>NC_090927.1:978902615-979203263 GCF_040938575.1 Ambystoma mexicanum
AATATTCAATATTCAATATTTTGCTTATTTGTATAGCGCTCTGAGCCCAAAGGCATATGGGTCTGTTTCTTTCAAAGACATAGGTTACATGTTATACAGTTACAGAGTTATATATTTTGTACGATTGGTGGGTTCAGCACAGCTCTTCCACTTTACCGCTGTTCCGCTGGCTTACTGTGCATCCTCAGCGGGGGAAAGCACCCCTCTGGGCAGTCCCTGCAGTCCAGGGCCAGCACAGCGTCATTGGGTATCAGCCACTGATTCTCCCCTAGCCGCATGACTTTTCCCAGTTTATCTGTTCTTTTGCTCTGTGGGGGAATCCCCCGACCATGCATTTCACTACCCTTACCCCCGCCCAGCTTACGAGTATATCCCCACTATACATTCTCCCCACTGCCCCCATCTTGAAGCACCCCTCCCCAACTCAACTCACCCCCTCATTCCATCCCCTCCTCACCTTTTAGGTTAGGGTCCCTGCTCACTATTAAGTGCTCAATCAGTTTGACTGATCGACTTGTTTAAAGGGTTGTCCAGTCCAAACTGGCAACCACTTAACGACAAGGAGTTACAGGAGCGAGCAGTGGACGGACGGACGGACGGACGGACGGAGGGTTGGAGGGGAATAGCACAATAGACCCATTACCTCAGAGATGAAGCAAATTGCCAATGGATATGTGATCAATGGCTTTGTCATCTATGGCTTTTCAGCTCGATTGGATAAGGCACAGTCCTCTTTTATGTCAAAGGTAGGATGGCACTCCAAGCAAATCGGCATCTGTCCAGACCACCAATTTCGGTATGGGTTTCTTCAATTGCATCCAAAAGATATATGTTTAAATATATTCTATTTAAAAAGCCATTCAGTTTACTTTAGTGAAGACCAATTTAAATGCATCCTTGAAATAAGACACATTTTCTGCGATATCTTATTTTCTTCCGACGAACTCTGGCAAGTGTGCTGTGCTTTTGAAGCATGTTTTTCTGGTGTAAATGTGCAGGTACAAAGCAAATATTTAGAGGGAGTTTTGAAAACCAACTATTGTTTTAGAATCTTCAAGAAACATTATTAGACATCTCTAATGCCCAGCAGGTATACCCTTTTGCTTAAACGCTTTTAGCTTCTTTCGGTTAGGGGTGTAGACTTATGCTTCGGCCGGCCTGCTGGGTTTTCTGGAGATAGCCACGATCCAAAACACTTTTTGATCTAATGTTGAGATAATTTCTGACAAATTTTAATTGAGAATGCTTGGACTTTTCAGCCAAAAGCTTTGGTTATTTTTGCAATATTTTAAAACTAAAAACAACAAAACCTAAACGGTCTAATTTGCTTTGTGTGTGTTGGATATATTATTTACTATGCCATCCAATTGGTGTACTGTGGGGGTGTGCGAGTTGTTAGCGGTTTAACCTACATCTGGCTGTAAAGTCTAAACTCCTAAGCAATGAAGATATTGTCATTGTGTCCTGCCTGGTTAGTGGCTTTTCACCTGTGAGATTTAACCCCAGAGCTTGGCAGGAAAAAGAGACATGTACCCTCAAGGATTCTCTGTTCTTCAAGGCCAGGTTCACGCAAGATATCCCTAAATCATCCCAGGTCAATAACCACAAGTTGTGGCCGATACCCCTGGGGAATCGGTCTTCCTAACTTCCAGGATTCCCATGAGGGTCATTACGAGGTTGGAGGTAACCATGCCGCAATTATCTCCTTACCGGGTCTGGGTTCCTCAAATGAGGATTTATGGGGCCGTTCCAACCTTGGAGGACCTGGTAATTCCTCATTCGAGGAACCCGGACCCGGTATATCCCCATTCGAGTCCCCATAGGGCTCAATGGGGAGGGAGCAAACGGGCCCGTTAATAACGGTGCCCGTTGTTAGCTCCCTGGTCTGCTAGCGGGACCCGCTAAGGGCGCCTGGTTTTTTGCGGGTCCCACGAGCAGACGTGTAATAGGGCAGTAAGGGGTTAATGGCGCTGGCACCATTACCAGTGCCGTTAACCCCCTTACCGCCAACCCCTGTCTAGCGGGGTCCAACCGGGAGAACATCTCAAACTGCTGCCTCCTCTGCTCACGAGCCCCGATCAAGCGCACCATTGCACTGCTGGAAGAGGGGACCTTTCATACGAAGACACCATTTGCTGACAGAGAGCCAAAGACCTGCAGCTGTGAAGCCTGTTCAGGGTCCGGCCTACGTGGACCTCACTTCAATAGTGCCCTCACCCAAACCAGTGCAATCTTCTTGCTTTGTCCTTGTTACTGGATGCTGTCAGTTTCTTTGCTGGCAACATCATCACCAGAGCCATGTCTCGAGTGGATCATGGATCTTCACCATGCTGAAGTGATGTTGATTGCATTCTATGGTCTTTCAGCATCTGAGACACCTGCCAGAATCTTCATCTACAGCATACTAGTGTAGAATCAAGTAAAATCCTCTGACATTGGCACCCCAGAATCCAATACCAGTAACTGGGAGTGTCCTTGAGCCTGAAAACCAAAAATGACAGCTCTGGGCTGAAACCAGTCAAAAATGTTACTTCTAGGTACTGTCACATGACCACCAAATGGACCGAACAAATGACATGTTATTTTAGTCTGTATTAACAGTGGCTCTATTCCGAGTCTTCAAGGAACGATTGGGATACAGCCTAAGACATGTCTTAACTGAACCAGTCAACTTAATTGGCTTTTAACAAACCTTGATAAAGGACGAAGAAAATGAACAGGTGGTAAGGTTTCCCCTCTATGTAGGATCATGGTCCACACTGCTCTCCTTTGTGGTCATGGATGGTCAAATTTTCTCACTTGCACAGACCCTTGAAGTTTTTGGTGTCCTCCTGGTTTCTGTAGGTCTATCTTGTGTGACCAGGTCAGGGACTTAACCCTGTCATGGGGAACAGAGAGCCTTCCCAACCTGGGGTAGGTAGCCTACCAAGGTGTATTCCAGAGCCAATCCTACCCTAGAGGTAGGATGAGGAGCTTGGGGATGGGAGTTGTGGCTGGGTTACACTGTTGATGTCATGATGCCCAACAGCCTCTTTTCTGGTCGGTGTTTTCTTTTACCATTGTCAGGATCACAAGAGCCGTAATCTAACGCAGCAGGAACAAACCCGAATGAGCAGAGAAATACAGGCGCCAAACAAAGAAGCTTCTACTCGCCACAAAGTCCAACTTCCCAGCCCAAAACGTAGTATCTTAACTCGGGGTGAAGGTGACGAAGTCAACAAGCGCCAAGCATACTGGGCCACTGCGATTGCAAGAACACTGGCGAATGAAGGGGGAGGGACTTCACAAGACTTTTGAACCTGTGTCCCATGATGACCCAGCCCCAGGGAATACCCTATTGGTAGATTGGTCCCAGAGATTAGGTGAAGGGTACAGAACAGAGAGCAGAGGAGCCAAGGAAAAGGACAAAGGTGAAAGGAGCAAAGAGAATGGAATGGGAGTCTATCTCCAACCAGAATCACAGTATTGGGAAAGATCATGGTTAGCCCTAAAGTTACAGCCACAGGCATTGAAGGCCTGCTACCTGAAGTTGTCCAGCGCTTTCAGGAGAAGAAGCCTGATAACAGCCGGGGTCTAACAGTTCTGAGAGCATATAATGCCCGCCCTCGGTCAAGATGACCCAGGGCACTATGGGCGGTGGTGCCAAGTTAAGCAGGTACAGGAGAAACACAACATCTTGATATGATATGGCATCTATAACGCACCTATACACAAGTGTTTGAAGGCGCGACGAGGCAAGGGAGGGGGAACAGAGGGAAGACAAAACAACAATCCTACTAGGCAAAGTATCATTCAGATCGCCAAGTGCATGGTAAGGCGAAGGAGGAGAAGTGCAGGGGACTAGGGGGAGAGCATAGTGCAAAAATAAACAGTAAAGGTAAGGCCAGCAGGTGGCAAGTGCAAGGGTAAAGGCAGACAACAGGTGTCGAGTGCTGGTAGTGGGACTGTAGGGATACAGAAACCGTTTCCAAGTGCAGGGATGGCCAGGAAGGCAGTGCAGGAGTGCGACTGGTGGGGGAGGGGACCTGGGCTCGAGTTCAGAGGGTGGCCAGGTAACCAGTGCAGTTTCAGTGTCAGCCAGGAGGTCAGCAAAGGAGAGAGGGAGAGAAAGAAGAAGCAAAGAGAGGTTTTGAGGTGGTTCCGGAACCGAAGATGATTCTCCTCAAGTTTCTGGGAGGCTGTTCGAGAGGGAGGCCCCAGCCGAGGAAAGAGATCTACCTCCCAACTCATTGCTTGGAGAAGCGACTGACCCTGAGGGAGTTTGAGGTAGATGAGCGAGGAGCTCGAGAAAGAAGGTATTTAGGAAGAGAGACTTGAAGGTATTGAGGCCCCAGGCCCCAGAAGGCCTTGTTAATGATGCAGAGGGTTTGGAACTTAATCCTCGCAGCCACTGGGAGCCAGTGCAAGGATTCCAGTCCTGGAGAGATGCGACCCCTGGGCTTGAGGCCAAGGACAAGTCTCGCAGTCCTGTTCTGGATAAGTTGCAGAGGGCGGAGAGTAGAAGCAGGCAGATTAAAAAAGAGGCTGTTGCAATAGTCCAGCCTAGAGAGAACCAGTCAAGTGAATTGACCAACAAGAAAGATCCTGCAAATGCCAAGCAAGAATTTAAGGCTACTGAGGACCATGACTCTAAAGAATATCCGGCTAATTTTGTAAATTCTTAAAGCTGTCTCTTGTACTCAGTTAGGACCTAACACCTGTATTGTCTGTTGTATCAAAGGAGAAATTGTACTAATACTTGCCTTTTGGCAAAAGTGAATTTTAGTTGCTTAAAGCCTTGTATTCACAGCTTAAAAGCTGCATTTGTGTGTGCTTAAGTCACTGTATTCGCTGCCCTGTATTTTCACTGCCTAAAAACTGCATTCTGGTTACATAATGCCTTGTATTCACTGCTTCCTGTTACAGCCTGGTCTCTCCATTCCACAAACCTTACCCCTCACTGTCCTTTCCCTCTCACATGGCCTTTGCCAAGCCCTTCTCATTCCACCAAAGCTGCTGTCCCCTTCCCCATCATTATCCTTCACTCCCATCCCAAACGTCACTCCAGCCACTCCTCTATCACCCACGACTCTAACTTGGTGTACCCTTCCTTCTTGCCTGAGCCACGCTGCACCTTCTCCAACTCATTCACTGAAATCTATGTGGACCTCGAATGCCCTATCTTCTTGCAAAACACACACTATTCTTACCATTCAGTATGATTCCCATGACCCCTAACTCTTAGTGATGGCCTGCACAGAAACATGGATTTTACCCAATGGCAATGCCACACTGCCAGCCCTCCCCACTGACTTTGCTTCCTTTCCTCACTCCCCTTGATTATCTAAAAAGGTGATGGTGTTTTAATGATCAACAAAGACACAGCACCTCTCCCTCTTCATTCAAGCAGATCCCTGTCCAGCTCCTTGCTCCCAGTCCTCTTGCTCGCCTCCTTAGCTACCACAGCTGGCATTCGCAACGTCTTGTTCTCCAATTTGGACCTCTTGCTTGGAAACATCCAAGTTGATGTCTCAATCTTTACTCCTTGCTCCTCTGATCACTTACCCATTCACTTAACCATCTTTCCTCCTTCCACTTTCAATCCCTCCTCCCATATCGATCACTAAATGTAAATTCCAGCTGGACTCCATGTTCCTCTACCGTGGCCCTGTTTTTCTCCCTCCCGGCTTGCTCTCCTCCACTCGCTCACACATCCAACTTTCCTCTGTGGAATGCCACTCTGCACTGCGGCCCCCTTTTAATGACCACTATCGTGCCGGCTCCTTTAACCTCCTACCTCAGTTGCGACCATTGATGTCTCGAGCCATCCAGCTGCTGAGGACAAACATGCGTTTGTGGCATAAAGGCAAATGCTCCACACACCTGTTGGCATACAGGGACTCTCTCCTTGCCCTCACTGCCGCTCCTTTCACAGCTAAATCCTACTACACCACCACCTGGTGTTCCTCCTCAGCTCACCCATGCAAACTATCCATAGCCCTCCAGACCATGCTTCCTCCGTCCCAACAACTGTTCTATAGATGCTTTTCTCTCTGCTCTCGAATTTGTATCCTACTTCATTCTAAAATCAAGATATGCTGCACACTATCCACCCGTCTATTGCTCCCACTACCTGCCCCCTCCTCCCTGCCTTCCAACAGCCCAACTCTACACTCTCATCACTAACCCGCTATACCCCCAAAACACCAATAAACATCTACCTATCATTCTTTCTGTCAACCTATTTTGTGAACCGAATTGACCCGTTTGAACCTGACACTATCGGAGAGCTATCCAATCCACTCACCTTGATGTACTGTACAACCCCTCTCTGCAGGAATGTTCCTAGTCTGCTACAAAACAGCCAATGTTATATCGCAACTAAAAAAACTTGCTGTAGATCCCTACAATCTTTCATTCTATAGATCCATTTCCCTCCTACCCCACCAATCCAAAATCCTTCACAGGGTTGTCTTCCATTGCATTGTCAACTACCTTAGGGTAAACTCAATTGGTAACCCTCTGCAATCTCGTTTACTGTCCAAATATTCAGCTGAGACTGCTCTCACCAATGTTTCAAACTCCTAACCACTGCACATGAATTGCGTCTCCTCCATCCTCATTCTCTTCTGCAGCGTTGGACACTGGATCTGTGGATCTTCCTCCTTCCCAGTGGTGATTGCTGAATTTTTTTATTGGAGGGGCATAAACATTTCCAATGAATATGCTGAACTGACCAGGCATAGCGAGGAAGCCCTGATTTGAGTGATCTCCCCCCTTAGATATTTAAAAAAGAAAATAGGTTAACGTGGTGTATTTTACAGCACACTTTCTGTAAAAAATTGGGTAAAAAGTTACACAATTTACAATCTATTAGTAGGATAACGCATGAACAATTCAAAGATGTCACCGAAAGTGTACAGGAGCATTTTCCAATGCGTTTTCAGGATGCATTTTCTAAAAATATATGCCAGTATTCTACCAGTGTAAAAGAAATGTCATACTGGCTGTGCCCATATATGTCCATGCTGGCTTTATGTGCCAATATATGCCAGTTTTCCCCGTGAAAGCACATGCTCATGTTTGCTTTGCCTCTAGTGGAAGGCATGATAATCCAAGAATACATGTCCATGCTGACACTGCCAATATGCCTGTTGTCTGTCCATTGTATTTACTGGAATTATGTCGTTGTGCGGAAATGCCCATACTGGATACACCAATGTAGGCTTCCACGTAGGAACACACTCCTGTTGGCTTATCCCAAAATGCCAGTAAAGCATGCCATGTCACAGTAAGGAAACCCCAGTGCTGGTAACGCAGTGCAGACCACTTCACGTATCAACACTCATAAAATTAGCTTTGCCCAAAAGGCCAAGCACTGTAAACAAACTTCTTTACTGGCTCCTCCAGTGTGTCAGATCCCAATCACACCCCCAACCTTGCACACACATTCATACCTGAGCTATGCACCCATTGAATTTCTTTCACACATGCATCCATACAGAACATTCACACTCCATTCTCATTAACACATGTGCTTACACAGACACACAATCTCTCGAATGCATGCATGCCAACATAAACACATTGAAAAATGTTTTTTTCTTACCTGCTCTGCTCCAGCTCCGGACTCACTGCCACCTCCTCCGCTGCTCCAGGCCCACCGGCTCTAGCCCAACATGCAAACAGAAACCAGAGAGCCGGGGAGGCAATTCCTTTGTTCTGACAAGGCCCAATGGAGCCAGAACCCCAGACACCACTGCCCCTTGTCCCTTTAAATGTGCAGGGAAGGGAAGCCCAGGACCATTCTCCTATGCACTTTTGTCCCTGCAGCCCACCCTGCTTGCCCAATGGGGGTGTGCAAGGCTGGGAAAGCAAACTCCCCTGGCTTTGCATGGCCTTTTGGGCATGCATGCATGGGAACAGAAAATTGTGAAAGGAAATCATATTTACATGCTTTTGCTGACTTAGCTGTGACTCCTGCATAGTGGGTGGTGTGTCAGCCCTCCTTCGCTCATTATGGGTGAGCCGCTGCTACTCCCTTCTTCACTCCTTTTCGCTGTTGGCTTTCAAAGCACTGCACTTTAATTGATCTCCTAACTCTCTGGCTGCTCAGCCTCCATCTCATGGAATGCTAATGGATCCCCCCTCGCAAGTGGGTATTTTCCAAGCATCAGCTATAGGCCCACTCCCATTCACCCTTTACACCTCCTCCCTGGGCAATTTGTTTCTTCTTTAGCCTTCAACTATCACCTGTTTGCTGACGCAGACCATTTTGGAACACACAGCCAACTGTCTTACAGCCATCTGACAGTGTGAACTCCACCACCCTCCCTCCCCCATCTCCTTTCCCTAGGATCTGCTCACCCCCTCACCAATGACTCAACCATGGGATTTTCTTGATAGTGACATGAAACTCTTCCATTCCATTACAGTCACTGCTGCCAGGCTTAACTCCATCAACATCAGAAAAATTTTTGGCAGCTCAACTACCACTCCATAGCAGCTTTTATGTCCACTCTAGTGTTCAGCAAGCTTGAAAAACCTATGTCTTGGTCTTTACTATTTCATTCCTCTCAACAATGTTCTCATACACACACTCGATTGACCCCCCCCATGAAAACTGGCTCTTTAAATTCCCGGCCTGCTATCTTTAGTTCCACCCACGGATATGCCTCCTCAATACCTTGCCGACTATTTCTCTATACTCTCCCAAATGTAATCTTTGCTGCTCCACCCCTCCATAACCTATCTGCCCCTGTGTCCTCTGTCCATCCTCCCACTTTCACTCTATTTGTCTACTAGTACCACTCCAGCGGAATGCTCTCCCTCACATATCAAAACCATTTCATCTTTGAAACTCTTTAAAACAAAACCAAACTCAAGCTTCACTCGTGTCTGCTGTGGAGAATCCGACAGGATTCCCCCGAGGAACCTGGTCTGAGTCCCTTCTCATGTGGCCAAGGGAGGGCAGGAAATTGCATTTTCCTAAAGTGGACTGCATGTCCCAGAATCCCTCGGACTGTTTAGAAGAGGGCTGAAGAGGCATGCAGAAGCCAAGGTCAGTAAGGCAAGCCTAATAGCTTTTGGCCAGGCAATTAGTTTGAAGGGCGTGTACCTGAAACCAATTAATCCACCAGAGGGGCATAAAGGGCTGCAGCAGGGAGGAGCAGGAGAAAGAAGCTGGAGCAAGAGCTGGAAGGTCAGCAGTAGCAGAAGAAGCATCTCACAAGGCTGGCAGTTCACAAGGAAGTCTGACCACAGAAGGGATGCCAGTGCAGAGGAAGAGTAGAATTCACCTCCAGGCTCTGAGCTAGTCCTGTGGTCACAAACCCTGTTTGGCTGTGGCAGCATTGGAAGAGGCTGGAAGAAACAGCCAGTTTTTCCAGGTGCGCCTAATTTCTGTGAATGCAGAGCTGAAGTTGTGCAACCACCCAAGGCCTGTGTGCAGAAGCAAGCCGAGGGAAACTGGAGAGTGGAAGATTCTCCCTTGATGAGGCTGGATCGGAGACAACCATGCAGCAAAGGGGTGTGGATCCCAAGAGGGCCTGTAGCAGTAGCAGTAGCAATAGAAGAAACCAAGCTGGGAAGCCGAGGCAGCCTACAGTTGTCATAATTTTGGAGTCGGAAAAGGGACGCTCAGTACTCCAAATCAACAGTAACACCTTGCCGGTAATTGTAGCCAGCTTCATTTGCACTTGCTTATACATCAAAGCGAGTAAAAGTTGTTTGCAGAAGTGGGATGCCTTCCTAACAAGGGAAATATAACATGCGTGTATGCTAACAAACTCAAGTACTGAAGCGTATTGACATCTCTTTTCCCCATTGTTAGAAGTAACTGGTTGTCGAGCAGTCGCATGGCTCCTATTAACGAGGAGAATGCTGCCGGTAAACTTATTAAAGCAGAATTGACTTTCCCGAAAATGTTACATGCACAATTTGATATCTGAAGAGGCCACGCATGAAACAGTGTTTCCCCAATACCTTGCAAGCATAACTCTGACCGAAAGGTGGGAAAGCCCATCCTTTGAAGTGGCAGTTTAAGGTTAAAACAAAATCGTGTGTGCCTAATTTCATTTCCATTAAGAGACTGGCATCTTATAACATACAGAACAATAAAGTAGAAGTCGTAAAAGTGGCTGAAGCGGAACAAAGAACAAGTATTACCCACGCCAACAGACTGAAATCTGTTAAAGTGAATCCAGCTCATTTGAGAACTTCATACCATTACTTTAGAGTTGCTAAAGCTATTGTTAACCCAGAATCCTCTAGTATAAAGGTGATGTGGTTATCCAAGGCTAAACGATTGGCACTACAGCTTTGGTACTGAAGGAAAAGTTGTAAATGAAGCTGGGGAAGGGAGCTGCGTACTTGTTCAAAGCCTACATTTAAAATCTGTAGAGCTGAGACTATTCCAGTGGAGAAGAAATAGTTTGGAAGCTAAAGACCGATTTTGTGATATCTGCAAGACAGAAGGAAATGCAAAGAGGCTGCCCTTTATCATACAAGAGAGAAGAGTGCCTTACTCGTAGGGGTCGAAGGTGTTTTGTTGAAGGTGCCTAAAATTGTAAGTTGTAGAAGTAGAACGGTGGTCATCAACATTCTTGTCAGAACTTGCACAGTATCATTAGAACAAAGGAGGTGTTAGGCAGAATCCTGTGCAGTTCCCTTGGGGAACACTGCAAAAAGATTAAGACTACAGGAGCAGCAGTAAACCCAATTGGTAGCAGTCTGCACCACCCAGATTTACCTGGTAGCTGTGGCTGAGCAGACAGACTTCTCTCAAGAAGAGTAGGGCAGTATGTAGAGTATACACAATAGGGCCAAAACACAGTAGAGCAAACAAACGCTGACCAGAGCTTTGTATAAACAGTATGTAGTTATTTATTTAAAACACACTTTAGGAAATACACTAGCACTCTCAATGAAAAGTAAGTTAAAACACAGTCAGATAAGTATACACATCTCCCTTGATAACTATCAGACAAGTCAGGGTTAAAGCACAACTATTTGTTAAGACAGAGGTGAGCGATTAACCTAGATGGCACTCCAATAGTTTAAGTTAAAAAGGAAGAGAAAAGGCAGAGCATAAAATAAAACGGTTCCCAACACTTGAGTTCAGAGTAAGGGGAGAAAGGCAGGTTATACTGTAAAGCCAAAGTTCATAGGCTAGGCCCACTTTAAATGGAGAAAGCGAAATGTGCCCAGAATCACACGGTTTAAAGTGCACTGAAAGTCTTTGCAGAGTGTTCAAAAGAGTTTGGGGTGATTCAAAAGATATAGTTAGAAGGCCTGGAGCCAACCCAGTTTAGAAGCCAAGGGTTTAAGGGTCACCTTTAGCAATCTGTAGAAAGGGAGGTCAGGCAGGACACAGTACCTTAAAGAGAAAGGAAGCTCCAGCGGGGGCAGTTGTTCCTGGCAGTGGTTGAAGTTTGTGGTTCCGACCAGGGGAAGAGAAGATCTTGTCGAGGAGGAGTCGTTGCACTGCACAGGGATGAAACCAGCCGCAGAGTTCCCGATTAAAAGGTGTGGTCCTTTTATTTGCGGTCAAAAGTGGTGAGCTTGGCTATCCGGCTGCTGGGGTGCTTGGCACGGGCGATTTGACCAAGTGACGTCTTTGGAAGCGAAAAAGGGCGTACTGGTTGGTCCTACCAGCTCAAAGGGAGAATACTCTCCAGTAGAAGATCTTCTCTTGTTGTTGGAAAAGTGGTGAGTTCGTTGCAGCATGGCTTCACCAGTGGTGTCGTCTGTTGCAGGTGGCTCAGCTTCTTCCCTCTTCGGATTCTTGGGTCCTGTGGCGACTTCTGAAAAACCCCCATTCATCAGCCTAGCTGTCAATCGCACATGCTAAGTGGTGCAGACCCTTAACCAGAGTCCCACCCAAGGGAATGAAGAGGGAAGAATCTCTCTATGTAGTCCAGCCCACTCAGTTGAGCATTGTGGTTTGCAGAAACAGGGGGCTCTGGTTTGTTGAAGGCTGGAAAGTAGTGAAAGACCAGGAGGCTGCAAGAGACTGTAGAGTTGATGCAGAGGAGAGCTCGAAGAGGTGGTAAGAGCTAAAGGGGTGAAGAAGGAGATGGTAATATAAGGAAAGGATAATGAGGTGGCAACAACTCAGGTGGTAAGGAAGGAGTGGAGAGTGAGACTTTAGGAACATGTTGAGAGGAAGGAAATGGTTACAAACTACAAAAGCCGTAGACTGAGCTCTGTGGTTCTTTCCAATGCTCAACTCCGTTTCACCGCACAAATGAAAGCACCTTTCAGTAAACTACTAACCATTTACTTTATCATTGGGTATTTTCCTTAAGAAAACGCTAATTGTCCCTGTGCACTGAGAAATCGCCCTAGAAGGTGGTGGTGTGCAGTCTATCTAGAAACTCAAACTGTGGAGGAATGTGGGTCCAACAACAGTAGGAAAGTACAATTGATTTGAACCTACCTAAAAGCCGCCTGAGATGGCTCATTAATCGGCAGCAAATCATTGTAGACACACTTATACATATAAAAAACGTCATGATATATGTAAAACAGACATCATGAAGGGCAATGTGCAAAAAGTGCCATTATTTTCAATATCCCATATAGTGGTCATAGAACCTAATGTGCAATTTGTGCAAACCACACTTAAACGATAGAGAACGTTCTCAATTGATTCTGAACTAATACATGAACAATGCTAAACCACCTAGGTGAAAGCCCATACAAACTGACATGACTTATTTTACACACAAATGAAATAACCTTTTTTGATTAAAACAACCATATACACTATCATTAGTTATTTTATTTAAGAAAAAGCGAACTGTCCCTGTGCACTGAGCAATATCCCTAGAAATTGGTGGTGTACTGCCTATCTAGAGCAGGGACAGCAAGAGAAGCTACACTGACTGTCTCGCCCATAACAAACAATCTCACACCCTTACTTGTATCTCTTTTAGCAGCAAGGGGATCATGTTTAGTCCTTTGGGTGGAGGAAACAAAAATAGGGACTATTCATTGCCAGCAAGACCCAAGTCATTGCCAGAATGTCCTTGTTTACTGGGAGCCGTCATTTTATTTGTGTCTTATAGTATAAACCTAGCAAGGTGGCAGGTGTCTCCACTATCGGTGACCATGCCGCCGACATACTTGGACACTGACTTACGTTTGGGACCAAATAAATGTCAAGTGTCTCATTTAAAAGAAATCATTAACCTGGCTCTCTGCGCCAATAGAATAAACGTAAACTTACCTGTCCCCAAAATCATGGTCGAAAATGCCCACTAAAAGGGGAAATCTTTTTCAGGTTTGGGCGTTTACCAACAGTTTTATTCAGCAGGGCTGTTGGTAAACAGCCTTAAAGTCTGATATTGATCACCAAAGAAAGTAAAACCTCCATCACCCTAAATAAGTCTCACATCAAGGGTTTGGGATTCTACTTTTCTCTGGGTCATCATAGATGGAGAATACTGGAGAGGTGATATCCTTATACTATTGAGGTTCAACAGAGCTCTGATATCAGTGTTGCTATGCCTATCAGACACATCACAAAGTGGTTTTATGACTATCAATTTCCCCAGATTCTTGTTAGTCCTCAATGCAAACACCTTTGCCAATATATTTACATTTACGTTTGATGGAGAATACCGCCTGGAGTGGAGTGGAGTGGAGTGGAGTGGAGTGGAGGGAGGTAGTAGGAGCTGAAGGGGCAAGGAGGGTGATAGTGCGAGCTGAAGCAGTGATGAATGGGGTGGTGAGAGCTGAAATGGTTGTTATGCTAGGTTGACTAAGACCACACAGGGGCAGTCTCGAGGTGCTCATGTGGCTCTGCAAGACAGAGGACAGGGATGGTTAGTGAGGGTAGAGGGATAGGATAGGTCCAGAACCACGAGAAACTGTTGTCTGTGTGTTGGGCTGCAGATGGGTTGATTGTGTGCACGGGCTTGTTGGGTGAGTCGCAATGCCTCCATTGTTTGCTGTATGTGAATGTCTGTTACATTGGGTGTGTATTTGTGTGTTTTATGTGTACATTGGCTTGTGTTTAAGGTTATGGTTGTGCGCACTGACTTGTTTTGTCTGTAGGGGTAATGTCCAGTTCCTTTGGATTGTTACTGTATGCAAGTGTTAGTTGTGTTTGGTGTGGGTTTGTGTGTAGTCTGGCTAGCCCATGGGCGTGGTACAAGGATGTGTGTAGGAGGGGGGAGCAGGAGCTGGGTGGTTAGTACATTGGGGACTCTCCAAGTTTCTTCTCATGGCTAATCTTCACGATTCTATCTAAATGGGACACAGCTAATTGTCACAATTCTATCTAAATGGCATGCATGGCTAATCTTGATGCATGGTGAATCTTCACAAATCTATCTAAGTGTGAGATAAGGCTATATTCTTCACAAATCTATCTAAATGTGAGGCAAGGCTATACTTCGCAGATCTATCCAAATGAGACGCATTGCTAATCTTCCCAATATGTTTATTGTAACACACCCCCACCCCCACTAAAAATACATTTGGGTGCAGCACATTTTGTTTACCGCAAAATACATATAAATCCTGCATGTCGTCTGCCCCCTAGTATACATGTAGGTGCAGCACATTTCCTTCCAGAGTTAGAAAAATGGCTAACTATGAAGCATATCGCAATGGAGGGTCGCACAATTCAACTCGGAGGCTGTCTGTCCGCACCGTTTTCATAGTACTAGTAGTAGTGTGAGTGGCTGGGTTTCTGGAGCACAGTAATGGTTGTGCTTCCTGCCTTTATTGCCTTACGATGGCTAGTTATAGGGCGTGGCAACGAACGTTCAACACAAATTAGCTATGATGCGGAACACAATGGGTAACTAAGGGGTGCAATGCAGATATATCTCAGAGCGCAGCAGGGAAATATAACAAGGTTATCCCAACAGACTGGATGTGAAGTATGGCTACTGTATGTAGCTCAATCTAGAGTATAGCTATCTTACACACTTAGACTGAGTGCCAAAATGGCTACCTTACACAATTAGGCTAGGTGATAATAGGTAATAAGAGTGCTGGTGTTTTACTGGAGTAGAGTGATGGCTCTACTCCCGCCCACACCACACTTACCTTATCCGTTGCTGTAGGTTTTCTGTGTCAGGCATCCCGGGCAAACACGGAGTGGAGCTGCTTAGACGGTAGCTGCACTTTGCCTTGTGGCTGCCCGGGCAAGGCTTCCCTGGAAGGGCCTCTGAAATGCCGCTGTTCCAGTCACGGGGGGCGTCGCAGACCAATGAGAATCAAAAGGGTGGGCCGGGGAGGAGTGGAGAGGGAGGGCCAGAGGATGGATGATGGTGAATGGAAGAAGGCCGAGGGAGGCAGGGAGAGATGGCAGCCAGGACCGAGGCAAAGAGACACCTTACTGCCAGAGCCAATTGCTGAGGGGTTGGGTGTGGGAAGGAAAAAAATCCAGAAACAAAGGATTACAGCACAAAGGCATGCCACTCATTAAGGAGACAAGCTACAAAAACAGGTAGCGAGTCAAAGGAAAACACCAAATAAATCTCTCAGCAAACCAAGCACCAGGACAAAAATCAATTACAAAATACACACAAATCCCTCCAAAAGGACCAAGCTAAAAACGTATCAGAATCGAAGAAAGGCACTCGGGCATCAGACAAGCCCTAAGACTGTTTATCAAGTGGTCTCTGTGCAGGATTTTGTAATTATCTAATTGTTAAATGGATTGTTGGTTTTGCTTTCCAAGTGTATCCTGTTATCATTATTACTGCCAAGGGCTGTTTGTGCTGGGAGTCACCCATCAACTTTTACTGCTGAATTAGGCGCATGGTGCTGGTCATATGAATGCTAATGCATAATCTTCTCCCAAACATTAGTTGCACTTGGAGAACCTCTGGTGATCGAATAAAAGATAACACTGTGTGTGTTACTTTTCCTTAGTTATTTCTCCCTATGGTTGAACCAACTCAACTTTTTTTTTCACTTGCTGCTCAAACTGTCGTTATCTAAGCAGAAAACCATGAAAGTGAAATGTAACCCGCTGTAAAGGCTTGCTTAGGAGCGGCCAGAGTTCAGTTCTTCCCCTTTTTTTTTTTTTTAACAGTGTAAAGGAGGTTTCGACTTCCTTCTCAGAGGGGAAGTTTCCTTGAAGGTTATCAGATTGTTAGCTTGCTTGACTGGTCTCCCAAATATGTTCTTGTTTATTCATCTTTCCTTCCTCACACTCAGGACATTGGCAAGAAGTCCAACTATCAGCTCTTCCTTCTCAAAGGAATTTTACCTTTTCTCACTTTCCCTAAGAGGGTCAAGGTGACTCAAGCCCTGGTTCTCTCTGGACTTCACTACTGTAACAGCCTCCTCCTGAATCTTCCTTCTTCCACACTGCGACCCCTCCAGCTTATCCAGAATAGGGTAGCAAGACTTGTCCTTTGCCTTAAGCCCAGGGACCGAAGCTCTCCTGCACTAAAATGTCTTCACTGGCTCCTGGTTGCTGCACGGATTAAACTAAAATCCCTCTGCATCGTCCACAAGGCTGTCTGGGCCCGATGACCACCCTATCTTCAACTTTATCCCACTAAATACTCGCCCTCTAGACCACCTTGTTCTTCTGGCACCAACTCTTTGTGTGTAAAGTGTTTTGCTAAACAGAGGGCAGTGGTTCACTCACTTTCCTCTGCAGGCTCCCTCCTTTGGAATAGCCTCCCCCTGCGCCTTGAGCGGGTTCTTCTCAAATTTCGGAAGCTCCTTAGGACTTTTCTTTCTTCCTCCTCCTTCGCTAATCCCACAGTTGCTGAATAGGTGTCTTTGGCTCTTATGCATCTTCGGGGCCTTGACCTCCCACACCAAGTCTTCCCAGCTCCTGTCTTTCCACAGCACTTTGCATTTGCACACTCTGGAGACTCGCACTTCCATCTCCTGCGGCCCAATCTGTGAGGCACTCTACATTCCTAGCAGTTCATCCATAGCTAACCCACGGGCTTGGACTCCCCAGCACTTAGCCCTGCTTCCCTCTTCCTTTCTGCACTTGCACGTTCTGAATACTCAAAAGGCATAGTAGGTTTGTCCCCCTCTGCTCTTCAATATTATGTTGTAATGTATTTCCCACTCTCCCTTCCTCCCTGCCCTGTGGGCGCTATGAAACCGTATATTCTTTTCTTATTGTATAAGCGCCTAACAAGCAAATAATAAATAAATTAATAATGACCGTTTCGTTTATTTTTTTTAGACAAACCTCCCTATTTTCAAATTAAAGGAATCTTGTGTCAGGAGAAGATACAGCGACTTTGAATGGCTGAGAGGGGAACTAGAGAGAGAAAGCAAGGTAATGAAGTAAAATCTTGTTGTAATTAACATTTAATTGTTATGATGTTCCGAAAGTGCATTTCTAAATATGTAGTACTTAATCAAAAACAAATGTTTGCGTTGGTGACTGCATCGATCAGGGGTGCGAATGTTAGTTTGTTAACCAATAGGCTGCACCGTTTTTGTGTACCAACTCTACCCGAATGGGAGAGGGTCAAAATGGAGACCTCCATTCTGGCTGACATCTAATGGCGTGTTATCGCCAGAGGAAATTAAGAATTTTTATGAAGCAGGCACTGTTGATGGAAAAACTGAACGATCTGCTGCTTGGTGGGCCTGTAGGAGTACACAATAGAACAAAGGTATTGCATGAAGCAGCCCCTGATGTAAATGAAACATGTATGTATTCAAAGCAGAATGTTCCTAATGGAGAGCATAATGTGAAAAAAATGTATGGAGCTGCTTAACCAGTTGGGGTGAAGCTAGCGGACACAGGACATCAAAAGTTGTAGGCGCAGCAGGATATTAATTGGAGAATTTTAGTAAAGCTGGTACAAGGTGAATTGGAAGGCACAGAAGAAGGACTTCAGAATTCCAAACATGCTTATTGGCACTCAATTGGTAGCCATCCATGTGTTTGGATTGCAACTCCCATTATCCCTTTCCAGCATTGTCTGTGGTCAAGAATCATGGGAATGGGAGTTGTATTCCAAAACACCTGGAATGCCACACATTCAGTTCCAGATATAATTTCCATGCCCAATGTTTTGCTGTTGTGGTTTGGGAGATGGATGGGTCCAACGTTGTGTACATGAAACATGGACTGATTGGAAGAGGGGTATCTGATCAGAGATTGAGGAAATGCTCCTTGCCAAAGCTGTGGGCTGCATAGGCCCATACCTCTGATGATAGTTAAATAACTAAACCTAACTCCTGGAATAGATCAGCGCATGAAAAATTCACCTGTATGTGCTTGCCATTGAGAAATGACATGAAATCAGTGTTAAAACGTTAGCACGATCAGCATCAATCACTAGTGACTCTGTAGTTTGTCTGTAATTTATGGTAGAGAAGAACATTTTGCTACTCCTTTTCTGTGTACTGGAACGAAATTTGATTCTCTGGAGTGTGCCGTCTTGAAGATACTCTATAGAGGCATAAACCACTCTCATGGATTTGATTGCTTCATTGCCGTCCCAATGCAATTTTTAGAACCAATCGTAAACAATTAGAGAAATGTCATACTATCCCCACTCTGAATTCCCCACAATTGGATGAAATGGAAAATGGTAACCTGGTTATGTTTGACCAGAGGCATTCAGACTTCCCCTGTGCCTGGGCTCACTTCCTGTGTGTTCTCTGCTTGTATCACACCCTCATTTCCAGCAGAATGCCCACCTATGGACTGCCCTTGCAAGTGTACTGTGTCTGCTGTGTAGAGGACTTGGAGCCCACTTTCAGACATACGTTCATTGTGCAGTCTATATTGGATTATATTGCCACTAAAAGGATATTTTTCTATTTAAAAATAGGCCATGCCTCCCTCCCGCCCAAAACGCCATGAAAATAACGGGCTGCGCGTGCACACCTGTTGAGTGCCCTGGCAAGTGCTGTTGGGCTGGGTCTGCTGTGGAGAGGACTTGGAGCCCACTTACAGGTACAGAGGAAGACCTGTCCGCTGATCAACTAAAGTTGGACATTACCTATAGACACTGGCCTAATATTGCCTCTTTCCTTATTTCTAGACCTACAATCATTGTGGACTCTATATTGGTTTATATTGCCTCCAAAAGGATATTTGCCTATTTAAAAATAGGCCATGCCCCCTTCTTGCCGGAAACACTGTAAAAATACTGGCGCGCACGCACCTGTGGAGTTTCCTGGCGAGTGCTGTTGGGCTGTTGGAGAGCAGTGTGGTGTGCTCAGAGCTCCATCTAGTACACTGTTTGCCTAGAAATTGAGAAGGAGCACTGTAAGGAGAATCGTAACGGAGGGCTGAGGTCAATACCACCTAAATAGAAATATTTTAGTAGATCTGCTTGAGTGTACCATAGATCTGAGGTATGCTCGCAGTTCTAAGAAAATACCAATTGAGAAGTGAGGTGAACAGTGCATGTGTATAAAGATCTGCGGGGGCCATAAGGATATGGGGGAAAAAAAGTGTAATAAAAAAAATACAGTAAATCGAGTGCACGGTTAAAAAATAAGGGAGTTGAGATTGGGATTATTGAAGCAGTCTGGTAGGAGAGAGGGGATCCTAAGGACGATCTGAAAACAATCTCAACCTTCCTGAAACGAATTGTCAAACACAGTATGAGGACAACCAAGACTTCGGTGTCGGTGAAGGAGGGTAAAGATGTCAGAGAGAGAGGAAAATGTTGAAATGGAGCCCATTGATGATAGTAATTCTTTAAGCATAGTGCTAAATCTTAGGGATAACATGATCTAGGGGTTTGGAAAGGGCATTGCGGGGGATGGTGTGGGCCTAAACTAAGAAATTGCTCCCTTGACAAATATGGTAAGATCATCCTATTTGACAATAGCAAATGGAGCATATGCTTCATCACCTGTTAGGAAGGAGGAGTCCTCATCCTCGGAGTCTGTTTCAGAAGATAGTACTTGTCCTTATGGATCTGAACATATAAGAATTATTAAAGTTCTGTTCACCTTGTGCAACACAATGTACAACAAACAAAAAGTAATCAAAGATGATTTTGCGATGCTTATTGATGCAATATGTACTACCACCAATAATCTAAATTCCGGGCATGGGAATGATGATGAAGAAGTGAATAAATCTGTTATTGCGATGCGTGAATTAGGGGTCGTAAATGAAGACGACTCAATACTTACATTGCATGAGGATGAAGCAGAGATAGCGATGGGTCAAAATATGGATATGTAAAGTGATTCTTTTTTTTTTTTTTGAATGAGGGTGATCTGAATGTTCCTTTGAAAGATCACACACAAATTGAGAAAAAAGGTAAAAGTAAGAAAAAGCATGCCGACATTGTGACCAAAAACAAGGTGGATCAAAACAAGCCATGTTAGCTGGTTCGTCAGAAAGTAGGTGTGTAGAAATGCCCAAGACCTATGAATTGGTTGGAAATTTTTAAAAAAAATACCAGAAAACAACAAACAAATCTAAAAGATTCTAGACAAAAACAACTGGACACATGGTTCAGAGAAAGTCTAATAATGGAGGAAAAACTATTGGACAATAGACCTAGATTAAAGGGAGGAGGATTTGGGGATGTCTTACCAGATGAGCTGTGAGCAAGATGAATCTTCAAAATTTGCAGATTGGGAAGCAGGGAATGATGAAATCTGAGAATCGAATTTCAGGAGAACCAAATCAAAAATATTTTGCCGATGGACGTCGTTCTGAAATTAACACGACTGTCATCAAAATATTGGACACTTATGCCTCCTTTTGCAGTCCAAACTTGAACAGGCAAAATGTGCTAGAATGAATTAATCAAATTCCTGATCTAAAGGTATTATCAAGCAGGGATATAGCTATGGTGTAATTACCTAGATCTGCGCAGGACGCAAATTGGGTAATACTACATCTGGTATCACCCATTATTGCTGAGTTTATTAGGATATATGAACAGGAGTTAAGGGATCTGGGCTATTAGGCTTTAAAGATTATCACCAAGGTATCCTGAAATGAGATTTTAAAAAGCAGTAAAATGGATAAGAACCCAAAGGAGGATAGCTCGTCTGACCTAGATAAGTTACTTAAATGCACTGTTGGGGGAACTTAAAAATCCAGAAATCAATCTAAAGGGTCTCAGAACTAGCGAATACAGTACCCTTACTGATGGAATAGATTGACAAAAGATTACAGAAAATGAGAAATGGGTAATTCTATCATGGAATACGAGGGGCAACCATTCATTTTTGTCAAGATTAGACGGCTTGAGGCATTTAATGGAGGCCGGAGGCATTTAATGGAGGCCGATGTATTTACTCTCCAGGAAACATGGCTGATGAGCGATTTGGCTATTGATGGATGTTGTATACTTCAGAAGAAGGCCATGCAAGGGGAAAGAGGCTGTCC
This sequence comes from Ambystoma mexicanum, assembly GCF_040938575.1. Classification (NCBI taxonomy): domain Eukaryota; kingdom Metazoa; phylum Chordata; class Amphibia; order Caudata; family Ambystomatidae; genus Ambystoma; species Ambystoma mexicanum. Next base: position 978,923,917 of record NC_090927.1, read on the forward strand.
TTTTGGGGTTTGATTTTGGGTGCTAAAAACCTCTTGCAAATGGTTGAGTACAATGTGATGGGTCAGTCCCCTTTATATATTAACGATTAGCGATTGTGCAACTAAATGTTGCAGCTCCAAACCAGTGGCACTTGATTATTGTTTATAATCCTCCAATAAAAAAAGTGCTGTTGAAATTATTGAGGCATTGGAGAAAATATTGGATGATTGGAGGTGGAACCATCCGGAGGCTTTATTTCTAATAATGGGGGACCTGAAATACCGAAGATTTAATAAAAATACAGATTGTGGCCTGGAACAAAGAGTACTGTCATGTAATGACATGGGGTCTATGATCATTCACTATATGGATGATCGTAATTTGGTGAAGGATTGATGGTCTATATTTACCAGTACAAATTGCTTATATCAGCTGTTTACAAATCAAGGTGACAAACTCTCTAAACATTTTACCTGGTCTGCAGGTGGCAATACGTCGTGGATCGACTATATACTGTTCCCTACAGATGTCTTCCAAATAATTGGTAAATTATAATTGAATAAAAATTGGACTAAGTGATCATGCCATTAATAAATTTAGTATAAAATTGGAATCTGATATTAAGGATGCAACATTTGGACAGACAACAATGAATGGTGCCGGTAATGGAATATATTGGTCTGTGAAAAATACAGATGAGTGCAGAATGTGCTTTGAGAATCTCATTAATACATTTTGCCCACGTGCTGTAATGCTGGTGCACAATCCATGCTGGATATCTAAAGTTGCAAGAATGGGTATTGTGAAAAATCAGAAATGTTGGAAAAAAAAGCTCTTTCCAGCAAAAGGCTTTTGATGGAATAATTGCCAAAGAAAAATGACTAGTCGGTAAGCAGATAAAGAACTTGAAAAAGGAATGTATGGGCACAGTGTTACCATCTATGAAAATGGCTAACATTAAAACAAGCTACAATAATTTTGTTAGGCGACATAAAGGTTTTGTTTCTGCAAAAAAAATGGTTTGTTGCGTGGGGTATGATGAGAAGTTCTGATTTCTGCCGATTCGGGGCAAAATATAAAGAATATACCACAAACCGAAGTGAAGGTAAAAAAGAAATAAATGGGATAACTGCCAAGGGTGGAGAATATATATGTATATTAGGGACAAATTATCTGACACCACGTGGCCCAACAAAAATTCACTGAGGAGCATATTTTGCGAGAATGAAGATGTTGAAAAAATCATCTTGAATCTAAAAACGACTCGTGCACTTGGACCTGATGGGATTCCTAATTTGGTATATAAAAAAGATCCAGCCTATTGAGTCACTTCGTTGGGCCATGTTTATACGAACATTGTCTTAACGGGTAGGATACCGGTCAGTTGGAAAGCCTCAATACTAATCCCTATATTTAAAAAGGGTGTGAGACAATCCAACTAATTACAGGCTGTTAGCCATGACGGATGCCTGTGCCAAGATATTTGCTACATTACTTCTTTCAGAAACGCAAAAGTTTATTTTAAAGAAAAACCTCCTCTCAACCCAACCGAGTGAATTCAGGAAAAACATGGGGGTGTCATCTAATATATGGTCCCTGACCTATTTAATGCGAGATTGTCTAAGAAACAAAAAAGGCACATTGTTTATATGCTTCATAGATTTCAAAGGAGCCTTTGATACTGTTGACCGCAACCTCCAATGGCTGAAGCTGGAAAAGTTAACTATGAACCCGATGATACTATACTTCATTAAGTGAAGTAAATTGCTGCACTCATTAAAAACTGCACCACACTTCATAGGTGAAAAATAATTCTTATTTGGTGTTGTAAGTCACAATCCGAAACAGATAATAAAAAACAAACCGTGCCCTCTCAGATAACATGTGTTTCAACACATCAGTGTCTTTTTCAAATCAGGGCAACTTGTAGCTGTGCATAATACATTGATCAAAAGAAGCAAAAATACAAAATATATAATCACAGACATTAGGGAAGGGTTGAAGGGGCGGAAATTTCAGGATTTTTGGAAAAGACAAAAAGTAAAAACACATCCGTTCAAAAGTTCTTGTAAATAAGTTATTCAAGGCTGTATTATACATGTACTTAATGCGAAACAATTTGGCTCATGTCAGACCTTACCTAAGTTTCATTTGTGGGAAATGGGTTCAAATTCAAAGAGCAAAGAATTCAAGGGTTGGATCCCTCCTGCTGGATCAATTGGTAACAGGCGTGTGTCAGGAGTATAGATGCAATAGGAGTATGAGTCAACCTACATGTTGTTGCTCTAGTTCGATATATAGGAACACTTTGTTTTGAAACAAACTTGTGATCGGCTTGATTTATCTCTCTAATCCAGAAAGTGCTGTATATTTATATCGTACATTGTTCCGATCGTAGGTATCATATTGTGAATTTTTGGTACTTATATCCATTCAATGGTTGGCAAAAAGTGTGCTCAAATTCCCTTAGAAACACAGAAACCGTGTTCCATTTTTCGTGCTGTCAAATTTGAAATGTCTGCATTGTATTGAGCAGATCATATGTGCGTAGTATTCTATATTCAATTCTAACATTTTAATCATGTTCAGCTGAATTCCCTCTTATCCCCATAACGCGAACAAGAATCAATAGGTCCTTGTTGCGTTAAGTTGCTATTGCTTTTGAATGTCCGCATCTTGTATAACTCGAACGTCTCCGGAGTCAATTCTAAGGGTAATCCTGACTATAAGTCTGCTGCGTAAAGCGGCATGCCATTCAAAGGGCTTACCTGAATATAGTCCATTCAGTCTCCTCACGTTGGCATTCATGCGGTGTCACGCTACATTTAGTTTATCAACGGTTGCCATGGCAATATTGGTCCTACTATTGTCTGTCCACTGACACAACAATTCACTATTAGACGCCATGTTTTGGGATGACTTTACTTGTAGTGATGTGAAATGAAGGGGGAAGGACCCCATAGTATTCTATTATCGTGTAAAAATATATATGTAGTTCAAAATGAATTTTTTAAAAAAAATTGGGACGAAACGAGGTAATAATTACCAAGTTGTTTGATAAATTGCAAGACATATATATGTATTGCCACAATGGTACAAAAACTAGCATGCAGGGAAACGTTTCCACATAATCATATTCAACAAAATGCAGGGCACTAATTCGCTCGGTAGTACTAAGGAAAACCTCTTTGGCTATGGGTAGTCATGTGTTCTCAAATCATGTCAAATGTTCAGAAACTCCCTGATATATTTTTGCCTGGGGTATATATATCTCATAAATCCATGAAATCGGACAAATAACTGATCATCTCTCAATTTCAGTGGTATTTGACAGAAAAAAAATAAAGACAGACACTGCGTCCCTCATGTGGATACATCTGTATAGGTTACATGAAGAGTTAATTAACCCATGCCTAATATAAAGTCTAGCAAAAAAATCACAGAAAGAGATACAATAACAATGTTGCAACTTCTTTAGGTTTATCCAATAGAAGCCATTCTATTCCTATACTATAGTTGTCCATAGATGTAGTTCATACATCGCATTTTCACAAGAAGTGAGTCAACTCATTGTCCTTGTTTAGGCCAAACTCAGTCAGATTAATCAAGCTTCAGCTTGGTGAAGGAGAGCTTCTTTATTCCCTCACCTATCACCCAGTGTTACTCTCTTTAATCCAATGAACTTCAGGTTTCTCTTATCTTCCAATTGGTGTTCCGTTTGCCAGTGGTGTGCCATTGGCAAGAGTACATCTTGACTGCCAATGCCAGAGAAGTGTTCTCGTATTCTGGTTGTAAGCTCTCTTATAGTGCTCCCAATGTATATGCAATAGCATGTGCAAATGATAGCATAAGCAATACTTTTACTCCGACAGATTCTGTAGCGGGCTCAGGTAGAGATTCACGGACCTTGGCATGAAGAGATGGAACAATTTTAATCAACATGCAACAATTTTTTTTTAATTTTATTTTTTTGGTTTATATAAACATTTACAAAATATTAAAACACAATTTCTTTAGTTCATTATACAATACACAAAGAGTATATACATCGAATCCTATTTAAAATCACATAAGAATACAACAAAAACACAGAACCAAAAAGATACAGAAGATAGTAACATAACCAAACTAATTCATACGAGAGATTAGCAACAGTATTAACCAAAATTGAGATCTAAATTACATGAACTAAAAAAGAACACACACATTCCTCAGGAAAGTAGCAACCCGGATGTTTAAATTACCTTCACTATTATGTAGCATTCTCGTCCGAATAAATTCCCTGTTAACATTCGCAGTGTTTGGTACATACTGTCCAAAATAAATGAGCATTTTGGCCTTAAGTACTGAACATATTGAGGAATAACTTTGGTAGATTCAATGCTATTGAACAAGACAAACAGTATTTTAGCCTAAATAACTGGGTCAGTCTTAAGAATTTTATTTGTTAAGTTGTTGGGTCCAGGTGCCCCTGAATTTTTTGATTTGGAAATTAAATCTGCAATATCCCTCATGGAATAGTCCAAAAGCCATGGATGTATACTTTTCGGAGTTACTGTTGCATCACCCTTATTGGTACAGTAGAGGTTGGCAAAGTGCCCCAGCCATGTATTTTTGTTAGTAGAGTTAAAGAATACCTCTTTCTGCGGTTTGTCCAGGTCAGTAATTAAGGTCCAGAAGTTGGCAGAGTTGGATCCTCGTAAGGATTTTATCATAGCTTCACTGTCTCGCTGGGATCTAAGAATACGATGTTGAATAGACCAGTTTTTATAACTTTGCCTTATTTTCTTTTGCATAGCCGCAGTACATAAAATGGAATACCCTGCATTGGTGGTCATTCGGATCTCTTTCCTCATCAAACGTTTACGAACCCGCACTTCCAAGTCGAATCTATGGGTCTTTGGACTCTTGGCAGTCTTCTTGTAACTAAAAGATTCCTCCATTATGGTAAGGGACCTACTTATATATTCTGTAAACTTAGAGGCAGAGTAATGGTCCGCCCGCTGAAAATACGAGAAACTCTCAAGATCTTTTATCATGGTGGTGGTAAAACTGGTATTTTTTTTCTCAGTCCATTTTGTTCTATTTCCTACACAATTCGTTACCAGGCCATGATTGTAACTCATTTTTACAGTTTGTTGTGCCAAAGTATACATTTCTATTGTAAGCATAGAATGATCACTGAAGTTGTTTTCTATAATATCAAACTTTCCCGTGCAGTTAAATAGGCCCACAGAACAGAAGATATCATCGATTATAGATTTATGGCCTCTAGCTTTCAAAGTGGGAAGGTAGTTGATAAGCATTTCTAACCCCCAAACCTCAGCGAAATGTGACCAAATTCTGCCCCGAAGCTTGGAGTTACCTCCTAATGAGGGTAACGAATCGAGGTTTGAAATGTGTAGATCACCAATTAGGGGATCCTCCAGACAGTCAGGATTCAAATCCCCAGCAATTACAATATGACCCCCTGGATTTGCTACAACCAAGTTTCAATTCGTAAACCCAGATTGCACAGTTCTAACCGGAGTTGATGGTCCAGGGTATTCAGAGGGATTCCAATAGGTGTTAACAAACAAAAATGCAGTATCAACTGCATTAAACTTCAGTATATACCGCACCACTAAAAAGTGATAAGAAAAAGACCACCAGTAATTCTCGGATTGGTATCATTATTCACAGCAGTGATGAGACCACCCTTCGGACGACCCACCCTGCCACCTTGTGCACATAAAGAAGAGACAGTAAAACCCTCCCAACACAAGTGAACCCTGGACCAGGATTCTTGAATAAAAACAGTAAAATTGTGAAAGTTCCTTCATGAGAGTCACATTATGCAACAAATTTGCCGATCCTCTCGAGTTCCAGCTCAAGAATTTTAAAATCTTAAAGGAGCTAGAGGGGCTTCCACAGTTGTTTAAGGGTATCAATGGACTCACGAAGTGACAGGGCAAGCCACCTTCAGTCCTGTTTTACCAAGTTGTCATCTGAAGCCTGCAATACTGTAGCAGTGGTCAAATAAGGAGCTTCCTTCACATGCCTATTGTTACTCGGCAGACTATGTTTGACATGAGGCTGAGTATTCACAAATTTGAAAAAAATGTCAATCTCTGCATTGTAACTGCTCGGCCTCTTTCAAAAGCAGATTTCTAACCAAAGGCGATGGAATCTCAAGTCGTATACAGTCTAGTCTATGCCTATGTATGTAATCAACTAACGCAATGTCTGCAGAAGAAATCAAACTTAAGTCTGTAATTTGACCCAATAAGGATAAAATTATTGGCCTATTTAAAGATATATTACCAGAGTCTTTAAATAACGTAGACAAGATAAGCCCAGGTAAATCTGGGCATACCGGATCCCTTAGGTCTGGCACCCGATGATCCTGAAGTTGTTCCTTTCCCCCACCATAATTACTCATTCTCGGGGGATTAGTTACCTGCTTATCGCTACCAGAATCAGTACAATACTCCTCATAAGTCCCCACAGACTTGTAGTCCATAGGGTGCACAGCCAAAAAGTGCATAGCTTCTTGTGAATGCTTTCCTTTCAGAACCCTTATTAAGGAGTGATATAACTCATATTCCTTTGGATTCTGGTCAATGGCTGAGTCTTTGGTCATGCTAGAAGAAGCTGTATCATGCTTAGTTGGATTGTTGGTGGTAACCTTTAAATTAGTGCCTAGATGGGTAGCGTTACACGCCTTTCCAGATGAGATCTTCCAATCAGTGCTACCTAGGCCAGTATTCACAGTAATACCAACATGACTCCTCACAGAGTCGGAACTGACCCCCAATTTACCCCCAGAGCTCTTCTTACTCTCTGACATAACTGCCCCTTGATTTATTGACTGAATAGGGTCATCCCCGGTCAGGAGCTAATGGGAATCAACAGCGATGACATGTGCGGGTTTGCCGTTTTGTGTTTTTTGAGTTCAGAGACAACTATCACTTCATCTAAATCCTCAACCGGGTTACACTCCCTCAGGAACTTTCTCTGAGTTTTCTTCAGTGCCCCATTGTTTTTTTTTTCCTCAGTTTAGCTAATTCTTTCCCTTGTCTTTTTGACATTTTTGGTTCTAAGGTACCTGTTTCCTTCAATTTCAGAGGTTGACTTACCACCTGAACTGGTTCTAAAGTTTCTGCCAATTTGTTATTTATTTTGTCAAAACAAAAATCTCGGATACCTCTTCCTGGGTTGTGGGAATGACAATGATCTAATCAGATGACAGAACTGCAATAGATTTTATAATTTCAGAACTGCCAACATCTGCCTTAAGGCTTAACCTAACCTGATCGGTCAGTATTTTACTCAATGTGTCAGAGAATTTGCATGGTAACAACGCGATTTCTGTGGCCAGGCCCATAATGGCGTCCGTTTTGCTTACGTAACAACACAAATCCCCACACCAAAGTACAGTATCTCAAACAAAATAATACACAATCACCAGTTCAGGGACCGCCACCACCAGCCGAACAGCCCAACAGCGTACACTTGCGTGCACTTCCGGATGCACGCGCAGGATGCGCATGCACCGGTCTGTTGTAATGGTGCTGCACCAATCAGCGAAGGCAGGGAGCGTGGCTCAGGGCGGTTTTGTTGCTTGGCACCAGAGCTTCCACACATTACAGCAATAGAGGTCCTTCCTCTTGCCGACTAGTACAGTCAATGAACATGAGCACAAGTAGGAAACCGGCAGGTCACAAATACGTTCGAGCAGCCAACACACAAGGCGACCAGCAGAGCAGACAGCCCAACAGCGTACACTTGCGTGCACTTCCGGATGCAACAGTATTTTATCTAAGTCTCATCTTCCAATGATAAACTTTTGAATGTGGCGACTTGCTGCAGTGCAGTTCCCATTCTCATGGGGCGGCCAGCGGACAGAAAGGTAGTGTTTATGCTGGGGTTATTCCGCATGGCAAACAAAACCAGGGGCAAGGCTCGGGGCCACTTCAACCCTGTCTCTTTACACACTTTGGACAACCTCAACTTGAGGTCTCCGTTCCAGCATTCTACATGTGCCCTTGAGAGAGGAACTGATTAATTATTCCTAGAGTTTTGCACACTTCTGTAATAACCTGACCATGAACTCCCGTCACTTTCTATGCAGAAGGGCAATCCAATCTGAGGTATAAACTCAGCAACCTCTTGGCCACAGCAGCAGTGTCTGCTTTTCTACAAGGATACAATTCCACCATCCAGAAAACACATCCACTAGGACTAAGAAGTACATTTAAGACGTACACATGGGGAGCTGTATGAAATCTGTCTGCACGTGTAGAAATTGGCCTTCCTGTACAGAACATGCAGACAGCTTCATGGGCATCGCTCTCCCGATTTTTATACGTTAAATATATAACACCATTTTTACGTTAACTCTGCGCCATAGGGGCTAAACCAGGAGCCATCCAATCCCGATGTAACAATGCAATCGTGGCGTTTTTTACCTGAATGTGCCATGCTGTGAGCTTCATGGACCAGATAGGGGAGAAGTACCTTGGATCCCACCAGGCGGTGGTCCAGAGAACACCACAGGGAATCCCCTCTTAACATGCACTTTTGTTAAGTCCATGTCATCCTTTTGGCTTCTGGGGCTTCATCTTGAAGGACTGCCACAAAGTGACAGGATAGGAGACCTTGGAACTGCAACACAAACAAAGACTTCATTAAGAGCCAGGGGCTCTTTGTTTTTCAAGAGTGAACAGACAAACCATGGTATTTATTGTAGTGGACTGGTAATTAGTTGTGGTTGAGTAGGGTCTGGGCTAGCCAGTCATTGATCAGGTATAACATTTAAAATAGCAGGGTATTAAGAGACCAAAATATCTTCAGGACTTTCCTTTAACAGGGATTCGCCTTGAAGTACATGATATAATTGTTTGTACTCGGCTTACCTGCTTGTTACAGTGCACTGTTTTCAAGGATTTTAGTTGCTCCTGTAGCTTTTCTTAAGTGTTTTTCAAGTGTCTTAGATTTAGTCTGTCTCTTAGTGACTTCGGTATACCAATCGAGATAGCTATCTCATTGGTGTTCAAGTACACGTGCACCTTTCTTAGCTAATGCCTTACGTAAAGTAGTTTTTCCTGTCTAAGTCAAATGTACCCTCCTCTGAGGAAAATGTTTAAGTGACTCACTCTATGTATATTTGTGCCATTTTTCTAGATACTTGCATGCTTTTGGCGTGTAGTGAGTAAACCTGATGTGTACTGGACTTCATTTAGGAGGAAGTGGCACTTGTCTAGACTGCCCTTAGCCCATTCTCACAGAGAGGGCTTGGGGGTGGCCAAGCTCGTGTGTGTGTGTAAGACTAGTTATGAATTATTACGGATCCTGGTCCGTTCCTACGCTGAGGTACGCCTCATTTGCTTAACCGTTCTGCCACGTCTATCACCACTCAGCCTCCGGTCCTCCCCAGTGAAAGAAATTTCAGAAATCCCCACAGGCGTTAGTCAGATTCAGATGACTGCTGGTTCACATCAATGCAGAGCGGTATTCAGCTTTTCAGAGACCTTGGTAGGTAAGGGTGAAAAACAAGAAACCTAATTGGTAGAAACCAAAGCCTATTACAGCTCCCATACTAGGATAGAGAAGAGCGTGAAATGTAAAGCGGGGTCGCAACTGAGTTGCACATTTAGGGTTTCAAGTGACAAGGTACAGGTTAAGATAGGACAATCCATGGGGCTCTCATCCAAAATGTTTCCTTCACACTCAAAGTTCTTGGAGCCCCTCTACCGAGAACGAACATGGACAAATAACCTGTTCGAATGGATTGTGTCCCCCACGCATCATTACCTTCAGCTTTGCTGCTTCGGAAATGTTTTCTCACTCCACCAGAGGGCGCTCCACTCAAAGCTGTGGCGTCGATGTCCCATGTCGGCATCTGTCGAGCGCCGACGCCATCTGCTATATAAATGCCTCGAGCGTGCCCGTTGGCCTCAGTTCCGTTTTTCCGGTAGCTTCGATTCGGATCGAGAAAACGCCGCTTCAGTTCGTATGATAATGTCGTCTTCATCTAATCCTTCCACACCGAAGACTGGAATCAAGAAATGCCAGAAATGTGGGAGAAAGATGTCGCTAACTGATCCTCATCGGAATTACTTCTGGTGCCTCGGTTCCGACCACCGTATAGATTAGTGCGGTTCCTGTCAGTTGATGACCCATAAGGCCTTAAAAGAACAAAGAGGTAAACTGGCAGTGGGGGAGGAATCCTCGAAGTTTTCTTCGAGAGGTAGAAAAGACTATGCTGAGTCTTAAGCAAAATGTCTTTTAAAAAATCTAGCTCTAGGAGTAGATCCAGGAAGTCTTCTTCTTACTCTAAAAAGACGAAGAAAGGACAACAAGGGTCTCGCTCTTCCTCGACGTAGTCTGAGGAAGTCATAACATGTCAGTCGAGACATGACTCCCCAAGAAAGTGGGAAGCTTTCAGAGCATCAATGTTAAATACATTTTGAGAATGCGGCCTAGGCCCCCTCAAAAAAGTCTAACGAAGACCATGCCCCTGCTCACAAAAAAAGTGACAGGGGAAGATCTAAGACGAGAAAATCTGACAAAAAATCGTCATGTGCCGTCCAGGGAATCTTCCAGACACCTCATAGAAAAAGCCTACCGGTGCATAAATCGGATGTAGAACTCAACAAAATGGCATCAGACTCTCATACGTCATCAAAGTCCTCGTCTAAAATATCCTCAAAGCCTCTATCGACGGCGATCGAGCACAAGGTGTCGATGACCCAACCCAAAAAGGTTACGTCGAGTGCACAGTCGACTGTGTCGAAGGCTCCTTCGGCAGTGTCTATGGTCTCGACAACTCCTTCGACGGGGTCGATGATTCCTTTGAAGGTGTCGAAAATTACCTGGACAATATCGAAAGTAATGACAACAACATTGACGCCATCAATGCTTTTGTCAAAGTCTTCGTCCACTCCAATGACAAAATCAACACCAATGTTAATGTCTATGCCACCTGAAAAGGTGTTTCATCCAGAAAGTAGACATGATTTTTTAGAACCATGTCCTCCATATATGAAGGAGATTCATCAGCAGAAGAAGCTGTATCACCTGCTGTGTTAAATTTGGTACAAAACAAGTCCCTCGGGAATTAATTGACCCTCAATCCAAGATGCAAGACTTATGAGTGCTTGCAGTCAGCAAGTGGTCTGGATACATCTCCAGAATATAAATTAGAAAAGCCTGACCCAGCCGAACATGTTGATGCGGGTTATAGAAAATTGATGAACATGGTAACTGAATTCATGGGATGGAGTAGAAATTCACCTGTCTGTCAGGATGATAAGACTGACATCCTTTCAGGAGGACCTCAGCAAGACCCCATACTTCCTTTTCATATAGCCTTACAAAGGAAGTTTAACACTGCATGGGAAAACCCTGAATCTATTCCGGCAGTAAATAAGAAGTATGTGTCAAAATATAGACCCTGTCCCTCAGATCCCGAATACTTAAACGCCCATCTCCTGAAAGTCTGGTAGTTCAAGCAGCTACCTCTACTAGAAATGCTGCATACCCTACAATTCTCCCAGATAGGGATGATAAAAAGATTGATGCATGGCCCAGAAAGATTTTTACGTTGGGGAGCATGGCTTTAAAATCCACGAATGTAACTTTCACCCTTGCAAGATTTACATATACCCTGTGGGACTGCATGTCAGCGGCAGCTGAACACATCCCGGAAAGGTGAGGAACGTGAAGGGTTCCTATCCATAGTAAGGGATGGAAAGGAGGCTTTGCGGGAACGCCTTCAATCAGGTTTGGACACAGCTGACCGTATCAGTAGGTCCATGGCATCTAATACGGTGCTACGCAGATTTGCGTGGCTAAGAAAGTCAGGTTTTGCACCGGATGTGCAATCCAGGCTTCTTAATATGCCATTTGACGGCTCAAGGTTGTTAGGCAGCAAGGCGGATGAAAGTTTGGAGAAGCTGCAGACCGCCAAAGTGGCAGCAAAATCACTCAGTGCTGCTACATGACAACCTCAACAACGCCCCCTACACAGGCTCATATTCCTGGAGGGGTCGTCCTTTGGATTTTATTCCTCATTTGGGAAAGGAAGGGGACAGGTCAGTCAGAGAGGGCAAAGGAAATTTCCTCGGGGGTGAGGAAAAGGTGCTAGATATGCCCCAGCAGCGGCAACTGTCCCTTCAGCCGCTGCCGCAAAACCACTCTGAGGTTTTGACCTACAAGACCCCAGTGGGAGGCAGGATCTCGCAGCATCTGGAAGAATGGAGGGGCATTACTTCAGGTGCTTTGGCACTGGAAACAGTATCCCAAGGTTACTGCCTTCCTTTTCTAAAGAAACCTCAATCAACCGCCGGGATACAACTCTGTCAAACAACCAGACCCGCTCCTGTTGCAGGAAATCTTAACCTTGCTACAGAAAGGTGCAATAGAACATGTACCTGTAGCGGAGAGGAACAAGGGTTGGTATTCCCCATATTTCCTCATACCAAAGGACGACAGAGGACTGAAACCCATTGTCATGGTGCGTGCTCCCAAACGCATGGAACTGATGGGCCCACCCCATTCATTGACACCCAATAGGGCTTATCAAGCCCCAAAGGAGCGTCCCAGAACCTCCTGGACTCAGTCCTGGCGCTAGGCTCAGAAGATGGTTTGAACCATATGGACTACTTACTCAGCCTAATGAGGTTGAGCCTTTCTGTATATCCGGGGCGTGACCGAGGGACTACTTTATCTGAAAGGCAGGGTGTGGTAAAGGGACTATTTGCCTGGAACTACTTGCAAGGCTATTTAAGCCACACCCTGCAGGCAGAACACGCTTTGCGTTATTCTGCACTCCTGCAGCATAACGCTCACCATGTCTGCTCTGTCCTCGAGCTTCTACAGCCACGCCCGTTCTGAGATTTCCATCCATCGGTGCCTGAAAGAAGAAAGAGAGAAGAACAGGTGTTATTACAGCGACAAAGGCCTTACCTGCAATTCTCATCCACCGATCTCTCCTTCAGCTGATCTTCGTATCGCCGTCCTTGTTGGAAAGGGGACATCCGCACAGGCCTCCAATACTCACCCGCGCATCTGCATTCCTCCTGAATACGTCGGAGCGGTTCTTCCATCCATCATCCTGGGGCGACGCCACGCCTGCATAGAAAGAACCGAAACCCGCAGGTTAGTCGCGCACAAAACAAAAACGAACAATTATAAAGCCATCCAGCGCCACTCACCCGTGCTAATACTCACCTGGAGATAACCTGCCCAGCATCCTAGGAGTCAAATCTTCATCCAAACCTCTGTATGACTCTGCACCTGCAAGAAAGACAAAACACGTTTAAACCTTGGGAAATAAAGACATTATGCCAATGAATGCTTGGTATAGGTGCTCAGAGACTTGCCTGCTTAATCCAGATATTCCAGACACAGCAACAGCCACTCTGGACCAGTGAAGTAACTGTGTCCGGGGAAAGACTGAGCTTACTGCGCCCCTGCTGAAAGTCAAGCAGGACGGCGAGCCGACCTCACAAAACTAAAAGGTGAGCCCGAAGAGGAGTTGGACATTGGGAGGTTGAAGGTGGGACCAATCCAGCTCCCCACTCAAAAGCTAATATATTGTTTCAACATTGCAGACAAACGCCTCCTGATAACAGTGGAGAGGACATCATCATACCACCAGAGCTATGCCAGTGCAGACATCATTCATACGGCTACGTGCTACGCCCCCCGTGGAGACCAGGTGAGCGTGACACCCATCTTGGACTTGAGAAGCTAGTACAAGTTCCTCAGCAAAGACAAGTTCAGGATGGTCACACTTTCTCAGATCATTCAGGCTCTCCAACTCCAAGACTGGTTGGTATCATTGGACCTTCAGGATGCTTACTTTCATGTGCCAATCCATCTCAAGCACAGAAAGTACCTGAGGTTCGCGATTGGCAATTCTCACTCAGTTTCGAGTTCTGCCATTCGGTTGACCTTCGCCCCGAGGGTTCTCACTAAGTTGATGGCGGTGGTGGCAGCGAATCTCTGGAGAGGGGGATTCAAGTCTACCCCTACCTGGACGATTGGATGATCAGGGCACGTTCTCCAGAACAAGCCTAGGAACATCTGTCCAAAACTTACCACTTCCTTCACAAACCAGGGTTTTCTCTGAATTTAAAAAAGTCAAACATGATACCATCTCCGAAACTCCAGTTTATTGGTGCAGTCCTGGATACTTGTTCAGGCAAAGCCTCGCCTCCCAAAGAGAGCTCACCACATTCTGCAGATCGTAATAAAATTCCAGAATGCCCAGTATCTACCAGCCTTCGATTTTCTCAGGTTGCTCGGTCTTATGGCTTCCTGCATTTTTCTGGTGCCAGAAGCCAGATTCAGGATGAGATCCCTTCAATGGGCCCTCAGAACTCAATGGTCCCAATTTTCAGGGGAAATATCAGATCTGTTGCAAGTTCCAGCCAGAGTAGCACAGGATCTGCAATGGTGGGCTTGCAGGGAACATATCCTCAAGGGAGAATCTTTTTGGCAACCATGGCCGGAGATAATAGTAGTGACGGACTCCTCACTCAGGGTGGGGAGCTCACACCAACGAGTTGACAATCAGCGGTCGTTGGTCTCCATCGGAGTCCAAACTACACATCAACCTATTGGAGCTGAGGGCAATCAGCCCTCTGTACGGGGAAAGAATGCCCTAATAACGGACAACACGTTGGCAATGTACTACCTCAACAAGAGAGGAGGAGTAGGGTCACTACCACTGTGCAGAGAAGCAATGCAGCTCTGGTTCTGAGCAATACGAGAAGGGATCTCTGTCAGCAGTCCATCTAGCCGGAGAACAAAACACAGCGGCTGATGCTCTGAGCAGGCAGAGCACAGATTCCCATGAGTGGGAAATGGCTCAGGAAGTCCTTCAAGAGATCTTCGCCCTTTGGGGAACACCGCAAGTGGATCTGTTCACAACCAGTGTGAACAGGAAATGTGAACTGTACTCCTAAAGGCAATTTCCTCAAAGAGGAGCTCTAGGGGACACATTCGTAGTGGACTGGGAGTTTCAACTTCTGTATGCGTTTCCTCCAGTCCCTGTGATCCCTCAGGTAATCAGGAGATTGAGAAAGTTCAGGAAAACCATGATCCTAATTGCCCCGGATTGGGCCAGGAGAACGTGGTACACGGACCTTCTGGACATCTCCATCTGCCCTCCAATATGTCTTCCAAAAAGAGAGGATCTTCTCTTGCAAGAGGAAGGTCACGTTCTCCATCCAGAGGTCAACACACTCAACCTTCACGCATGGCTTCTGAGAGGTTGAGATACAAGGATTAGGACCTTCCGAGTGATGTCATGGAGACCTTGCTTTCGGCCAGAAGGCCAGCAACTAAATCTGTGTATCGGTATCGTTGGAACAAGTTCAGTAACTGGTGCAGAGATGTGGACCCGTTTCAGTGTAATAATGCCACAATATTATCTTTTCTGTTACACTTGGCTAATCTGGGGCTCCAGGTTGGCACGATAAAAGGTTATTTAGCAGCGCTATCCATTTTTAAGCCACCACAGAGGAAGAATCTTACTTTAAGATACCTTTTGATAACTCAATTCTTAAAAGGTCTAAATAATGTGTTTCCTCCAATACCTTTTCAAGTCCCTGTGTGGGACTTAAACTTAGTACAAAGTTCCTTACATCCATTCCATTTGAGCCTTTACATTCTTGTCTGTTAAGGCTTCTTGCTTTAAAAACAATACTTCTTGTGGTAATTACATCAGCCCGCAGGGTAAGTGAGTTGCAGGCACTTTCTAGCGGACCTCCTCACACCATCTTTTATAAAGATAAAGTGGTCCTTAGAGTAAAACACTCTTTCTTGCCAAAACTTGTCTCAGATATTCACCTGTCACAAAAATAACACTGCCTACTTTCTACCCTCCTCCTCACGCAAGTAAGGAAGAGGAACGGCTACATAGATTCGATCCTAGAAGAGCTCTTAGCTTCTATAGTTCAAGATTGGCAAAACTACGTCAGTGTGACCAACTTTTTGTGGGATACACTGGCTGCAAATTGGGACTAGCCATCACTAAGCAAACATTACCTAGATGGATAATTTTGGCTATAACTGAATGTTATAGATTAGTTGGGAAAGATCCTCCAGATGGACTGAGGGCTCATTCAAACAGGGGCATGGCAACTTCAACAGCACTTCAAAGGAGTGTCCCTGTGCAAGATATTTGTGCAGCAGTCACATAGTCATCCATACACACTTTTATAAAACATTCAGCTCTAGATTCGACTTCTTCACAAGGTCTGTTCACTAAATCAGAACTTCATTCTGTACATGACTAAAATTTCTGTACTCCCACCTCCAATACAAAACTGCTTTGGGAGTCTAAAATGAGGAATACGTGGGAGGACACAATCTATTCGAAGAACAAGTTACTTACCAACTGTAACGTTCTTTCGATTGGATGTTCCTCCCACGTATTCCTCATCGACCCTCCCAGCCTACCCCACAGTACAGTTTACGTGGTTTACACTCTAAATTCTTATAAGGCTTGGGTCAAAAGAGGCACACCATTAACTAGAATCCATTGGCTACAGTGTACAAAAAAACAGAACTGAGGCCAACGGACGCGCTCAAGGCATTTGTTCAGCAGATGACGTCAGCGCTCCACAGATGCCGACAAGAGACATCGACGCTGCAGCCTCGAGTGGAGCACCCTCTGGTGGAGGGAGAAAAAATTTCCAAAGCAGCAAAGCTGAAGGTAAGGATCTATATAAGATAAGGAATACGTGGGAGGAACATCCAATTGAAAGAAAGTTACAGTTGGTAAGTAACTAGTTCATCTCTGGGAAGGTGCTGGTGCCCACTCAGGAGAGTCTACAGCTGCGTTTTAGCTGACTGTACTTTTCACCAAGGAGAAATATCCATTTGTATATCAGTCTGGTAACACCCAATTGGGCAGTCCAGCACAGAAATGCTCGGCAATTCTCTGCTGAACAAGAGTACAAACTGCAACCCCAGACATGTGTTTCGACCTAGTCGGGCCTCATCAGTGAGGTGAAGCTGTGCCTCTCTAAGCACAGTGAGCAAGGGGTCCATGTCTGGATTACCCTGGGTAATTTAGAGTGAAACCACACGTTCCTAAAAATGCAAAGAAAGGTCTTGGAGCCCTTCGACTGAGAACGAACATGGCCAAAAAACCTGTTCTCTGGGAAGGTGCCCACTCAGGAGGGTCTACAACCACGTTTTTTCTCACTGTACCATAGAGGATATTTCTCCTTTGTGAAGGGTGCAGTGAGCTAAAACTTGGTTGTAGAGAGTGGGAGAAATTCCAGAGAACAGGGTATATGACCCATGTTCGCTCTCAGTAGAGGGGCTCCCACACCCTTGTTTACTTGGCAGTTTGCAGCGCCTACTCTCAACATTATAACATACATACATTTTCTCCCCTCGCAGGACTCTAAAACTTAGGTGGCCTCTCGACTGGGTACCTAATTCGTATTTACTGTGCTACTGTTGCTCTGTAATTGTGGTAAACTAGGGCTTTTTCTCCCCTAGCAGGACTCTCAAACTGAGGTGGCCTCTCCACTGGGTACCTAATTCGTATTTGCTGTGCTACTGTTGCTCTGTAATTGTGGTAAACTAGGGCTTGCCGTTTTCACTCCTGTCTGCTTGCTCTCGTCTGTCTTCCCCCCCACTTCCTCCTTATTCCATGGTGCTCTCTATCCCTCCTATCTTCTCTAACTGCTTCTCCATTGACTATCCTGCTCTCCTCACTAAATCTGGTAGGAAAAGATTTAAAAAGGATATCCTGTTCTCCAACCCAGGCCTCCCTATTGCTGACACCTCTACCAGTGCCCCCTCCAAGGAAACTCTTACTGACATCCTCTTTTTCATGCCTTCCCCTGACCAATGGACCCTTCATATGGTCTCTGTGCTCTCTCCCTTCTCCTCTTCTCCCATTAATGGTGGCACCCGTTGGGATGTCCTCTTGGCCCCCTTCCGCTCCTCTAAGGCGATCATTAATGTCTACGCTAATGGGACCGTCTTGGTCCAAGGCCCTCAGGCCAACCTCCACCTCTTTGATAGAAGCTTCCCGCGCCTCATCAACTTCCTTTCCTCTCCTGCTGTCCCCTCTTCTCTGTCCTCGGCTACCTTGCCTCCACCCTCTCACCCTGCCCTCTCTCTTGCTCCTTCCTTTTCACCTCCACAGGGCGTACCTCTGATCTGTATCCCTCCCCGGAAGTCCTTTAAGGATGGCAACCTTCTCCTCATTGCCACTCTCAACTCTCGCTCTGCCGTCAAACATTCCTCTGATATGTCTCCTTCTTGAGGAACTGGACCTTGACATCCTCGGTCTCACTGAGACATGGTTCACGGCCAGCTCTGTCACCAGCTTTGACACACTCCTACCTGACGGTTTCAAGATCCTCTCCTTGCCCAGGCCCAACCGTGCTGGGGGGGGTGTGGCCCTTATCTTCCCTGAGAGGATTCCTGCCACTGTCACCCCTACGCAGACCTACTCCTTTGAATGCCTTGTCTGCCGACTCTCTCTCTCCTAGCAATTCCCTTACCGTGGCTACTGTCTATCGGCCACCTGGTCAAATTTCCTCCTTCCTCTCTGAGTGGGCTGACCTCTCCTCCTCACTCCTGTCCTCAACCACTCAACTCCTCTTTCTTGGAGACTTCAATATCCACCTTGATGCCTCCTGTCCTCCCTCTGGACTCTTTCGCGACCTCTGTGACTCTCTCTCTCTATTCTCCCGTCTGGGCCGACCCATTCTTCAGGGCACACTCTTGATGCTCTGATCTCTTCTGACCTTCCCCTCTCTGTCCCTCTCTCCACTACTCTCTCCTGGAGTGATCACTTTCTCCTATCCTCCCACCTCACCTTCCCTACCCCACAGGCAAAGCCACCCTCATCACTGCCACCCACCTTCGCGGTCATCCGATCCATGAAGCGCATGTCAGTTGAGGCTTTAGCTTCCACCTTCTCGCCCCCCCCCCCTCTTCGGCTGACTCCTACCCTGACACAGCCCTCTCCACTCTCCACTCTGCTATATCCGATACCCTTGATATCCTTGCCCCCGTCATGAGAATCCGCCTGAAGCCCAAAGCCAAATGTAACTGCTGGTACGACTCGGATCTCGTCACCCTTAAACGCAAGTGCAGGGTGGCAGAGAGGAAATGGCGCGCTTCATGTTCATCCTCTGACAAACTGGCCTGCCGCCTGCTCCAAAGGCAATACCGGCTCTCCGTTCTCACTAAGAAGAGAGCCCTTCTCCAAGCCGGCATCTCTGCGACATATAACAATTCGGCCGAACTCTTTAAAATCTGCAAGGAGCTGGCCAACCCTGCTGCAGTCTCCACCTCTCCTGTCCCCTCCCAGGCCCTCTGCACGGCACTGGCCTCTCACTTAATTTCAAAAACTCAAGACATCCTGTCCTCACTCTCCTCCTATCACCTCCCCTCCTCTATTCCCTGCTCTCCCTCTGGCCCTTCTGCAGCCACCCCTCGTCCCTCCTTCTCTGCCTTTCCCCTTTTTTCTGCTGACGAGGTTTCGAGACAAGTCCGATCTATGAAAGTCTTGTCAAAACAGGTCCACCCCTGTTCCTCCAACTATCAAGGACCACATCGACTCCCTGGTGCCTGCCCTAACTGACTTCTGCAATCACTCCTTCGCCTCTGGAGTCTTCCCATCCCCCCTCAAGCACTCCCTTGTGCACCCCCTTCTTAAGAAACCCTCTTCCGACCCCTCCTGCCCAGCTAACTATCGCCCAATCTCTATCACTCCCTTCCTGGGCAAGCTCCTGGAGAAACTGGCCATCTTCCAGCTTAATCTCCATGCTGAATCTGTTGGTAGTCTTCGTGACCATCAGTCTGGCTTCAGAGCTGCCAGAAGCACGGAAACTGCTCTCCTGAACATCCGTGAGGACCTGCTCTCAAACCTCGACTCTAACACCCCCTGTGTTCTCATTTTGCTCGACCTCTCTTCTGCCTTTGACACTGTCAACCACACCATCCTGCTCAACCGCCTCCGTGATAACCTGGGTATCACTGGTCAGACTCTGGCGTGGCTGACCTCCTTCCTCTCCAATCGACCCTCCCAGGTCCAACTGGGTTCCTTCCTCTATGACATCTTTTTCTCTACCTGTGGTGTCCCCCAGGGATCTAACCTCTCCCCCTGGCTGTTCAACCAGTACCTGGCACTTCTTGCTCACCGCATCACCGCTCTCTGTCCCAACTTCCAGTGCTATGCGGATGATACCCAGCTCATTTTCAGGCTACCCTCGGCCTCCTCTTCCCCTTCCCTCATCTCCGACTGTCTTTCTGCTATCCAGGAATGGTGTGCCGCCAACGACCTCTGCCTTAATGCCAGTAAGACTGAGATTATACTGATCGGCACACCCACTCCCTCCTTCACTGCAGCTCTCTGGCCGGCCTCCCTTGGCCCTCTTCCTGCTCCTACCTGCAAGGCAAAAAACCTTGGGGTCATCTTCGACTCCACACTCTTTCTCTCCTCACATATCTGACGTCTCTAAGAAGTGTCACTACCAGCTACACCTGCTCAGAGCTATCCTTCCTTTCCTCTCCTTCTCCCAGAAGCTCACTGTCTCCAGAGCCCTGGTTCTCTCGAAGCTGGACTACTGTAACAGCCTCTATCTAAATCTTCCTGCCTCTACTCTCCGCCCTTTGCAACTCATCCAGAACAGGACTGTGAGACTTGTCCTTGGCCTCAAGCCCAGGGACTGTATCTCTCCAGGACTGAAATCGCTACACTGGCTCCCAGTGGCCGCGAGGATTAAGTTCAAAACCCTCTGCATTGTCCACAAGGCCTTCTGGGGCCTTGGGCCAAAATACCTTCAACTCTCTCTTCCTTCTCGGGCTCTTCGCTCATCCACCTCCAACTACCTCGGGGTCAGCCGCTTCTCCAAGCAACAAGCTGGGGGTAGATCTCTCTCCGCAGCAGGGGCCTCCCTCTGGAACAGCCTTCCTGCCTCCCTGAAACTTGAGGAGAACCATCTCCGGTTCCGGCAGCACCTCAAAACCTTCCTCTTTGCCTCCGCTTTCTCTCCCTCTCTCCCCTGCTAAAATCACTGAACCTGCACTGAATCTGCAACTGGCCACTCACCGATCTCGGTCCTTGGCCCTGCCACTCTTCCCTGCACTGCCTACCTGCACTACGGGATTGTCTCTGTATACTGCAGCCCCTTCTCCCGGCACTTACCTTGCACTTGCCACCAGCTGGCCCTATTATTTATCTTGTATTCTACTAACCATGTACTGCACTCTCCCTGCACTTGCCACCAGCTGGCCCTATTACTTATCTTGTATTCTACTAACCATGTACTGCACTTCCCCTCTCCCCTTCCCCTTGCACTTTTCCCAGTCCCCCTACCCTTGCACTTGCGCGATCTGAATGACACCTGGCCTATTAGGATCGTTGTCTATTCTCCCCTTGTTCCCCCTCGCGCCTTGAAACACTTGTGTATAGGCGCGTTACAAATGCCATATTATATCATATCATATAATGCAGTAATATGCAAGGGGAGTATATGAATTTTCAATTCCTAAACTTCTCCCACAGAACTCTTAACCCTTCTTGGGGTGGTCTGGCTTTGACCCCGCCTTGGGTCCTCGGGTATCTCACCCCCTATGGGTTATTGTATCTCATATCAGTCAGTCAAATACTTTTATTCGGCAAAAAAGCCATAAAGGACAATATAAAAAAAATGCAGTTAAATAGGTACATAGTTTCATATACAATTCAAACGGATAAGACCAATAACTCAAAATTCGTATAACAACCTTGATAAAAGATTAACAAGATCGTGATTCATTAAAAAAAAATGTCTAAAACAGCCCAGGGGAGAGGATACTCGCATCCCCAACAAGGCATAGTTCTCATTTAATACTGCATCTCACGGTCAACCTTTTAACTGAGCATTCTATTTAGCATATTTGCTAATCCTATTCAATACACACTTGGATGTTGTCTCAAATAAGGCACTCAGCAATACACAATATTTCCATCTCTTTCGTGTGCTATGAATTTTAGACTTAACAACCAACCCTGATGAATATATTTCGAATTTGCCTGCACAGTATCCATGTTAGTGTTTTTACAAAATGCCATAGCATGAGCTATAGTGCGGCTCCCTGCAGCTCACAGCATAGGTTATTGATCACGATGTCTCAGCAAGCTCAGCCTTGGACAGAAAAACATAAAATGGATCACAGTTTCTTCACTTAATCCACACAGGGGACATATGTCCAAGCCTCTGTTGGCCCATAATTTGGTAAACGTGGCAACCCTCAGGGTACCCATCCTAAAACTCACAAATAATGCATGTGCAGATGGTGTGTTTTCTGTATCAAGAAACCTCTCAAAACCAAATTCAGAATTGGATAATAAATATCCAACACCTAGATTGAGTTTACAGCGGTCTTCCACCATTTCGGCCCTTAGCAGAGTAGGAATAGCTCCCATAATCTTTGAGGCAGACAACCTGCTGACATTCAAAGGGTTCTGCAAGAATGAAGATTCATTCAAGGTACTCTGGGTGTATTTTACGTGCTTGACCCATGGGAGGCTCATGCCCCCATTAAGAGTCAGCACGTGTGCTAATGCAATATTTTCCCAAACCCTTGGTGTGGCAAAGCCTCAGCCAGTATAGCACTGGATTAAAGGCCGCCTCTTCACCAATGGGGGGGGGACATCAGTTTCCAAGCCAACAATGGCATTAAGGGATCCTTGCGGTAATAATAGCAGACTTTTAAAAACTATTTTCTTTTATATTTAAGTTTGCGGTATTAACATAACCCCAGATTTCTGCCCCAAACAAAGATGCAATAGCCTGTTTTTGGTAAATTTCTAGGGCGGGCGAAACCGCTCCTCTTCCATGCTTATCAAAAAAAAAAAAAATCACTACTCTACTATATTTCTCTAGGGTAGATCCCACTTTTTCCAGTCGGGCTAACCAAAAGCCATTTTCATGAAATCTTGCCCCTAAATATTCATAGTGTTCGACTTGTTCAAGTGAACCGTCCACTACTCTAATATCTATGTTCAATCTTTTTACAAACCTAGGTTTGAAGACCATGGACATTGTTTTTTCATTGTTCAACACCAATTTGAAATCCACACATCTTCAGGAATTATGCTAGTGTATCTCTTAATCCCTGCAGCGATGTGGCTAAAAGCATTGCATCGTCTGCAAAGAAAAACGCTGGGCATCTTTCCTGCCCCATGATTGGGAGTTCTAACCAACTGCTCAGCAGTGCAGAAATAACCTCCTTGATGTGCACGCAAAACAGGAGTTGGTGGGGGGGGCGACTACGCAACCCCGCTTCGGCCCTTTACTAACTTGAAATGGTTCAGTTACTTACTCAGCTAAACTATAACGGACAACTGCAATGTTCTCTTGAGTACAGAAATTGCACTACTGTTCTTATTTCTTTTGCTTAGGGTTTTCCAAAGCAAGTTACCGGGAACCCTGTTAAAAGCTGTCCTGAGGTCTACAAAGACAGCATAGATCCTTACCTTGAGCATGACTGTATATTTATGGATAAGTAAATACAACTAAAGCTTTGATCTAGTGTGCTCTTGCCCTGCTGGAAACCGGCTTGCGGGGCATGATTTATATCATCATCAGCCCGTTGTTGGATATGTCTTTAAAAGTACCTTCACAAAGGTTTTCCCAGAGTTATCCAACAATATCGGACGATAGTTGGCAGGCTGATTGCCCCCCTCCTCCCCCCCATGCCCCTTTTGTATATAAGGGACCCTGTTCGTATTAATACATGCATTAAAAAGTTTACAGAAGACTGGAGCCCCGATCAATGGTTCATCCTTAAAAATGTTGATGGGCACCCTATCCGGACCATGGTATTTTCCACTTTTTTTTTTTGTTGCTGCAATGGCTTCATATACTTCCTTCACCCCTATCTGTATCCCAGCCTCCTGAGTCTCTGATACTGGTCTGATAGTCATCCGTTCCTCCACCATACAAGCCTAAAATGGCACTTCAGGTGTGCTATTACACTGTAGAGCAACACCCCTTAACCTCGGCCCCACTAACCAGTTTCCAAAAAGTTACACTATCTTGACTTTCATAGGCTACCAGAAGGCTGATCCATTCTTACCTAATGTAAGCATTGTTCTTCTCCTTGACGGTTCTTTTCATAATTCACTCTAACGGTTCGCACAAGAGCTTTATAAACGCGGCTAGAGGAAAGACTGTCAGCTAATGATTGTTTAGCTGTTCCACAATCCTGATCATACCACTTTACCTTAAGAAGCATATGATTCTTTACAGCCCTCCTGGGGACAGGTAACAATACAAGAGAGAATGCCGTTAATCACTTCACTAAACTCCTGCATCACTTCAAAGGCAGAGATCCCATTGCCACAGATTTTCTCAATATATTGCAGGGCCGCCCTGTAAATTCTAGGTTTTGCATCCTGTTCTCCAAGTGTAGCCCATTTGACAGAACGCAGAGCATGACCAGACACCATCTCTTATCCGTTCTTGGAGTGGTTTGGCCTTTACCCTGTGTAGGGTGCTTTGGGTTCCCACCGACTGTGGGGTATTGCCGGGTCCCTCGGCCCTCCTCCCTGCTAATAGAAAAAGCTGCATGCCTTCTGTGTCGTGGCAGCATTCCTCAGAGTAGGCTTCTCTTCAGCTGCTGTAGAACCACGGTTCAACCTCTTCCTGGGTTCCCCACGTCGGTTCATCGTGTCTGTCTCCTCTTCGGCCATAGGCTGATTCATTCGGCACTGGGGACTGCAGGCGCCGATCAACCGCTTCTGATTTGGGCAACGCTTCTCCGTTGGGCTTGGTTGAGACTGACTAACTTCAGACTGGCTTGGTGCTAGCAGCGTCCCGCTGGCTTCTTGACTCCTCTGCATCATAAACCTTCTGCATCAAGCTACTGCTCTATTCCGCCCTCCAGGAGGATATTCTCTTGCGACTCACGCCACAGGACATCCTCTTCCCTTTCCTTCTCCTGGTGTTGCTTCTGTGGTGTCTTTATAGCTCAAGTTGAAACGAGACTGATCTGTTCATTCTGTGTTTCTTGTAATGAGTGTCTGAATAAAGGGTCAGACACCATACCTGCTATTTCTAAAGGGTCATAACTACAATTCTACTGGTCAATGCCCATATAGCCAAGAAACACCTGGGCCTTCTCTCATGAGGGAGGATGAATAAAATCCCTTCCTGGGAATTTCTTCTCATCCATGAGGGAGTCTTTCTCCCAGAGGAATCCTGCTTACCTTACCTTGCCTTGTCCCCTCAGGGGTATTAGCGGGCTCCCGTCCCTAGCCCCAAAGGGGACTTTCCCCTTAGTGGGAAGGGGAGAGGGTACAATTCCCAGCATCCTGCTTTCTTTTCACTTCTAAAACTTAAAAGCAACCTACCACCAAACTTTTTATGTGTGTGTTGCCATTGTGGGACAGAACCATTTAAAATTTTACACAAAGTAGTGTTGTCAGGATTGGTGAGCCAAGGGACAAGTAAGGTTGTGCATAATCCTCAGTGAACCATTAAATTGAAAGAGTTAAAATAAATGTCAATTTTTTTCTAAGAGCAGTTAACAAAGAACAGCCTTCAACAATCTAAAGCCATTAGTTAAAGAATTACAGATGAAGCGTTTGAAATGCCCCCAGAATTCCTCTCTATCATCTGCTGTGCTTTGATGGATCCACTTATCGTAGCCAAAGAAACATGAGGGGTAGCGCAGGCTGCTATTTTGCACATTGCTAAAACTGTATCACGGTAAACTCACTGTTATAACGGCACAGGGACATTTGAATGGCTTACCTAACAAAACTACATACTCGTATCTCTTAATGGTTTAACCAGGCGCATGAAAATATCTTGCAAAAAAAATGAGGGAAACTGCTTATTTCAGACCCCAAAACCTAACCGTTAAAGAATTAGAATTTGGGAAAACTGGTAAAATGGCAGGTTTTGGGGCCATGAACCGATTTACTGACTTGTGGTGAAGGCTTTTGAAAGCTGTTTCTGTTTGCTTAATGCTTAAAGAAGCAGTTCAGCTCTGTAATTTAGTTTTGCCTCCAAATTATTGAAGCAAGCATACAAATCTGAATTTGGGAAAATGTTACAGTGCCAGACAGAATTACTGTCCTGGCGCAAGTATTAAATTAGCTGCTTGCTTTCTCTTACCCAAGCAGTCAAGCTTGGAAATCAGCTGGGCCTCCAACTCTGCCCCATCTCACTTCCTCATGAACTTGGTCCGCCTCCCCTGTACCTGTGTCACTGCTACTCAGTGCAGCTAGTTATATAGCGTTTAATAACAAACTTTAGGCTGATCTGAAGCACCCTTCTTCCTTGCAGCCAATCTGGACTAGTGAGGGTCATTCAGTTAATCACTAGTTTAGATTACCTGCCCTTGGTAGCAAGGTTGGTCTGGGGTCCATACGATAACACTGGTTTTTGCAATATGTTTTACATTGTAAATGCCCTCCTTCTTAGAAACGTCCCCAACGGACAGTGTGGTCGCACTACAGGCTTATCAGATGTCCTTGAAAAGTTGTACTTCATGTCTTATTCATTATATGGGATTTGCAAAAATGTTTACTTAATAACTTCATTATCGCTGCCGCCAATTAACGCCTGCCTCGTATGACTGACACCCATGAGCAAGCAGCCCAAGCATTGTTTTTCATGCCATCGTATTTTCAAGATGGCAAATTCCCAAAATAAATGTTTAGATTGATTCTATAAAATGAGGATTTAACTGTTACAATTTTCAAGGATGTGTTCTGCGAGGGTATGTTAAACATGTTTTCATAAGCTACGGTGTGTACTAAATCTCTTCAAAATAACACATTTAACAAATTGCCTCAGTTTTTTTTTATCCAGTTTTCTTTCATAAAAAAATGAAATTAGCTTGATAATGTCTCTTCAGCACGAAATCATTTTGGCATTAAACATGGAGCAATGTTTTTGTAATGTAATGCATAAACGTGAAATATTAGATTGATAAACCTTTTGTGGATCTTTATGCTCTATGCAGTCTGCTTTAAAAAATATGTTAAATATAAACTAGCTTTTCTGGTTTTATGACTACTTTCGATGTGTCATTTGCAGGAAATGCATTTTTATTTCACCAGCGTCAAATGCAATTGAAACTTACTTTAAACTTTGTGTATGTTACCTGGGTACGTAAGTAAGACTTGTCAAACTCAGTAGATCTAAACTCAGATATATCGATATGCATCTCGCTGTATTTGCTAAAACTTGTCGAAGTAAATAGGCATGAATGCACAAAGGCTCCTGGGTTATTGCTTGCTTTGGATTGAAAGTTGTTAAGTCACAGGTAGATTTGTACACTATTCAGCACATGGTTTGACAACGAGTATAGACTGGGAAAAAACACCTCAAGTAGGTTATTAGGAAGAGGCGCAAATATTCTTCCTTCCCATAAGAACTCTAGACCTAGGCAGCAATATCGTACTTTGGTGAAAATAAAAAAGGGAAGCATTACCAAATGCTTGGGAGAAACTGGAGACGATTGCCAACTCGTAAGATTCGAATTCCTTTTGGTTGCTGGTGACATGGGGGGGTAAACTAATACTCTGCTCAGCTAGGGAGCAATATTGCAGCTGGAGTGTGGAAGAGCCATTTTTGTAAGGCAAATCTCATGCAGCATATGCATGTTGAGGTGAATTACCGCTAGGGCACTGAGGGAGAACTCTGTGTCAGGGTAGCAGTTGGGTTTCGTTTCCTTCCATTGCTGTATCAGAGGTTTGCATATAGATAAACGTCTGGAAGCCAGGATCTGACCGTAAACTGCCAGACTTGTACAAGTCTGAGGTATTATCTGGGGCTCTGTTCTGTAATGAATCCTGTGGTCATCACTGATCCCCCTGCTTAAGATCTCCTCCCATTTGGCCAAGGGACGGCTGCCGGTACCTGATCCTGACCTTGGGGGTGGTATTATGGGGGACGATCACATGGGAGGAGATGGCTGTCGGACAGATGCTGTGACTCCATCAGGAGAAACGCAGTATTCTTCCGTTTTAAATTGGGGGGAGCCCATAATTCCTACATCCATGATGACACACTGTCACGATACAATTTCCTCCAGTTATAAATCTGAAACCTTTCTCAATAAACATTCTAGACTGAATGGCATTCACACCTCACATGTACTTAACATACAGAACACATCTACGATCTCTGATGTTGTAAGGTAAACATTCCAAGCCAAATCTATTTGGAAGTCCTGTTAACACCAACTCCCAGAATGCCTAGAGTACCGGGACGAGGAAGAGGGAGAAGGACTTAATGTGGATTGGAAGAAACCGGCAAAACGTGTGGACTAGCTGTTGCAAGGTGAATCAGCTGTGCGAAACATTTAAAGAAGTTTTTTACTGGCAATCAGAAGTTGGAGAGAGGAGATGCAGCATGGGTGAAGCAAGAGGCAGAAATGCTGGTCAAGGTAGACGCTCAGGAGCTCACCGGGCTGAGGCATGCAGGTGCTCCGAAGCTGCCGTTTACCAGCAACCTGGCGAGAGATCCAGAGGAGCATGGCAGGCTCCAAGGTGAAGCCGTGAGGTAACCAGCAGCAGAGGAGAAGCTGTGTCGGACGCGGTCGAACAGAAAAGCAACCACTTTACTGGCGAGTGGAAACAAGACAGGGAAGAGCTGAAAGCAGGTCTATCAGCTGGGGAAGCCATTCCCACATTGTGACTTCACTGCAGTGGTGTGCAGGTTGTCAGGAATGCTTTGAAACGCCAGCGACTTGGCCCAGGGAGGGTGGGAACCCGGGGGTGTACACAGACAATTGAAAGAGTATTTTGAATGCCGATCAAGCACAATTCCTCATGCCTGAAATGTCAATATGGGGAAAGCTGGAGCAAATGTGATTATAAGCAGATTAATGTTAATGAAGAAGCTGAAAGACAAGATTTGTGCAAGTCCCATATATGAAAAGCTCATATGGGGAAATTTGGAGCAAGCGTTGCAATAAGCAAATAAGTACTAGTGAAGTAAAGAAACAGTACTTGAACAAGTCTTCATATGTGAGAGGTTCATATGGGAAGCTTGAGATGAGTAGAATCCAGAATTAATGAAGTATAGACAGTACAGGAATACAACTGTGCTGTACTAGGGAGAGAAAGAGAGCCTTTAGGGGGAAGGATACCTGGCAGGAGAGTACACCAGAGGATCTAGAGAACCCAGAAGGGGATACCTGGCAAGAGAGTACACTGGGGAGTGAACTCAGTGTATGAAAGAAAGACATTGTACAAAGATATCCAGCAGGAGAGTATACCAGGTGATCTGAGGAAAATACAGAAGAATTCCTGTGAAGGGACTATGACAGGAAATCCTCTATAAAGCACCCATGTAAAAAAGAAAAGACTCTGCCATTTGTGAAGCAGTTGTGTAAAAGAGACACTTTGCCATCTATTAAGCAATTGTATAAAAGCCACCTTTTCTAGCCTTGAGACGCTGTTACTTGGAAGAGACATTCTTGCCCTCCTTAAAGACACATTATTTGGGGGAAAAACATGTTGCCATCAACCCTACAGATAAGGGGGTGTATCAGCCACTTTTACTCTCTCAAAATCGGCAAATACGACCCAAATATTTAAATTGGGAGTAAAAATACCCACAACAAGAAATAGTAACTTGTGCCCCTGCTTTCAGCCAAAAGCTCCCTGGATATGTTTGGACCAGTAGTGCATGTAGTACCACAGGAAGAAACTGCTATTATTACTGCGTGATTGGAAGAAGTAAACATGTATCTTTTAATGGACATGAATGAATAACCTGGTGCAACGAAATAATTATTGCAAAAACATTTCCAGTTTCCAGTTATAACATATTTACTCGCGTATAACTCCCCAAAAATATAGGGCGTAAAATACTCCCACTTCAAAATCCTATTTGGAGCACTGTTTTCCATTCTTCCTGAAATAATCCAGTGGTAGGGTACCACGCTCTGGAGCAAGTGACTTCTCTTTTGTGGAACCCATTTTTGTTGGATTTGTTCAATTGATTCGCTTTTGAACATTTTGGTTAAACAGAAGTCGAACACTTTTTCGTTGCACTTCTTGATTGTTCATTTTTAGTGTGAGGGTCAGAATTGTTTTGGACACAAGGACGGTTGATAATTTTGACGACAAGGCACATAGTTTCCTATTGCAGGGAAACTTTCTTTAGAATAGGGACATAGATGCCTTTATCCAACCGTTTTTCTTTTAATAAAAATGTCTGTTGAGAACACTACCACTTTGTGTCTCTCTCATTTCTGACCCATCACTGTTCTTTGTAGTATGTTTAATTCAATTTTAGCAATAGTGAAAATTCATGAGTCGTGGCGCCTTGCAGAAATAGTTCTATTTTTGAACAGGGATAGGAGCAACCCAACTAAATTATCAGTAATTTTCCCTATTTGATGCTTATGTGCAAGATCTTTTTTAAGGTGAGGAAAAGGACAGTAAAGGTAGAACAGGGGCACAGGCTGTTGTTGCTGCAGACAATGTATGTAGAGCTGTATAAAGGCACACTGTACTTGGATTGTGGCGATCTGAAGGCTATCTCGATTCCGTAGATGGGGACATTCTTTTGGGAGGTTCTGTAAGGAATCAACCCTGCATTCATTTTGCCAATTCAGTCCCTTCATGATGACGCCAGAGGCCAGATGAGGCACACTAATGTGGGGCAGAGGTTACAAGCTACTTCAGTTGAGAAGGGGGTGAAACATGGATGCGTCTTGGCCCCAACCTGATTTATTCTCTTAACAATCTTGAAACATGGTTGCATCTGGCCAGAGCTCATCGACCAAAGATGGGAGATGTAAATGTTTGTCTTCTCCTTTTTGCAGACAATGCAGTCTTCTTGGCACAGACAGAAAATTAGTTGATCAAACAGCTGAATAGTTTCTCGGGCGGATAGCTCAGCGGCAACGTGCTCGCCTTGGAAGCAGGACGACACGGAGCAACACTGGTTCGATCCCCGGGTCCGCGCTTAGAAACCTCTGGGTATTAAGCGCGTTATAAATAACCTATCATATCATATCATAAGACTTGTACAGAGAAAGGCATGGAGAATAATGGGTCTAAAACCGAAGTAATGGGTTGCGGGTCATGACCGGCATTTGACATATTCTCTGACTACTCATGCGCCCTGATGGATAGCTCCCTTTCTGAAATGCATTGGCCATTACATCTGCTCTCTACTGTCTTTCCTATTATATTTTAGTACCCGGCAGGGGGCCAGGAGGGGTGGCAGCCTCTCAGCAGGTCGTAACCGGGGATTGCCAGACGGTAATCCCACATGCCCGAAGCCGCCTCCATGGCTAGAGGCTGCCATCTTCCCCTGCTAGGCAACGAGGTAAGTGGTCCTACTCACCCATACCCTCTTCCCCCATACAGATGTCCCTCCTCGCCCTGAACCCCCACTTACCTTCTTTCTGTCCATTTCGTGAGTGGACGCGCTGGGATTGCTTCTGTCCCCAGCACGTTGTTTCCCGATCTACGAGAGGTCGCCATGGAAAAGAAGCGACTACATGTAGTCCCTTCCTCCTTTCCATGGCGGCCATTTTTTTTGTTTACCTTTTTCCTATTTTTTGATGACCGCCTTGAAAAGGGAGAAGGACGTGTAGTCCCTTCTCCCTTTACATGGTGGCCATTTTGTTTGTTTACTTTTTTGTATTATTTTCAATTGCTGCCATGGAAAGGGAGAAAGGACTTTGTTTTCCCTTCCACGGCGGCCCTGTTTTTTTTGTTTTTTTTAATTCCTTTGCGAAACGCCGGAGCGTTTTGCAAGTCAGACAGAAGCTTTTAGTACCCAGGTCCAACGAGCTGGGGTACTAATAGCAATGATCCCCTCGCCAGGGGGGAAAGGTGGGCCATTACCAATTCAGGTGAGGCCCTTGCTACGCTCTGGACTGTAACTATCGGCTCTGGGGCATTACCTGACTCAGTAATGCTAACACGGTTCGGGGATTGTTGCTTAAATTATATTTGTGATTTATAAAAATGCATTTTTTTTTTTTGCTCATGAAAGTTCTCACTCTAAACCAATACACATTACGTGGTGCTTTTATTGCGCTTCTGTTGTGAGCACACAGCATTGAAGTTAGTTTGCTTCAATCTATTGCCTATGTTTGAGGGTCATGATGCCCACCAAAGCAGAAACTAAGTATCGGGGTGCTACCTTAGAAACTGTGCAGTTTGTCTCTCAACCAAAAGCACTTGGAAGTCAGACTGAAAAGAGCAAACTGGATTTAAAGTGGATAGGGTGAGGCATACTTGGGCTGAACTGGAAGATTGTGGACTGTTCTGTTGTAGGCTGCTCCAAGTCCATAAGACCATGTGGGACAGAATGCCATCTGCGCTTTTTGATTTTATTGCTATGCAAAACTGTGATAATTTTCTCTCAAAGGGTCTCACTTTTCAGTGCAGCATGTTAAAAAAAAAAAAAAAGAAAAAAATCAAGGTATAGTGCACACATGTACTTTGCTGCGCCTTGAGAACTGACGCACCAACAGCTACTAAGTGATTTGGCAACATGGCAACATGGCATCTACAGAGTAACTTGTGCATTCCAGAAACAGCCTTTTTTTAATCAACTTGGTATCGGCAGTCATGGGCTGCCTTTAACAGCGGGCAAACCTGATTCAAACTGTATTTAACTGCACATCTTCTTGGCCTGGTGTCAGAATTTGGGTAAAATATAAAAGTATTTCTGCTTTAATTTTATGGCCTATGATGAGAGAAAGTTAAAACTGCTAAAACCCAATCTGATTTAATTTCATTATCGGCCTGGAGGTTGCACCCACAGCACATGTTGGGCGCTTTTTGTTCTGTTCTTGGAAGCTGCAACATCTTTCCTAGGAGAACAGGATATGCCTCCTCTAGAAGTGAGGTAGGAACTGGAAGTTTCAAAGGGGCCTCTGCAACACAATGGATAAGTCACACCTGAGAGATAATTACTGCAGCCCTTTTTTTTAGTCATTCAGAATTCTTGAAGTGGGTTATGCTGTGGTGGGAACCTGCACTGGGCTTGCTATATAGTGACCAACTGCCTTGTTCCGGCTGTGTGCCGCCTCTGCTTATTCAACGGTTGCCTGAAGCCCTTGGCCCGAGTTGATCCCTCTTGAGTTGCTTGGCCACAGGCTTAAGGGAAAGAGTGAATTCTTATTGGCCATGCATAAATGTGGTTCGCATTTCCCTTCACACTGACTGACAAATTGATTTACTAGAGGCATTGAATGGTAAAGATCAAGGCTGAAGGATATGGTGTACACCCGTACTTGACTGTCAAAAGCTGCTGATTGGTACTCCTGATTGTATGCATTAACGTGGCTATTCTCGGAAAAGAAAACCTCTTTGTAATGCATAGTTATCCAGCTTGGACAGATTCAGGTACCCAGTGCTCCAGATAGGATTTGGAAGTGGGAGTATTTTACTCCCTATTTTTAAAAGTTGGGAGTAAAATGCTTTTTTTAGAGTAAAAATGTAAGTCCAATTCCCAATGAGTATTTCATAAGTGAGTACAAATATGATTTAACTGAAAAATTGAAATGTTTTTGTAATATTTATTTGCACCTAGTTATTCATGCACCTTAAAAGATACATTTCCAATCAGCAGTTAAAATAGTAGTTTCGTCCTGTGGGGCTACGTGCATTACTGGTCAAAACATATCCATGAAGCTGTGAGGGTGAAAGCAGGGGTTCAAGATTGAACTTGTCTTTTTCCTGTTTTTTGTTGGGAGTATTTGCCAATTTTTTGTGAGTTAAAGTGGACGATACACACCTTATCTGTAGGGCTGCAGGTACCTAACATTTAGGAGAAAGATCTTCAAAGCAGGTAATGTCCTTGTTAATTTGGTAGTATATGGAGCTAGCAGATGGCACACTTAAACATATAAAGGGGTGTATAGGTGTTTGAAAAGGGGGCGGGAAAAATGGAGGGAGCTAATAAATGATGTAGTGAAAAGATGGGCACAAGGCCAAGTAATGGAAGTTGAGCCCAAATGGTGCTTGGGTGTTCACATTGCTAACCTTTTGAACATGGTGTAACAAATAATGGCAGACATGCACAAAAGGATACATGTTTTAAATCTATCCTGTAGCTCAACGTGCTGCAAATTGTAGACTTGGTTTTATATTTGTATGTAATAAATGCAACCAGAGCCCTCCAAAAATAAAATCTATAGCCGAACATATAAACTTGCAAAAAGTTAACTGAACTTCCACTCTTGTCCATGTTGAGTTTCTACCAGATACCTACCGACAATAAAGCTCCTTGACACATGTTATAAAAACAGACCAATGACAGCCAATGCAAGTTTCAATAGCTAGATGGTATGAAAGTAAAAATGTTGTTTTCTTTTAGGTGGTTGTGCCGCCTTTACCTGGGAAGGCATTTTTCCGCCAGCTTCCTTTTAGAGGCGATGACGGAATATTTGACGATGCGTTTATAGAAGAAAGGAAGCAAGGACTTGAGCAGTTCATAAACAAGTAAGTATGGGGTATTTTATGAAAATCTCTTGTTCTAGAACACAAATGCATGTATTGGTATACATAGAGCACAATTTCAGCTGTGCAACATGCATCTTCGTTTATAGTCAATTTCCAGATATTAAGAATGGGAAGCTTCACAGCATAATATTGTCTAGGTCCTGCAGTGGGTGAATGTTATGTTAATGAGTTTGTAAAGCGCTGCTATGACCAAAAGGTTTTGTGGCGCTGCGTTAAGGCCTTCTGAGAGAGGACCCGACAACCGGCCAGGAGAGGAGAATGGAGAAAGTGAGAGATGATAGCAAACAGCCACTTAGGTTCAAGAATTAAACAACTTTTCAGACCTTTTCTAAAACATAGATGATCAATAGTGTTCTGAATGGGCACAGGAAGTGAATTGTACAAAGCAGGGGCAGCAGTTGAAAAGGCTCTGCCATCTGCAGTAGATTAGCGTAACTGGGGAACATGGAGCAGATACAAGTTGGCGGAGCGAAGGTTATGAGAGGGGCGGTATCTCCTGATTGTATAACAAAGGTAGGTGGCTCCACATCCACAAAATGCCAAGTGGACCAAGCAAAGAGTTTTAAATTTAAAGCGGCTGCTAATCGGAAGCCAGTGGACCTTCCGAAGCACAGCAGAGGTGCGCGCAAACCTAGGAAGCCTCAGAGCCAAACAGGCTGCCGAGTTTTGCAAACGATTAAGGGTTTTGATTTTTGCAAAAAGAGTAGCATTACAGTAATCCAAAATTCCCATTACAGTAATGGAGACCACCAGCTCATGCAGATTATAGAGCACAAACAAAATAATCTTTCTGAGTATCTTGAGCTTAAAATGGGCGGCACTACATCTGGCCTTACTCTGGGGCTCAACTGAGAGATGACACAATTTTGATTCCTGCATTTTTCACAGTTTGATCTGGGACAGGGAGAGAGCCCAGAGAAGAGGGCCAGAAGTCAGCCGACCTGGCGGAGCACTCCAAGGGATCAGCACCCATAACCATGACCTCAGTTTCGTCAGCATTGAGTTTGAGACATTTCTCTTCATCCTGCCTCAGATGCCAGACAAGCAATTCCTAAGGCGAGTGGAAACATGCTCCTGATCAGGATCGACATACAAAACAAGTTGCATGTCATCAGTACAGGAATAAAACCTGCAGCCCATGCGCATGAATGAGTTTGGCCACAGGGAGCAAGTAGATGTTAAACTAAGGGGGAGAGATTGCTGATCCCTGAGGAACTCCACAGGAAAGAGGCAGAAGAAAAAGGGGGTAAAGAAAAGAATTGCGTCCTTTCTGACCGGAACGATTGAAACCAGTCAAAAGCCAGGCCCCTAATCCCATTATCCCCCAGGCATTGATAGTGATTCTCATGCTCAATGGTGTCAAACGAGGCAACAAAATAAGGACACTTACACCGCCTGACCTAATAAAAGGGAAAGGTCCTCAATGACCTAGACCAGGACTGATTCTGTGCCCATTAAGGGTCGAAAACCTAATTGGAAAAGATGCAAGATGGCATGCAACTCCAAAAAAAACCTCAGCTGCTTTGTCACTATGGCCTGAAGAATCTTCATCATACCGAACAGCAGCGAGACAGGGTGAAGCTTTGCCGGAATAGCCAGATCCAGAGGTCTTTTTCGACGGGGGGCGGAAACCACAGCGTGTTTTCAAAAAACAGGAGTGATAGTCTGCAGAGAATAATTCACTGTGTCAGGCGTGAAGCTTGCTCAGGTCCAATACATTTCAAGACCTGAAGAGCAATAGAGTCTGTGGGTGAAACAGATCTGAGCAAATAAACAATCTGAATAAAACGCCCTTGTGGTCAAGTCCTTGAGTCATAAAAATGTTCCCTGGTCTTAATGTTTTTTTAGAAAAAAAAAACATACACTGCATGCAGTCTTGTCCCTCCCATCATCAAATGTAGGGCCTCCCCACAAGGTTGACTGCTAACTATTACCTCCTGCACCTATGCTTGTAAAGAATCAGTGGGATGCCATGTCAGAGCTCAGCTTGAATGTTGAAGATAATGTTTTGTTGATGTTATAGAAAACATTGGTGCATTATGCTGATGGGGCCATCATAAAGAATAGTGTATGAAGTTTAAATATGTTGGTTAACATGGCAAGAAATTGAGCTGCAAGTCCCTAAGAAAGGAATTGGAAAATAAGTTTGCATTTGATGGCTATGTTGGCGGGTTTCAATGTGAAACTCCCTACTGCCATTAATAAAGACTTTCGTGGTGAGTTTTACCGTTGATTCTATTAAGTGCTGAGATTTGTGGAGCGATGGATGCATTATGGCTACATAGATTAGAAGGTGGATCATTGCAGAGAATCTTTGGAAACCATCGGAATTGAGATTGTCTGCACTCTAATTGCGTTAGCTCCTTTTGTATTATATATTTTATGGCAGACTTTGGTTAGTTTGCAGAGGAAAATGCACTTTGGGCGCTACTGCAAAAAAGATTTCTTTTCCAAATGGAATGGAGCAGCAAGCCTGATCTAGTTCTAGATGTTTTGATATGCTTGCGAAGTTGGGTGTTGGGTTTGATCAGTCTTCCTCCATCTGTAGCTTTAAGTTGAAAGTACAAACGGTAATGGAAAATGTTTTTGCAAATGAAAGAAGACTGCCAAAGAATACTTCAAATTCTACCTGCTATTGATTTGATATGTTATTTATAATGCGCTTAATACTCAGAGGTTTCTAAGCGCGGACCCGGGGATCGTACCTGGGTTGCTCTGTGTCTTGCTTCCAAGGCGAGCATGTTGCCCCTGAGCTATCCTCCCGAGACAAGGATTAAGGATTTACAGCCATACCTTACTTGGATAACCTGCCCAGAGAAAAGATGGTGCAGTTTCAAGGCCAGACTACAAGTAGTAACAGTGGAAAATGTATGCTACTTTGAGATGACTTCAGAATATTGAATTTGAAGTATACAGTATAAATAGACGTTCACTCATGAATATTAATCGACACAGACAGGGCACAAAATGTGCTCTTTTTTACTAGTGATATTTGACTCTTGGTGAGTAAGGAATGATGTGGTGTTTGTATGTATAGAATTGAGGTGGCAAGTGATTTTATGGCTGGCTACTAGCTTGCAACTTGAATGTTTGCCCCCGACATAGCTTTGATGATTTGATATTGTTAATCAGCGCCTTTTACCATTATTATAGTCTCAATGCACTGGTGATGGGAACTATTCAGGGACAAAAGTCCTGAGTGTTGAAGGTCACGGAGTAGGATTAGAATGCATGTGCTCATTTGGCCAAATAAGTCTTAGCAGGGCTGGCCAGGCTCAGGTAGAAGGCATGTATGATACCGTTTATACCGAAGAGAAACAGAAATAAAATGTGCATATCAACCATCCAATAGACTGCCATTCCACTGGCCGTTGCGGTGCGGTCCATATTGCGCAAGTGATTACGCAGAGAAACTTGAGACGAGCATCAACAAACATACATTTACCTTTCTGACAACCTGAACACTGGTCCTTATAAACCACCCTTTAACAACCCAGTGGCACTAAGGTTACGGGTTGGCCGCCAGATCCTGAATCATGGGTTGCAGCGAATAACAACTTTTTTCAACCTACTGGTCCTGAAGATGATGACCTAAATGACCCAAGTCCTCGAAACCGGTCGACCCCCTTCTGCTTCGATATCCTATAAGCAGTTGGGATACCCCTTTTTTATCAGTACTGTTAGGCAGACATGGTATCACAAGAAGGACGAGGGGACAAGATATAAATCACCAGTTTTATTTACTTCAAAAGGGGGTTGGAAGAACTTGTGTCTTGCACCAACACTAAAGATGGGAGCGCACTCTACCATCTAAAACAAAAAAGAAAACCGTCCTAGCCTGTCTTTAGTTCAAAAGAATAACAAAATAGAAAATCTATTGCCTGCCCTCTAATACCCTTGAAGTGAAATAGGGATATGAAACACAGAAAATCAGTGGGAAATAAAAGGATGACAGACTGGCATCAAAAGATTCTTGCCCACGTTGTAGAACACATGGGTGGGGTGGAGCACTTGACGTATGGGCGCACACTGCTATGCGTAAAGGGTTTTGACCTCTTGGTCTCCCTTTTCCACAAATTCAGGTTAATCTCCTGCGTTTTGCACCACTAACACCAGTTCCAAGCTCTTCAGCACAAACTGAAAAGTTCCAAAGGAAAATGTATTTTAAGTCTCTATAGGCCCCCCTTAACCGGGCCCCATGCTCTCAATTTACATTTTTTTCCTTGGTTCCCCTCTTTTGAGCTCAAACCATTTCACTTTACATTCTCGTGGTTCCCTTCCCTTAGCTTTATTATTTAGCGTTTGCTATGGAACTTGTAGGTTTTTACACAGTTCAAATGTTTGACAAGATTCAACAGTTCGCACAATTTTCTCAGGCTCTCTTTAGCCTTGGCTTTAACAAAAGAATGTCTCCGCCTAATCTCAATTTCTAGGTCTCCCTCGGTCGCGCTCGGACCTGTTTGGTTCCCAAAAGGTAATCACAGCTCAATTTCCACACTGTTACTTTATTTTTCAATTTCCCTTAATTTCAAAAAGAACTTCAAGTCCCATAATGCCTTTCATGGGTCTTTTTATTTCCTGCTTACTTTCTCAAATTCAATGCTCAGGTTCCCGCTCCAGCTACACTCATGCTCATCGAGATTTCCTCTCTTGCCCTGAGACTCACCCGGTTAGCGAGTCTCTGGCAAGCAACTTCTCTGGAGCTCTCTGGTTTAAGGTCAGGGTCTTCCCACCTGCCCCTCAGGTACCTGGACTTCCCTTCTTATACCCACGGGAAACGAGTATTTCTGTGGACAGAGTCAGCAGGATATGATCTGCCCTCTGTGGCTCTTGGAAGGCACACCTCATCAGCCCTGCTGCAGCCCTACAACAAAACAGGATCAGCGTCTTGGCCCTCAGCTCCCTTCCAGACTCTCCAGAGTTTAAGCACCTTCCTCTGCTCTTCAGCTTCTCTAGTCCACACTGCATCCCCAGCTCACTCAAAGCATGTCTCTGCTCCACCTTTTATACTGACAGGGAGTGTTAATTGGAGTCAGGTGTGGGTGGTTGAAAAGGGAGGCCTGACCCTGCCTGTCTTCGTTAATGGAACAAGATGGAAACTGCCCATAGGAATCATAGTACATTGGTTCCTATGGGCAATCTTCATAGCTCTGTTCCTGTTCTTCTTTGTCCCAGTGGTTTTGAAAGAAGACAATGGGGAGGAAGTATTGTAGTTGTAGTTTTCCCTAATGATGGAGGGAAACAGCTGTAAGTGTTTGTCAGGGTGAAGGGGGCAGATGTGTGGTTGTAGGTAAATGGGTTTTAGATGATAATGTCCCATAGTGACTGTGGGGATGTCGGCTAGGGATATATCTCTTCTCCTACGCCTCCCTTTAATGTTAGTACCTTTTGAAATTGGGGAGGGGCAACAGGACAGGATTCATAACCTATGAAGATGGAGGAATTGTCGGTAGGAATTTTTCAGAAAGGGGAATACCGCGTCTCTCCGGAGGGCATTCCTCCAACTGTCCCCAAGTACTCCCTGATCAGGTGATCCTCCCGCACTGGTACACCCTCGGGGTCTGGCTCCAAAGGCGATGGCAGTGCCCTGGCCACCTGAACAAAGAATCCCTGGGGTCCATAAGGGAGAAAGCCCTCCGGTTCTCGCAGTACCTTGCAGAGTGGCTGGTACACAGAGCACTGCATGCATTGCTCCCTCCTTGTGACTTGAAAATGTTTTAGAAATGCATAGCATCAACAGCATATCTATCAAACCTATTTCTCTGTGGGTGAATAAAAGGAATTGCATCCATAAAAAAAATGTGGAATGTGAACAAATCTGACACTAAAGGTTGTTTTCTATTGTTTCCTTTTGATTTGGGCTATTGTATGTTTCTTTTTTTACTGGACAACGAGACACGTATTTTTGGTTTGAGCATAGGAACAGGTTATCTCCTCTATGCTTTTAGATAGGTGACACAACACTGCCAATTTAGGGACAGCACACCCTGACGGGGACAGGGGTGCTTCTACCTAGGGTCAGTACTAGTTGCGCTATAGATTGATTGCTAAAGTACATCTTTTACCTTTGTGTACTCCAGGCCATTCCTGTGTATTACACATATTGTCTGGAGAAAAACTCAATAGCATAAAAAGCCTTGCTGTCCCCGATTGTTATAGTGACCAGAAGGATAGATCAGTTTGTCTGAGGGGAAAATACTTCAAACAAAAACCCTCCTGAAATGAACTTTTATAAAGTAGTAACAGATAACTTGATACATTGCAGGACAAGCTGGAGGACTAGAGACAGCATAGGCTAGTAGAGTGGAGACTGACGTGAGACAGGACTATGGCTGCTGACGATACATGTGCTGATGCAGTGGTGGGCAGAAAGAAGACCAAGAACTGTCAGGGGTAGGAGCTAGAACGCCTAGTGAAGCAGTCGGTAGCATTCCGGTGGATCCAAAATCCCCCAAAGGGACAAACCTGATGGCTCGTAACACTCGGGTGTGTTACAATTTGTAGCCCCGGAGCCATACTTATATGGATAACAGTTGCCACAGTTCGAGCACTGGAATGGCGTAACCCCTATCTTGAAGAGGCCCGTGGTCCGGCAGTATTGCCATCTTGAAAGGGTCAAAGGGTCATTTGCAGTCTCCCAGTCTATCGAGCAGCCAATCGAGAATCAAAATAACAGCAGGTGCGCCATCTGCATCGCTCTCAGGTCCTCCTAAGTGACCAAAGAGGAAAGTGCTCAGTTTGGGGGGAAAAAAACGGGCAACTGGCAAAGGAATTGTAACAGCTGGGATATTTTCATACCAACAAGAAAAACAGTTGCAAGGCTTTTTTGTTTGTTTTAGATAGATCAGATACATTTAATTGACCTTTTATGTTATGTGATCGAACAGCCCTTTATTTTCTGTCGGATTTAGTTCAGGCACTACATATAAAACCCACGGCTGTCATTGGTAATCATATGGCGAGGAGTACCTTCAATTTCAAAAGAAAGGGGTACAAGGCAGGAGAGCCCACTCCCACCTGCTTTATTTGATTTTACTTGGAAACCGTGGTTGCTTCAATTAGGTATGGGAAACACCCAGCCAGTGCTCCAAATAAGATTTTGAGGTGGGAGTATTTTACTCCCTATATTTAATTTTTGAGATAAAAATGTGATTTCAAGGGAGTAAACATGAGTTTTCTCCTTCACAGGATTAAAAGTGACATCCAGCAGACACGTGCAAAAGGTTAACTGTATGGACATCATAATCATGTTGTCCACATCATGACAAACCAGATTTCTCTCACAATTGACAGATAAAGCACAGCGTGCAGAAGCACAGGCGCCCTCTCACAAATGGAACAGATGAACACTAATAACATGAGCCTCACGTGCAGGCAAATAGGTACAACAGCAGCATGAGCTGCTTAAGGCTTCCCTCACACAGAAGTTAGTAGTTTGGGTAGGAGCTGTCCAGGCTGCCCTCACACAGAGAAGGCAAATCTGGACAGCAGCAATGCCCACTCAGAACAGATGAGGAATGGGTCTCTGCAGTAGAAGCTCTCCTCACTTAGAACAGGTTTAACATATTCTTCAGGAATGCACACTCCCTAATATAGAAAGGGTATGCCTTGGGCCTCAGTAAATCATGCTTGCCTCACATGGAACTGGAATGTCGTGGGTCTAACCCGTACAACGTTAGCACAGGTAAGGTCACAACAGTCGAAGTTCCACTCATAGAGATGTAACTGCATGGGATGGAGCTGTGCACGCACCCCCACACTGAACAGACAAATGAAGGGCCCCAAATTCAACCTCAGGGTTCGATTAGCAGGAGCTAGAACTAGCTCCTCGGCGTTGGGCCTCACCCAGTAGGCAGGAGCTACTGCAGGGGAAGCAGGAGCTACCAGAGATGCTCCTTTAACATTGTGTCCATTGTATTGAAAAATGTATTAGATGTGTTCTAATTCTTCTTTATTAACATTCTCATAAACTCAAAGCCATGTCACATTTTCATGTTTGGAAGGCACCAGTTGGCCCTAGGAGACAAAAGTAGCTCCTGGTAGCTGTTGGTCTCAAGCTAACCAGGCTCTACTATGCTAGAAGCAGGAGCTAAATAGCTCCCAGCTCCCCTCAATTTTGAACCCTGCAACCTAGAATTGCATGAAAAGGGAACAGCATAGGCCTTGGGAGTCAAGATTCCCATCACAAAGGACTTGCCCAGCAGTGCTTAAGTGATCGAAGTTCCCCTCACATAGAATAGGGATAGCTTACTAGCAGTGGGAGCAACACCCACATAGAACAGGAATAGTTAATTACTTCTGCAGTGCAGGCTCCTCACAGATGGAACTAATATAGAAACATTGATAGCTAGTAGTTCAAATAAGAAGTCTAACTCTGCTTCCAGAATCAGAAAAACTTAACATAGTAGGAAGTTCGTAAACCATAATTAGAAGTCACTCAGCCTTAGAACAACACATAATTTGTGTACCAATGCGCTGCCACTATTCAGCTGGTTCATTTCCTAAATTATGTTGGCGAATGTGATGTTAATATTACAGGAGGATAAGCCACTCAATACCACTTTCATTTTTCCTGCACATTTGATCTCTTCTGTATATATTTTAATTACGACGCAGGCAAACCTGGCCAATTACACAGTAAAGCAAACTTAACTTTTTTTTTTTTATTTTTTTTTTTTTATTTGTTACACGCCCAGACCCTCAGGTGTCACGGCGTGGTTAAAAGACAGCTTAGCAATTAGTAAAATTCAAAACATTACATTCGTTCCATTACATGATATAAATTACAGAATATTCACAACATTATACAATAGCCTAAGTATTCACAGCAGTATAAGATGGACGGGGTCCTATCTTTGGGTGCTAATATTGGTTGAATAACCAGGTTTTTAACTGTTTCTTAAAGATCGTGAAGGAAGATGCTTTTTTAATGTGGATGGGTAGGGTGTTCCAGTGTTTAGGGGCTAAAGTGGTGAAGCTGCTGCCCCCTGCTCTTGTGTTTTTGAATCGGGGGGGGTCCAGGAGGAGTTTGTCATTGGATCTAAGTAGTCTCATGTCGGATTTGGGATGCAGAGTGTTATTGAGGTAGATAGGTCCTTTTTTGGTAAGGCATTTGTGGGTGATGCATAATGTTTTGAAGATAATTCGGGCTTTGATGGGGAGCCAGTGGGCATTTTTCCTAATCTTGGATATGTGGTCTGATTTTTTTATGCCTAGAGCGGCCCTCAGGACTTTATTTTGCAAAAGTTGCATTTTGGCTAGGTTGGTGTTAGAGGTGCCCAGTAGTAATACATTACAGTAATCCAATTTCGATAGGACCAGTGCTCTGGCTAGGGTGAGGCAATTTGCTGGGGTCAGAAATTGTCTGCTGAGTGCAATTAATTTAGAGGTGTAGGCCGTGGAGGAGGAAAGTACATTGATCTGTTTAGTCATGGTCAGGCTGGCATCGATGTACACGCCCAGTGTTTTTACTTGCTTTAACACTGGAATATTGGTACCGTCGATATTGATGATTGAATATTCTGGCTGAAGGGTTGCTATTTTGGCTGGAGATCCTACGATGAGGACTTCTGTCTTCTCATCGTTAAGACATAGGCTGTTTAATGCCATCCAGTTTTGTATGATGACGTAGATTTTATTGATAGTGTGTCCTGGTCATAGTTGCCTGTCAGTGGTATAAGGATCTGGGTGTCATCCGCAAAGTTTGTGTATATGACACCCATTTCGTCAAGTGCTGAGAACAGGAGCTTGGTATATGCATTGTACAGCGTGGGAGAAAGGCAAGAGCCTTGGGGTACTCCTATGGGGACTGGGATGGGGTTGGCTGCTTCTTTGCCTATGGACACTCTGGAGGTGCGGTCGGTTAAGAAGGATTTCACCCAAGCAGTGGCTGCCCTGGTGAAGTTAAACTCGCGGGTAAGTGAGTTGCAGAGTTTGTCGTGGTCCACCAGGTCGAACGCGGCTGAGAGGTCCAACAGCAGAAGAATGCAAAGTTTCCCTGAATCTCTGATGGCATCCATCTGGATTTTGAGGTCCAAGAGAGCTGTTTCAGTGCTGTGGTTAGGCCTGAAACCTGATTGTCTGGTGCCGAGGAGCTGATTGGATTCTAAATGGGTTTGAATTTGGTTGTAGGCTAGTTTGTCGATGATTTTGAGTAAAAATGGGACCGTGGTTATGGGGCGATAATTAGTTGGAATGGTGGGGTCTAGATTTGTTTTTTTTAGAAGCGGGGTAACCCAGGCTTCTTTAATGCAGGTCGGAACTGTATTGGAGTTGAATGAGGCATTGACAAATTTAGTGATGAGGGGTCAGGGTGTGTGCACAGGCTTTGACTAATTTGGCCGGGACAGTGTCTCCTTTGCAGTTGGATGCTTTTAGTTTGGAGATTGTGTCGAGTACGAGGTCGTGGGTGACTGGTGTGAATTGGAAGGGGGGGTTGGAGTTGTCACTGGAAAGGGTGCAGGGATTAGGGGAGGGGGAGTTTTTGGTTGCTAGGAGTAGTTTTTT
This sequence comes from Ambystoma mexicanum, assembly GCF_040938575.1. Classification (NCBI taxonomy): domain Eukaryota; kingdom Metazoa; phylum Chordata; class Amphibia; order Caudata; family Ambystomatidae; genus Ambystoma; species Ambystoma mexicanum. The sequence goes on from NC_090927.1 coordinate 978,968,880, forward strand.
GGAATTGATTTTATTTTGCAGCATAGTGATTTTGGAGGCAAGAGCGTCTTGTATGGTGGTACACCATTCTTTACTTGTGTTTGTGGGTGTGTCGGTTGGGAGTGGATTTTCAAGTTCTCTAAGGATAGAGAAGAGCTCTTTGGAGTCTGATGCTGCATTGCTAATGCGAGCATTGTAGGCGTTTGCTTTGTGGGTGATGATAGCTGATTTGTAGAGGGTATTTGCGTCTTTGAATGCTTTGGCTGCGTCCGGGGAGGGATGTTTATTATGGACGTGCTCGAGAGAGCGTTTTTTCCTTCTAAGGACGATTAGTTCCTCGTTGAACCAGAAGTTGGATTTTTTATTGAGGCGTCTTAGTTTGGAGGTGACAGGTGCTATGGTGTCAATCGCTGTGGAGAGGCATTTGTGGTAGTACTCAGCGATGGTAGTTGGGTCATTGCTGAGGATTGAGTGTGTATCTAGCAATTTGTTCAAGGTGGGGTCGAAGTTCTCAGCTGTGAGTTTTTTCGGGTTTCTACTTTCAATGGTGTCCATAGTTATATTCTTGGGTGTGCAGGGGTTGTCACTAGTGATAGTAAATTCTATGCAGTAGTGGTCTGTCCAACTAAGTGGGGTAATCGGGCCTAGAGTGATGTTGGTGTTGAGGGAGAGGATCCAATCAAGGGTTCTGCCCTTGGTGTGAGTGGGGACATTGATGTGTTGACAGAAATTCATGTCATTTAGTGCCAGGAGAAGGGCGGTGGCTTTGGTATCTTGGTTGTCATTAAAACCGAGATTCAAGTCACCAATGATGATACATTTCGTTTTGGGTTTAAGGAAGGGCGCCAGTATTAGTGGGATGTCTGTTTCTGGGTGGCTGTTTGTGCTAGGGGATCTATAGATGACCACTATGTTAATTGTGGTGTTTTCATTCAAGGTGAGTTTGGCGAGCAATAGTTCGTACCCTGCGATTATTTCAATGGAACTTGATCTAAGTTTGATGCTATTTTTAGTAATGATTGCAACACCGCCTCCTGGAGTGGTGGTCCTATCAGATCTGAGAATGGTGTAATCTGGTGGGATGGCCAGTGCTAAAAGAGGACCTGAGGCTTGGTGTAGCCAGGTTTCTGTGATTACTAACAGGTCTAGGTCGAGTTTGATGATGAGGTCATGAATTTCAATGGCGTGGGCTCCAAGGGAGCGGGCGTTGATGAGTGCATTTTTTAGACTAATGGGGGGGTTGGGATCCTTGGTGAGAGAATTTTTAGTAGGTGGGCAACACGGTGGAGTAGTTTTAGTTACTGTAGGCTGAGTGTGTTTATTATTTGTTGTGTGGGCCGAAGGATTAGGTGATCTGGGTGGCTGGGACCTGGTAATGGTGTTGTGGTAACCTTGTGCGTGCTCTTAATCGGGATGTTCTCTTATATCCTAGGATAGGGTATGTTTTACCATTGATTGAAGGGTTGGGGAGTACATGTGGATCATTGATGATGGCTGGGGTGGGATTCTGTGTTTTGAAGTTTCATGGTAGAATTGTCTGATTATAATCTGATTAAAGTCTGCATTTACTGGAAATAGTTCTACTTAATGGTATGCAAGTGTTGTGATACGATAGCACAGAGAGGCAAGTGCTTAATGCTAAAAATCTGTATCTAATTTCATGGCCAAATGGTGGCTGGCCTCGGTTACCCTTAGATCCTTCTGAAGTCACTAATCAATCGACTGAGGTAATAATAATCGCACTGTTTAGAAGTTAAAGAAGCCCTGCATGACAACAGTTAAATGCCTATCTGAATTGCCACTAAAGTAAGATGGGTTTCCACTTAATTACAAATGTAACCAATTCATTGTTTTGTAACAGTGCTTGCACTGACTGGAGGGTTAGGTTTTGAATGTTTTAAGTGTAGTTTTGAAGATTTGAAAGAGCCTGTGACCACTATGGTTGTAGTAATAACAAATACTCACCCTTGAGCAAGGGCCTTGATGCCGCTGACAATGTCTAGTTACACTTACAAGAAATATTACATGTTAAGGTTTAATGGAAGTTTGAACTAGACGTTGCATACTCATCGGTGCCCTAGATTTATAATTGGAGTGTAAATTAAATTGGAAGAGTAACAATAATTTGCCTTGGCAAGAGTGTTAAATAGTATGTGAAAGGCAACCAGAACGTTACTAAACTTGAAAATGAATAGAACACAAATAAAACAGTTGTGTAGCAAAGATGACTGGCTTCAACCAAGTAATTACATTTGGGAAAATCTCTCACACATTATGTATGAACACACCACATAGATGCATCTTGATGCATCAGTAAGATATCTCAGGAGGTTGAGTGCTCACAGCGATGTCTGAGAGAACTGCAGGTCGCAGGTTCGAATCCTGGCAAGGCCAACTCGGCCTTTCATCCTTCCGAGGTCGGAAAATGAGAATAGACTTCTGTTGGGTGGTAATTGTATGTAACTATGTTCTTTGTACAGTGCTTTGGCGAAAGCCCAATTAAATAACACATCAGTATCATTGATGATGCATATATACACCAGAGGAACTCAGAAAAATGCTTTGGTGCAATGCAAGCAAGCATTCACTGAAAAGCATCATTTGTTTGTTAAAAGAATACTTCCCAATCGTGTACAAGTTTCCATCTTATTACTGCTACGAAGCTAAAATGCTAGGAAAATAAATATGCATGCATTATGACCACTGCAAAATGTCTTTGGCTAAACAGTTTGGAAAACGCCTTGTTACTCAGAGAATTGTTAACCCTATGGGCAGTGAAATGTTAATTGCCGGGCTATTGTAAATTATAGCACCTGTGGTACACTAAAGTTCAGAGGTTGATCTGTATCAACAGAGTTTTTTCTTTTTTTTTTACAACTTTGCACTACAAGTGAACAATTTCTAATTGCATGGTCTTTGCATGCTTATTTCTACATGTTAGTCCTGTCATGTCTTGTCGTTTGTCGCATGGGGATTATAGTATCTGCACTTAATGAATTTTGAATATGTTGTATGTACTGAATGCACTGCCACTTTAATAGGAATGTTGGTGTTCCTGTTAAAAATGAATTCATCCATACATGACATTCTTTACAATAGTTTTATATTAATTATATGTAGCTCTGCGCAAAATATTTTTACATTGCCTTTGCCCATTGAATGTATTGAACTGTAGGTAGGATCTTTGTGTGTATGTGTGTTTGTATATATGCATCATTCACATGAGCATCTACAGACCCAAAACACAACAGAAGTTGAACAGAAAGAAACCAATCCTCTTCTCACTGTGTGCTGTTTCCCACAGGCTTGGTGCATGTAGCCCAGACAAACATGCCTTAACTACTTCTAAATGGCCTGCAATTTCATACATGCAGATGATAAAAATCATAAGGGGAAGGGTTCTGGTTTTCATCGAGTCACTTGCCTTTTGCATTGCACTCTGATCTCAACTGGTGCATAACTGGTACGCATAGAAAGATAAAAGGTGTGGCATTTACAATATTTTAATGTGTAAAAAGGCCCAGTACAACGCTTATCTGGAAGCCTGAACCTAGCAGTATTGAATAATTTAATGGAGGGTTTCCTTTGCTAAAAATATCCTATCTTGTCAAGGGGAGAGCTCAGGCTTGTTTAAGCAAACGTGCAGAACATATTTAACCCTAAAACCTCTATAAATTGAAGTGAAGACTCTCAAAATGGCCTTGAAGATTAATGGAAGTTCTAAAATAAATGGAATCATTCTCGTTATTCAGGTGTTAGTCAGTTACACTACTTCCCAAATACTATAATTACCCTAAGAGAGACATTTTTAAAAGTTCAATATATGTGGGTTAATCCTACTTCCCATAACCAGAGACAATAACTTGTCACAATAAACATTTACAGCTATCTTTTTTTTTGTTTGTTCCAAAACGTAACAGTAGAAGTCCAAACAAAACATAATGATCAAACTTAAACACAAATGAACATGTCCAATTGATTACATGTTAAAGCTTGTATTGCCTGGCAGTGACGAGGACAAACAGAATTGACTCTCGTCGGGCGGTGTCTTTGCATGCCCTGAGTTTGTCAGTGGAATGGACCATATCAATATTTTATACTTAACAGTGATACCATGCAAAATTACAATAACTATTTGAGGTAACCGTATCAACCTAAAGTAGTGTTGACTTCATTAAGCTGGCAATGTAAGCTTTTTATTTTTTTTGTGTGTAAAACTTGGCCAATTCAACACATAATCATTGTATTGTTGCAGGGAAAGAAATTGTGATTTACTTACCGGGGGCAAAGAGCATCTCCTGGATATCGGGCATAACATGTTAGGCAGGAGCTACCTCTGGGTAACCAGTAGCTACAATATAGTGTGCAGCAAATCTAATTTTGCGCAAGATGTAAAATCTAACTTTTTTGTCCATTCTATATTAAATGTGGGTATTCTATTTATTTATTGGTCATTTATATAGCGCCTGTACACTTAAACAAGCGTTTCAAAGCGCTCCAATGCAGGGAGGGTGAAGGCTACAAGGGTTAACATTTTTAATAAGCATTGGGACATTCAGAATGGGCAAGTGTAATACGTTTTAGAGGTAGAACATAATACAGGAGAAATACAATACTGTTACAACTTCTGACAGGAATATTGCACGGGCATGGCGGTCATTATAAAATGTAAGAGGTACAACATGACGGAGAGAGGGGAGGTGTGGGGTAAGACGCAGAAGAAAAGTGCAAAATACATAAAGGAGAGAAGAGGGGTGAGAGGAGGGCAGGGGGAGGGAACACTATACACAACCAGGGACAGAAAATGCCAGCAGAAACAACCAGGGACAGAAAATGCAAGCAGAAACACCTAGATTCAACTTTAGGCAGGCATTCTAAAAAGTCACATGAGTCACCAGTGGCAGTGATGTAAAAAACGCCTAGATTCGACTTTAGGCAGGCACTGTATCCAGTGATAACGAACAACATTTTTAACGATTCATTTTTTACTGAAAATTACCATTGTTTTAAAATCTTTTTTAAAAAAAGATATATATGGGGGTGGGGTAAGGGGTTAAAACGGGTGGGATGGGGTTGGTGTGGGGTTCTAAACAAAGGGAAACTGAGCTTGGGTGGACCCCCACCCCAAATTTAAAAAGGGTTTTGTTACAAATGTTTTCGTTTTTTATTGATTCGTTAATATCACATTGAACCTTAAATATGCTCTAATCTCTCTTGGGTGTGGTATTTATTCTCCTTTATATACATTCCCAAACACACACGGTTAATATTCCATAGCTAGGTTTGTATAGGCCCACTTGCCACAGGAGTGAAAAGTAGACCCTGGTAGCTGTTGGTTTCAAGCTAACCAGGCTCCCCTTGGTTGTACCCAGGAGCTAAATAGCTCCCAGCACCTGGCAATTTCAAACCCTGTTGTGGGGGTATTGGAAACCTTCAAATTGTACACCATCCCCATTACCAAGTCACACAATGGTTTATACAGACTACCAGCATACATAATGCAACTGACCAGGCAAGATTTTTGTACAAACACACTGGTTACCTTGAATCTTGTGAAGCTGAATCCCGCAGCATCAACTTGTATTGATTTCCAATGGATATCACCGTTTTCTTTGTACTTCTGTTTGCCTTCCAAAGGCCTGAACCCAGCTCCCTGAGAATACATTGACATAATATTACAGTAGCCACACTTGACAATAGGATTGTGAAGCCTAATTTAGCTTCAAACCTGTGCTTAATTCTTTGGACCCCTCTTCGGGGGGTTTAAAGGCATGGGACAGTGTCTTGCTGCCAACAGTTTCATCTAAAGACACTAGCTATGGTAGGTCACAATTTCTGTGTACACGGAGGTAAAGTTAAATGACACTGGGTGTAGCCTCAAATATTCCGATCATGAAAATCCTGTTATACCCATAATTGAGCGTTGCACACATTTCTTCAGGATCTATAGCTGAAAACACTATAATTGTGTAACCATTTTCTTGGCAGTATGTGTTGTCATGCTGGAGAACCATTTAGGTTATGAACACTAGCGGAAAGAGCCATAATGTCTGGTAACAGCCAGCTAGTCTGAAGTATCAGGCCGAGCAAAGTGAGGGACATTACTGTTACAATAGGTACTCCCGCCATTCCGATGTTAATCTCCATTAGCATCTGCGGGTAACGTTTGCATTCCAGGGGTGCCATTTTAGTTTTCTGTTGAAAAGTACACCCCGCATTCCGAGAAACCGGATCTGCTGGTGCACCCACCGAGGGTGCTTTTGTTAAATGGCATGTTTTTCTTCCCGCCTCTTAAGACATCCCAGCATTGCAAAATGGCTTTTTTGGCCACTACATTTTTGGCGAAAACTACAGCACTGATGGAGAACGTATTTAATGTTTTTAAGAAAACCAGATGCGAAAAACAGATAGTCCAATGTATGCAGTAAGCTGCTTCAGAAATAGGACTTCACTTTTAAATAATGATACCCCAGGGGAAAGTTATCCTGTTCAGCAACTCCCCAAGTAACTCACTTATTGGCAATAACTGCGTATGAATATTGCAAACATTCTTTCAAAGTTCAAGCGAGTGTATTTTGGTGTTGACCTTAGTTTTGTCTCTTTTCCAATGTAATTTATGCAAATTGCAGCTAAAATTACAGTATTTAAACAAAAAATGTGTTAATTGTATATTCCTTTTAGAATTTAAGGTATGCTGCTTCTTATAAACAATGAATCTTACAATGAACTTGCAATCATTTTGAGCTGATTGCAGATGATGGTGTTATCTGCATTTCTTGCACAAAGGTACGCATTCCTTTTCATAACGCTGTTTTCCAGAAGGCAGGTGGATTTTGTGACACAATTAGAAATGTTAACTTTTTGGAAGTTTGATAAAGATCATGGTGTCCACGAGCTCCTCATTGAGATATGCTTCTTTTAAGTGAACATTTTATAACAGCTGGCTGGCCTCCCCATGCAGCATATAACCTGCTCAGTTTTACCTCATTTGTTGTTTTCTGATATTTGAGGCTATATATATATTTTTTTTTTTATTTTTTTTTTACACAAGATATTCTATATTTATTGTTTAAACATGGAGTTTTGAAAAGTGAACCAACTCAAATGTCCAATACAGAGAAAGCAAAATGGAGACATGCGCAAAACAGAAAAAGGACGACAGCAATCTGGATGCTGCATTTAATAGTTCATAATGCTGGTTTTGGAAGACTTCTACTGCATCACACAAGTGGAGATATATAAAGATGTACCAGAAAAATGTGCAGTTGCTACTAGCCAATGGAGATTATACATTCTTGTGGCGAACCAGCATTCATATATGTGGCGAACCAGCATTCAGCCCAGGGCGCAAGAGACTGAAGCTTGACTAGTAGTTTGCAACTTTCAATCTGAACCCCTGTTAAAGATATAAGACCATGCAAGTTGCGCATCATGTGGACTCTAGTTCTGCTAGTCGCAGTCTCCTTTACTATCAACTCATTGGATATACTTTCCAGGCTAGAGGGACCATTTTTCTGCAGCAGCACAACAATATGGGCTAGCAGAAGGGAAACCCCAGTCTGTGGAGACCACCAGCTTGAGTTACTACTGTCTTCCTTTCCCCAAGTCCTCTTCCCCACTCAACACCTAAAAGAAAAGGTTACTCCCCCCAGTGATCACTGCACTCCCAATCCATAGTCCTCCCTTCTCCATACTTCATGCTGTGTCCGTCCCAAGGACGACCGACCAGTGCATTTGCACAGCAAACAAGAAAAACATTCTCCAAATTCAATGGGGGCGTATGACGACTATGCCCGCTGCACTGAATCGCAATGGTAATTGGCTGGAAGGAGGGGCATATGGAGGAGATGAGACCACGGACCAGGATCAAAGTTGTCACCACGGTGAGTGCCCTCTACTTACTGCTTTGTCTCGTTCCCTCTCCACCATATTTCATTGGAGACTACCAAGTATTTTCTCCCAGGAATAGAGGCTTTATGTCTAAGAAAACAGGTTTTGTAGAACAGCCTGCAGGGATCGAAATTGGTATTTGTGGACCAGGAACAAAACACAGCTCCTGGTATCAGACGACATCTGTTAGGTAGGAGCTACCTCTATAGAGCCAGGAGCCAGACCATAGCGTGCAGCAAATCAGTCCATTACATATTATACAATAAAGGGGAAGTTCGCTCAGAAATGTTGAAACAATTTTTATTATTTTTTAACACACCAAACTTAACCAACATATAGGACATTTCCATATATTTGCTTTACGTCATTACTTTTACATGTTACACATCACATTCCTCCCCCCTCCCGCCCCTTAACTCGAGCACCTACTTCAATACCTCAAAATTAGTTACTTAGGGTTTGTCACCCTCATTGTTTCCAAGCCCGTCATCTTCACTGAGTTCAGCGTGGGAGAGTCCCGACATCGTGGCCACCATTTGTCTCCACGCTATCAGGGGTCTCGCTTCCTCCTCCCCTCCCCTACTGACTGCTTCGTACCATGCTGTCGTCTCAGCATCTGCCCACTTCAGGAGGTCGGTCCACCACACCTCTATTCTAGGTCTTTGGGCAGCTTTCCAGCCCATAGCGATTCTCTGTTTGGCTGAGATGTAGGCTAGGTCTTTCAATTTACTAATGTTCTTTAGGTTGCATGGTCTAGCAAAACCCCCAACATGCATGCCCATACTGAATCCACCTCCAACTTAATCCCCTTTTGGGACAGACGTTGTTTAATATCCGTCCAGAATCTACCCACCTCCGGGCACGCCCAGAACATGTGAATCATCCCGGCATCCACCTCCCTACACTTGGGGCATTTCTGTATCACTGAGCTTCCAGACCTGGCGATTTTGCTAGGGGTCATATATGCCCTGTGGGTGACGTATAACTGGATCCTCTGTAGCCTAGCATTCCGGGACACCTTCGTATGATACCTCTGGGCCCTTTCCCATTGTCCATCTTGCATAGGTTTTCCCACCTCCTCCTCCTAGTCCCGTCTCAGTTGGAACAACTCCTTGCCCACCCTGGACATCAGTAATTCGTAAATTCTGGATAGTTCGTGCCCGCTCGCCCTCCGAGATATCGTACATCGTCTCAATGACTGTATCGGGTTGTTTCGCTAGTACTACCTCAGACCACTTTTCTCCCACTCGTTTGATAATTCTGGTATATGTAATATATTGTCCTTTATGTAGCCCAGTGTCCTCCATTACCTTCTGGAACTCCAGTACCTCCCCCTCCTGCCATATGTCTCCAAGTGTCGCAAGGCCCATCGGTTGCCAGTATTTGCGGATCCCTTTTATCATTTGATTGTCCTCACCGCATAGCGCCACAAGTGGAACCTGTGGGGAGCATGGGGTCGGGTTTCCCACTACTTGCCATGCTTTGCGCCATATTTTCCAACCTAGTTCCAGCAATCGCGCTCTTCCTTGCATCTCTGGTTTAGATAGTCATACCAGTTCTCTTAGAAAGAATGGGGCGGAATCCCTAGTAATCTGGTTTCGGCCGTCTCCTCTTAGGACAACCATCTGGCCACATACTGGAGCTGCCCCGCCAGGTAGTATATCTCAAAATTCAGTAGGTTTATGCCCCCTTATCATACGGGTTCTGCAACTTCCAAAGGGCCACCCTGTTTCTGGAATTGTGCCATATGAAGCCCCTACATATGCTGTGGAGTTTCATGAAAAAACGTTTGGAGCATGTATGGGATATTTGTGAAAAAGTGGAACAGCCTGGGCAGAGCCACCCTCATGGCCAGGGAGAGCTTCGCCCAAAACCCCATACTGTTCCTGATGCCTTCCACTGCCCTCTCTGTGTTGTATTTATATTCGTCCGCAGCCATGTTATATATTAATCCCCAAGTATCGGAATGTTCTGGTCTACCAGGGTATCGGCAAGATAGGCAGGTTCCCATGCGGGGCCCCCCTATATCTCCCCAGGGGGAACATGATTGACTTCTTGGGGTTTACCGCTATGCCAGAAAGGGTCGCACAACGTTCCATCACTTCCAGGACACGCTGTAAGTTTTCTTCTGGCAAGCGCAGGTAAACAACAGATCATCGGCGTACAATGATAACAGGTGCGGTCCCCCCTTTGTGTGGATCCCTATCTCTCCGTACTGTTGTCTGAGACAGATCGCTAATGGTTCTAATGCAAGAATATATAGCATGGGGGGGACCAGGGGCAGCCCTGTCTTGTGTCCCTGCTAAGTTGCCATTTATCTGAGATTATCGCGCCCGTTTTGACCCTGGCTATTGGGGAGCTGTATACCATCTTAACCCACCTCAAATACCCTGGTCCCACCCAGTATTCTTTCAAGGCCGCCAACATCCACGGCCACCTGATAGAGTCGAAGGGTTTTATTGCGTCCAGCGAGACTATTTCCATTTAGCCGAGGTCACTCTGTCTGTTCTATGATGTGGTTGAGTTTCCTGTGGTTGTCGGATATATTCCTGCCCGGGACGTAGCCTGTTTGATCATGGTGTATGAGTTTGCTAATTACCCTTTTGAGTCTGTTTGCCAACACTGGCGTGAGAATTTAGCTATCTTGATTTAACATAGATAGGGGTCTGAATGACCCACAATCTGTGCTTGGCTTGCCGGGTTTTAGGAGCGGAATAATCACTGCCTCCCTCAGAGATTCCGGCAACCTTCCCCTCTCGCACGCTTCATTTAGCATGGCCAGCAGCGGGGGGTGGTGGGGCGTACTTCCTGCCTATACGTTTTGTAAGATTCACTAGGGAGCCCATCCGACCCCGGGGCTTTGCATGTGGGTAGGGCTCAGAACCACCGTCTCTAGTTCCTCTATTGTAATTGGGGCCTCCAGGTTCTCCCATTCTTCGTTTAATTTGGGTAATCCTATATCTTCCAGTGTTTCCTGAGTCTCCCGGCCTGCCTCCTCCCCTGTATCTTCATAGAGGTGTTTGTAGAATCTAAGGAACCCCTTGTTTACTCCCTCTTGGGTGTTCCAGGTATGACCTTCTTCTCCCTTTATCTCTCTGACTACTGGTCTCGGTGTCTCATTTTTATATAACCATGCTAGCAGCCTCCCTGGTTTGTCTCCCCCTGCGTGTTGCCTTTCGATATATTTTTTATAGTTCAATTTACATAGCCCTTCCCAGTGCTCCCTGCTGGTTTGTTGTAGTAAGTTCACCTGTTCGGCGTTCTCCTGTGAGGTACCCCCCCCTGCATCATTTCGTCCAGTTTCTTCTCTTTCTTCTCTCTCTTGTAGCTCTTGCTCTATGCCCCCTTGGAGCATTTAGATATGGCCGCACCTGTTACTACCACTTTAAACTCCTCCCATAGGGTTTTTTCTGACTGCACGCTCCCTGTGTTAGTGTCAAAGTACTTGATAATCTCCTCCCTTAAATCCTCTCGGAATACCGAGTCCTGCAGGGCCTCGGCTCTGAGCCTCCATGTCGGGATTCTTGCTCTGGGGGGGCTGGTGTCTCCACTCCAAGACCAGGGGGGAGTGGTCCGATAATATTCTCGCCTTATATTCTGAGCCTATCATTTCCCCTACGAGTTCGGAGGCGACAAACATATAATCCAGTCTCGTATACAGGTTATGTGGGGCGGCGTAGTGTGAATAGTGTCCATCATTCATGTGTTGCTGTCTCCAGATATCCTCTAGTCCAAAATCTCTCAGCAGGGCCTGTAATACTTTCACGGCAGGGGTGGGTTTATCTAGTTTCATATCTGACCTGTCCATTTTGGGGCATAGCGTGCAGTTAAAATCCCCTCCCCATATAATCGCGCCTCCAAAGAGGGGGCTGATTTGACCATATAGAGTCCTGAAGTAGGCTGCTGTGTCTTGGTTAGGAGCGTATGTATTTATAATACTCAATTCTCTGTTCTCCAGCAGCCCTCGCATCAATATCATCCTCCCATCTGGCTCCACCGTGGCCTGAAGCATCTGGAATAGCACATGAGGTGCCACCCAGGTAACCACCCCACTGGCATAAGCAGAGTATGTTGCTCCCATGGTGGTCCCTCTCTACTTTCTTTTTTAACCCCCTCTAGTTTCTCTTTAGTAAGGTGGGTTTCCTGTAGTAATGCTATGTCCACTTTCAGCCTTCTCGAGTACATCATTACTTTGTTCCTCTTCAGGTAACTGTTGAGGCCTCTCACGTTCCAAGTTACAATACTAAGACTTCCCATTGCCATCTGTATTTTAACCCCCCCTCCCTCCCTCTTTGTTCTTCCCTCCAATCTCGTTTGGCATGAATGTGGGCTCGTTCCCCGTCTAGTTTCAACATTAACTCCCCAACTAACCCCCCACTCCTTTTTCCCTAACTATGTTCACTGCACACGTTCCCACCCCTCCCTCCTCCCTACCCGTCCCCAACTGATGCCCAGCTCCATCCATGGATCTCAGGCTCCCCTGCATTTGGACCTATCTCTGGCATTTCGACCTATCTCGGAATGCCGAGATCAGGAACCTAGCAGGGTGTCAACGATCTACTGGTAACCTAACTAGTCTATTCATGGGGGTATGAGAGCTGGTTCCTACAGGTGCACTATATTACCGTGCTTGAAGAATCATATTTATGCAGCCCTTCTAACACCTGTCTCAACTGTCTTTTCCCTGTCTTATATTCTAGTCCCAGTGTCTGAGTCGGCAGCACCGTGAGTACCGCAGCCTCTATTTTACTTATCTGCGCTGTCTTCCTTCTGGATACCCGATTCCGATGGGCAGCTCTGTGTGTCAAGCCACTCCGACGCATCCTCTGGAGTGTCGAAGAACAATGCTGTTTTTGCGGTGCACCTTCAGTTTTGCCGGGTATATTAACATGTACTTGTACCCTGCTTCCCGCAATCTTCTTTTCACTGCGCCATAGTTCATACAACGTCTTTATACCAACAGTGTGTAATACGGGTATGCTGAAATGTTCGCCGATGCCCTTTGTATCGTTCCTCCCTTCTGGAAATGATATAGTTTTTTTTGTTCCCTGTCTCGGTAGTTCAGGATCTTGGCAATTGGCCTCGGGTGGGTGGGGGGGCTCCCGGCGGTGGCCTCCTCGTCCAGGCCCTGTGCGCCCGTACCACCGCAGATCCTTGAGTCAGCACCCCTCCCGTTATTTCTTGCAGCAGCATTGTTTCAATATAATCTGTGGGGTTTGGTCCCTCTGCTCCTTCCGGCAATCCCGCGATGCTTACGTTATTTCTCCGGGCACATCCGTCCGCTTCTTTTGCCCTGTTTTCCAAATTGCTCACGCGTTGTTCTAGGATGTGAATCTCTGATATGTGAGACGCACATGCAGCTGTATTCGGGGGCCACTTCCTTTTCCAATTCGCCTGTGCATTCTGCTAGCGTTATGACATCTTTCCTGAGGAGATTCACCTCTTCCTGCACTGCACCTACTTTAAGTTCCAGTGCCGCCTTCAATTCGACCATAGCCGATTCCAATTTAGTTTCCCATGCTAGTTTCGAGTCCGCAATTGCTTCCAGGATTTGCTGATCTTTGCTCGCCGCGGGGGTCCTCTCCTTGCTCCTGGCCCCTTCTGCCATTAGCGGTGTTCTGGCGTATTCTTCCAGTGTGGGTTGTTTGCCCTTTGCCTTAGCCTGTTTATTTGCCATCTTGATGTTGCCGTGTGTTTCTCTGCGGGCGCTCCGGAGTATAGACTTTAGCTCCTCAGGGTTATTCCGTACTCGGCGATGGTACTTCAGGGGGGCTATAGTGGGGGTCCTCGTACTCTGTTAGTTTTGTGTCAAGAATGAGTTATGTCCTCCCATGTACTTGGCCGATACCGTTTCCTATTGTCAGTATGCCCCGGCTCCTGGTGGTTCATATCCCTATCTGAGCACCCAAGGGCTCATGGACCTGTCAGGGTGTTACTATAGACCTAGCAATCCCCAACAGTGAGTGTCATTTGGCCGCCGGTGCTGCCTACATATATGTGAGGTCCTCAATGGTGCTTTCCACTGGTTGTGCCTCGCGCATCCTACTTTTGTCATATCATAGGCTCAAGGGTGCCATCTTCGTCCGGCTCCTTTGTTCTCCCCACTTGTCCGCTTGTTGTGAGATTCGGGCTCCAGCGGGTCCCACCAATACAGGTTATGCCCCAAGTTATGCATTTAACACATCTCATATGCACCGAGCAGTTTTGTAAGAGGCCGTCGGCTTCCTTGTGTTTTAGACCGCCAGGTCTCCGCCGGGGCCGTCAACCTCAAGTGGAGCGGACACTGCTGCCTGTATAACTGTCCATCGTACAGCTTCCGGTATTGTTCGTACTTTTGCGTGGCCTTCAGTGCTCCTATAATTGTCCTGCAGTACAGCGTTGTCGGAGCCCACTGAGCCTCCCCTGCGGCAACCTCTCGCGTGTATGCTCACTGTTGTTTGTTTTTCCCTTCGTGCTCCGCGCTCACATCCAAGTATGCAGTGCAACAATGTATCCACAGGAGTTCTCTTCAAGGCAGGGCCACGTATGCTTGCAAGCACTATAGGACGTGCTTGCCATGCAGTCCGTGGTCTCCCCAAGTATGTGCCTGTGGTCTAGTTCCGTTCCTCAGTTAGGGCATGCTCCGCTTCGGGCCGCTGCTCCCTTGCCTCACTCTCCGGCCACTATGGCCCATGCAATATTGGTCCACAGCAGGTGCTCCCAGCCCACTGGGCCCGCAGTGGTGCTTGCCCGGCAGGGGTATTTCACGCCGCTTTGTCTCACCGCACCATGGGCGTCCCGCTGTTCTCTTTGTGGGGCTCCTTTGTCCCCCTCACATGTCCGCCTTTCCGTTGGGCTGCACACTTGCCGGCTGCATTGTTTTAAGTTCTGTGCAATGCGGGCGCTCGGGCTGTGAATGTGAATGTGAATGTTCGGTCGGGTCCCTCCTCACTGCTTGTGCACTCACACGCAACCTCTGAGGCCACGGTGGGCAGCTGTCTCCCGCTGCAGGTGAGTCTCGGGAGCGGTTCGTTTAGGGGATCCCCCCCACTGTTTGTCAGGCTCGGCACTCGCTCCTTCATGTCCGTGAGTTCTGGCTGCTCGAAGCCCGTGTCTGCGGCGCAGGGGTACCTGTGCTCTGCACTTCTCAGCAGTGTCTGCGTTTCGTTGTTGTCACACTATTCTCGCCCAGTCGGATAGTTCCTTTGTTTGTGCATCCCGTCCACCATTTTGTGTCACCCTT
Organism: Ambystoma mexicanum; assembly: GCF_040938575.1. Lineage (NCBI taxonomy): Eukaryota > Metazoa > Chordata > Amphibia > Caudata > Ambystomatidae > Ambystoma > Ambystoma mexicanum. The sequence continues at coordinate 978,983,971 of NC_090927.1, forward strand.
CTTAGGTATGCGCGACCTCTGCAGTATGCATAACTCTGTCCCCATACGTCTTGCGCGCTCCAGCAGTTCACCAGGCGTGTTCACCGCATTCATTGGCGGGCATGTGATTTTTCAGTGCTTATAGGCATCCTTGTGTGCACTATTTGCAAGGATCATTGCAGGATCTTGGGAGCTCCTCTGGAGCACGTCTCCTCACATGGCTCTCGTAGCCACGCCCCCAAGTTTCCCAAGATATATATTTGAATTTATGTAGGTGGAACTTTTTATTTTCAATTAAATGTTTGTAAGCGGTGGAACCTCGCATTAAAATTTTAAATGGCAAAGCAGCAGAACTCAAACTGATACAAACATCACAGTAGCAGAATTCAAATGTGGTGAAGCCTCACAGTAGCAAAATCAAACGTGGCAAAGCCTCACAGGAGAGGAAATTCAAATGTGGTGAAAACCTACGGTTGCGAAGTTCAAAATGGTAGAATTCATGAGCAGTAGACCACCCAGTAGGAAAGAATTAAAAGTGGCAAAATGTAAGCTGCAAATGTTCCAAGTGGTGAGACTCACCCCAGCAGGATTCAAAAAAGTAGAGCTAAAACGTGGTGACAAACGATGGACTCAAACATTTTGTGAGTATGTTGTGTAGTCCCCTACCTTGTCTTCAGTTGTTCCCTGGGTTAGCTTGGGGTGGAAGTGTATGTTCGCCAGTGGAACAGGCAAATGAGAATCACCCTTTGCTGGCTGCCTAGGCAAGGCTGCCCTGGGGGATCTGATTCAGGCTGTTCTTCTATGTGTGGGGATCCTCGAAACAGCCAATCCAACGAGTGGAGAGCATAGCGGGGTTGAATGGTGGGCATGAGGGATTGGGCTGTGGGAGAGCGCAGTTTGTACTGATAAATGAAAATCCTTTTGCTATGAGGAGGGATAATGAGAATGGCGAGCCAGATGCAAGGAAGAGGGGTCTGGGTTCTGCAGGAAAGAGGGGTCGGGGTTCACAATACGTGAATGAGTGATAACATTGCATGGTTGCTCAGCAGACCTTTCCAGAATTACTGCAGTGCTATTATGTGGTGTTTTTAATGTTTTATATCACATATTTTATATTTATTTTATAAAGGTTCTTGATGAACTAAAACAAATTTAAAAAAAATTTAAAATATGGAGTTGTCAAGGCCTGAGTGTACGGAAAGATGTTTTTTGGCACCATTTCCTCCTTAGATTCCTCTGGGACCCCCCGTTCTCCTGCATATTGTTGAGCCCGCCCGGACCTTGGAGGCCAGAAATGCCCTCGGCCCTGCCAGATTTTCTCATTCCTATGGGTAACTGAATAGTCCCCAAGACCCCCAGCACTGAGAGACCGTTTTGGAATTCTTGGATTTTTACAATTGCACAAATCGCCTCATAGTGGAGTGCAGCTAGGATACGTTGTACCTTTAGAAAGTTTTACCTGATGGTTGGTTACTTTGACAATGTGCCTAAGACATGCCAGCAGCAGCAGTGCGAGTCCTACGTTTGTGATATTTTCTTGTGCACCATTTCCATAGTGTCATCCACCTTGTCAAATCCCCTTCAGCTAAGTGCTGTTATGGTTAGCCAAGCCTGAACAATATTGTTTTAATATACAAGATCCGTAGTGTAATCTTAAATTGAATTTCTCTATCTCAGCTTTAAAAGAAAAGATATATCCGATGACAATCCCATTGTATGACCCTCTTTTGGGAACAAGCATGGCTTTGGATTCCGCTGATGTCCACCACCTGACAGAGATGGCATATGTGGACAATTCGCAGATTCCCTCTACGTTTATCAGGCCTACATGCATTTTAGTCACGAGTGGTCAAGGACTGCTCTTGCAATGGTTTATGAAGAGGGTTGGGTTAGATAAGGCCCGGGGATGCGGATGACCACTCAACATTCCCCAGGCATGCATGCATCTTAGTCACAGGAGCAGTCAACACCTATGGTACGGAGAAGGTTAGGTCAGAACTTCACTCTTTTCAGGCCAGGATCTGGGGACATTGGCTGCCCGGCTGCTATGGAATGAGCTACCCAGACATGGTGTTTAGGGGATTTCACAACATGCCTCGACATTACTCTGACCCAGCATGGACCTTTGTTACAAGAGCAGTCAATGCCCAGCCCAACCATGTTTGTTGGTAGAGGATTTGGTCAGGCTTCCACTCTTAAACCTCCCCAGGGTTTCCTTCTGTCCACCACCATCCCAACAAGAAAATAGCATACATACACCATTACCCCATCTCGTCAACAGAAGTCTGAGAAACCTCCCTCCCAAACCACTAGATGAGCACGGCAAACCCTGAACTCATGCTGGGTTTCACATAGGCACACAGAGACAGAAAGGTAAGCAGCGAGGGATCATGCAAGCAATCCAAATTCAATCTGTTAGCCACAAACCTGCTTGGTGACTGGCTCAATGATGAAATAACAAACCTTACCAGACAGAAACCTCAGTGTGCTGAGAGCCAGGACAAGTATAGAAAGCCTACCCTGAGCCACAGGGCCAACCAGACACTTGCACCTAACCCAATAATGTCAGACAGGGCCTTTAAATCCTTGTCCACCAGTCGTGAAGGAGCAATTAGCTTACATCCAGACTATAGATTCGGAATTCACAGCTTTTGATTGTTTCAATATCTAACAATCAATCTTAAAATGAACCCAACCAAAACTGCAATCCTATTGGTGGGGGGGGTACACTGCAACATGGGGCCTTCAGACCTCTGGCCTTTACAACAGTTAGGAGACTACCAAGCACCTCCACATGAGGTAAGAATTCTGTGGGTTCTCTTTTAGGAGAAACTCACTATGCAACCCTGTGTATCTAAAGTAGTTCAAAAGGGTTATCGCAACATTTTAGGAAGAATTCAGCAGCAATAGTGCTAGTCTTGCCTTGTCTTTGCAAATAGTTTTAGGGTTCGCCAATATCTTTTGTATAGACTCTTGCATAGGCAGAATGCTGTGATGCAGCTTCTTCTGCACTTTGGGAGGCTTAGTCATGGCCCTGGGCCTTTAGTCCGTGCACAGGCTACAAGTATCCCAGAGAATGGACTTTAAAACCCTTTGCCTGCTACAGAGAGATCAGGAACTGGCTTCCATACAGGCAAAGATTGTCCACTACAAACCCGCATATCTGTTACAATCATTCAAACATATTTTGGGCTGTGTTCCTAGTTTGAGTGCCAGCTATGGAGGCCACTTCTTTGTGTTCTAGCACCATGAATATAGTACTTTCTTCCAGACACAGTAAGGGATGTCTTGGACAATGTACTTGTTTATACTAAATATAAAACATATTGTGACAGCGTGCCATCTCTGAGGGTGGGTAGCCTGAACCTTTTAGATTTTCGATGCTAAAATGATGCCGGTAGTCCTGTTTCTGAAAGTGGGGTTGGCTAATTAAACACCACTTTCTTTATGCTTCATGATAAAAGCATAATGCACACGTATCTTGCTCTGAGAGTCCCCCCGACAGCCCCAGCAGCTATCTTGCAGTAGCAGAAGGGCAGGTTCAAAGGTCGCGTGTAGTCCTGAACACAGCCGCTGGAAACCAAAGTTCAAACAGACAGAGTTGGCTTTTAACCGTACGCCCCTCTCGTTCAAAACATCATGATAGTCGATCGCAGAAGAATGATGGCAGTTTTTTAAACTACTAAATAGAAGCCTAGTCTAGCTTTGACATGGCAGCTACTGCGATTGCGAAATTATGCAGCCACAGGTATTTGATGTCATTTTATTGTCAGCTTGGTGGATAGTAACCCATTCATGACCGGATCCTTTTTACAGGGAGCAGAAACAGTCCCTGTGAGGTTCCCTGGAAACTTGTGCTTTAAAGATAGTCCTGTCATTACAATGGCCACCTCACAACAGGTTGCTGATTACAGGATACCTTTTATATGGGCAAAGATAGGAACGGTGCAGTTGGCATAGCCCAAGAGAGTGAGCTTTAGTCCAGGGGTCAGTCTCCACAAGCTGGATTTCGCTAGGAATCCCAAACCTCTTGTCACCACATCCTGCATACAAGGCACTCTGGGTATGACATCGGAAGTGAAGGACACAAGTTAATGCAGCCAGGATTAGACCCTTAACACCTGGCTTGCTGCGTACCAATCCACTGTAGCATTTTATTCTCCCCATAGTGGATTTATCTTTGGAACACACATGAAGAATTATTTGCCTCGGCCTCTGGTGGGGGTACAGTTTGTGCCAAAGTCCTTTGTCATAGAGGTGATGACCGAGAGCTCCAAGAAAGATGCAAGCTCTTCTCCTGGAGCATTGTTGGGATGAATAGCTTGCTGGATAAGCCCTAGACACCTGTACCCAGGACCCTCTTCACTGGAGGTGAACACTGCAAGTGCTTTCTGCAAACCTTCCTGTTAGTGAAGGGCCGAAGAAAGGAGTTACTTACCCCTGAGACTTTGGACTGGGTCTCCTAGCACCCAAACAACTAACTGTGACCTCTGCCTCTCCCTACATCTCCAAACCACCTTGATGCCGTTTGGGTCATCTTCAATGCTATCCAAGTTTCTGCAAGGGAACTGTTGAAGTAGTCTTCGATCACCTATACAACTCTGATTTCCACGTGATGTCGGAAGTTTTGCCTTTGCTGCATCCGAGACCTGCCGATTTTTCTAATATCTGCAACTGAAAACTACCTTCCTGGTTACCAGCCTCTTCGAGCTCCTAGCCATTACAGTACCCCAATGCTGTGCTGAGCCAGCCAAACCTGCTAGCTGCCAAAGTTCAGTCTGCATCTGAGGCCACAGAATCTTCCAGTGCTGCTGACCTGACATTGCCTGCTGTTTCTGAGCGTCGTCAACCTGCTACCAGTCGCAGCTGCATCAAGACTGCATTGTTGCAACTGGTCAATTTCACTCCCTTACTTGTTTCCGGCTCAGTGATGAAAGTGCTCAGACTCCCGGTCTGATGCCGCAAAAAAACAGAAAGACAAAAATGTAAGGTATTTGAAAAGGCACTCTCCCTGGTCCACCTTAAACGGCCCTAGTGACTTTAAAGCCCCCTTCCCTACCTTTTTGAAAGACATTTTCATTAACTTTGACGATTTGCTGCTGAAATCTTTGACTGAGCAGTGTCCCTTTCTTTTATAGTCTTTCTCTTCTTTTTCCCTTATATTGTTAGCCAGTAGTGTTTTTTATTAGTTTTATGTAGTTTTGTTCGCTTAATTAAAGATCCTTTTTAATAGAATCTTGGTTCTTTTATTTTGTTACGACCATTCTATTGTTTGGATTGCTTCTGTACCAGCTCACATCCCTCCTGGAGAGTGTAACTTGTCCTCCGTCTGGGCTACCCTAAACTGTGAAAGAGGTATACCTGTCGGGCTGTCTGCTGTGCCTTTGATTTCGATCAATGTTGGTTCGGTAGTAGTGTGGGTATGGGTAGGCACTCTAGCCACTACTCATCCCTGTACTTCTGCAGAGCAGTAGTCATTTAGTTACGCATGTATTTCTGCTTAAATATATCTGCCCTTGTCAAGTTTAGTTATGCAGTCTTCCTTTAATAGCCCCAAGAGGCCTCCCCAGTGGCGAAAGTATGTTCCAGGTGAAGGACTGCTGCTGAAGTCTGGGGCAGTGTGCCTGCCTTCTTTGTAGGAACCTGTATCTTAGAGAGGACCCACAGGGAGTCGTGTCAACGAGAGAGAAATAGAAGCTGAAGATGCTGAGGCAAGTGGTATTCCAGAGACCGCAGAAGGCCACTGCAGGGCCTGTACAGAAGGCGTGACTTACACCGAATTCAAAGATGGCCACCAGCATTTTATGGCCTTACAGATCGACATAGGCCATGTACGTGAGAGTGATGCATCAGTCAGAAAGTTTGATCAAAATATCCCTGAAGCCGCACCCATACCAGGCCATGTAAGATGCACCAATCCAGAGAGAGTGCTATAAAAGGCTTGGGAAAACTAGGCACATGCCAGCAGTTATCAGCAGATGGGTGAACCAGAACTAGGAAATCCCACTAAACATGCCATGGGTGAAGACGTGGGTCAACTGTCGCCTGGTCTGCTGAATGAGCTATGGTCTTGAGAGGAACGCCAGGAATTGAGGACGCTGAGGGACTCAAGTCCTGAAACTGCTATCAAGTGAGCTGGGCACTCTATCCTTACAGACGTCTGGTAGACATTGTATCCCTACAGATGTGTTCTGCTTACTATATCCCTAAAGAGGTATGTTGGGCACTGTTATGTTCAAACGTTTTTTACGCTGCGCCCAACACTGTAGTAGGGGTCTTGTGACATTGATGCTTGTCCACAAAGTCGCATATTGTGCCCCCGCCTGGGATGAATCACACCATAGTCTTTCGTAGAAAGGAAATAGTGGAGAGGATGAGAGAAGTAGGAAAGAAATGAGACCAACTGAAAAATGTCATGGGACTTAATGGGAAGGGTGTTTCCTTGTGGTGGTATAGTGTGTGTGTAATCCTTTTTAGTGGATCAAACAAATGTTCCAGAGAGAAAGTGAGTAAACCTGCATGTAATGCCCACCAGTTTTTCAAGAGGGCAGTTTCTAATACCGTCATTATTGGTACTAGATTTGGCACCTGGTTGCGTGACAGACTCCTGTTGTTCTTAAGCGTGCCTTTGAAGTGTGGAGGCTCCTTTAGCAGAAAGGTATTAAATGCCCTACCCTATAACACTAGTAGGATAATCTGGGGGTTCCAAGCTGCCAGGCAGAAGACGTTGGTCAGGTAAAGGAGAAGGGAGTAGCTTCTTACCTGTAACTCCATTTCTCCAGCGTTGGTATCTTTCATGGATTCACATGCTTAGAATATTCTGTCGTCAGGCTGGGAACCCTCGGTATATTTATTAAGACGTTTTCCATTGGAAAAAATTCGACACCTCTGTGTCCTATCTGTCGTTTTGGGCCGCTTACGCATGACCCAATAGGACGTTGGGTATAAATAGCCCCGCCCCTGCGGCTCCCTTCAGATTTTAACCCTCAAAGTAGAGGGGCATATCAAGTTAGCATTCAGGGGAGGATGGGCGGGCGCATGTGAATCCATGAAAGATACCAACGCTGGAGAAATGGAGTTGCAGGTAAGAAACTACTCCCTTCTCCAGCATTGGATCTTTCATGGATTCACATGCTTAGAATAGATTATATAGCAGTACTCCTAATCTGGAGGTGTGCAATGCAAACCAATATTACAAGAGCCGCACATGCAGTTAGCAATGCAAAACCCCAATCATGGTACATTGACGGGAGGATACACCCCTCTGTGGGGCTTACCTTACTGAAACAGGTGTCGCAGGATTGCTTGTCCCATCTGCACATCCGCTGCATGCTGTTGCTCTAGGTAATAATGCCGAATAAATGTATGCGGCACTGACCAGGTGCCGCTTGACAGATGTCCACCAGCAGGATTCCGTACCAAATGCCGCCGAACGCGAGGTGGATCTTGTTGAGTGAGCCTTTGGACGTCTTTCCAGAGGCTTCCCTGCTTTAGAGTGGCAGAAGGCAATAGTCGACGACCCCCAGCGGGCTAGTCCTTGTTTGGAGATTGGTTTTCCCTTTACCGAAGGCCCATAAGCCACAAACAGTTGTCTCGTACGCCTAAAGTCTTGAGTACGACTGAGATAAAACTTCAAAGCTCTTTTGACATCCAAGGTATGGAGAGATTTTTCCACAAAAGAAGAGGCCGCCGCGAAGAATGTTGGCAGCACAATTGAAGAATGCTTGTGGAATGTAGTTGGAACTTTTGGTATGAAATGAGGGTTTGTTGCCAATACCACCTTGTCCTTGAAAAAACGCAAGTATGGGGGATCAATCACAAGTGCTAGCAGCTCCGACAGTCTTCTTGCTGAAGTAATAGCCACTAAAAAGGCCATTTTACACGAGAAACATTTTAGGGATGAGGACGACATAAGCTCAGAAGGAGCCTTCATTAGCTCTGACAGCACCAGATTGAGACTCCAATTAGGAGGGAACTTTTTGGCTGGAGGAAAAGTCCAAAATAAGCCTCTCAGGAAATGCTTAACCAGTCGATCGCTGAACAACAGAGTTGAATGTCTTTTACGAGTAAATCTTGAAATGGCTGCCAAATGAACCTTTATGGAGGAGAAAGACAACCCTCTTTCCGCTAAGTGTAGCAAATATGGAAGAACTTGCTCTGACGCGTTGTTTAGGTGGTCCACCCCCGGTTGATCCCTGCACCACACACAGAATCTTTTCCACTTACATGCATATGAAGTATTCGTGGACGGAGCTCGCACTGCCTCTAAAATTCGACGGCAATTTGAGGAAATGTTCAGGGCCCCAAACTCTGAGGTCAGGAGCCAAGCTGTCAGGCTGAGGGCGCCCGGGTCGTGATGCCGAACTGCTCCCTTGTCTTGGGATAGAAGGTCCGGAATCTTCTGGAACCTCACTGGCTCTGTTATCGACAACTGGAGCAGGTCCGAAAACCACTACTGTCTCGCCCAGTAAGGAGAAACTAGAATCACACGACATGGGTATTTGTGAACCCACTGGAGGGTCTGTCGAATGAGCGGAAACGGAGGGAATGCATACATGAACCTGCCCGTCCACAGGAAGGAGAATGCCTCCCCCAGCGAGCCAGGTTGTGGCCATCTGCTCGCGTAATGTCTGCACTTCTTGTTCTCTCGGGTTGCGAAAAGATCCAGAGAGGGATGACCCCACTTCTTGAAGATGTTCGCCAGTTGTTGATTGTTCAACTCCCACTCGTGCAGTTGATTCATCTCTCTGCTGAGTGAGTCTGCTTGTACATTGTTCACCGCTGGCAGATTGTAAGCCATTATGCTTATTTCCTGTTCGAGGGCCCAATGCCATATTTCCTGAGCTTAGCTCGAGAGCGTTCTAGAACGAGTACCCCCTTGCTTCCTGAGGTAGAACATTGTCATATTGTCCGTTAATATTCTTACAACTGATCCCAGTATGCATGGTAAAAATAATTTCAGAGCGCAACGTACTGCTCTTTCCAGTATGTTGATGTGAAGGGTCGACTCTCCTGGGGACCATTTTATTTATTTATTTTACATTTATAAAGCGCTCACACAGCCCGCAGGCATCGAGGCGCTGTTACAGGAATTGTTAGTTTTTCTTAGTTGTGTAATTGTGTTTTTTCTTTGTCTTAGTTACGTATTTATAACGCGCTTAAACACTCAGAGGTTTCTAAGCGCGGACCCGTGGATCGAACCTGTTGTTGCTTTGTGTCGTCTTGCTTGAAAGACGCGCACGCTGCCGCTGTGCTATCCTCCCGGGACGATTGGCCTCCCCATCATGTCTGTGATGCATCCGTTACCCCCGTCAACTGGAAATCCGGTTCCTGCAGGGGTATCCCTCTCATCAGATTGTCTGAGAGCTGCCACCACTGAAGCGCTTGTAGAAGCTTGCTTCTGATGCTCAACTTGTCGGACCACAATCCGCGACTTTGAGACCATCGGTCTGCCAGAAATTCCTGTATTGGTCTCATGAAGAGACGACAGTTGTTCACTAACGGGATACACAACGCCATGGCCCCTAGCAGTGACATGCATTTCCTGACTGACACTCTGGTGCCAGCTTTCCACTCCTTTGCTTTTTGTTTGAGTTTTTGAACCCTCTCCAAGGACGGCTTCACTAGTCCTGAATGAGTTTGGAATTTCACGCCCAAAAATACCAAGCTCTTTGAAGGAGCTAAACAGGATTTCTCGAAGTTGATTGCAAAGCCTAACCGCTGCAGAAGTTGCATGGTGGCCTCTAGGCTTGCTTGCGCCATTCCCGACGACGAGCCCCTTATCAGCTAATCGTCCAGGTAAGGGTAAACATGATGACCTTTTCTTCACAGCCATGCTGCCACTGGAGCCAAGCATTTTCTGAACGTCCTGGGAGACGATTTCAGTCCGAATGGAAGCACTTTGAATTGGTAATGACTCTGACCGACTACGAACCTTAGAAACTTTGTGTTGTCGATGCATGGGTATGTGGAAATATGCGTCTTGTAGGTCTAACAACGCCAGAAAATCCCCCCGGCTGTGTAGACCGGATGACCTCCTGAAGTGTAAGCATTTTGAACTTCAGGCGTTTTAGAATCCTGTTTAGAGCTCGAAGGTCCAGAATGGGTTGCCACTTGCCGTTGGGTTTTTTGACCACGAAGTAATGGGAGTAAACTCCCAGACCTCTCTCGGCCACCGGAACAAATTCTATAGCCCCTTTTTGCAGCATAAGCACCACTTCCTGTTGTAATATGTGAAGATGGGGTTGTGCCGAATACACCGGTGGAATGTGAGATGGTATATTCTTGAACTGCAAAGAGTGGCCTAGTTTTACCAACACCCAACGGTCTGATGTTGTCCTTTCCCACTTGTCGACGTGACGGGATACTCTGCCTCCCAGGACGTCTTGAAGCTCGTCATTGTTGGGACTGCCTGCCTTTGGTGGACAAAGACTGTCCTTCTCTTCTCCTAGAAGCCTGGAAGTCTCGGCTTCTTCGTGTCGCTTGGACAGCTCGCCTGTAACCTTGGAAGGAGTATGATGACCTGTTGAAACTCTGATCCCTGGATGCCACAAATCGGGAATTCCCTGACGCTCTGCGGAAGGGGCGAAAGGACCGAAATGCTCTACCACTTTATAAGGCTCCGAGCGACCTTGCCGTGTCAGAATCTTCCTTCATGCCTTTAGGGCCTCGTCCACTTTCTCCCCAAACAACTGCTCACCCTCACATGGCATATCGAGCACCTTATTTTGGACCTCTGGTCTAAAGTTCATACATTTCAGCCAGGCTTGTCTTCTCAATACCACTCCATTATTTATTTGTTTGAAACCGGATTCCGCCAAGTCCATGATGCCTCTTCCCCCTCACGGACCAGTAAGATGGCTGTTTTTCTGTGCTCCTCAGGCAGGTGTTCCAGGATGGGGGCCAAACGATGCCACATCTCACGGTTGTATCTTGCTATGATAGCCAGCGAGTTAGCCGCCTTGACCATCGTCGCTACCACTGGCAAGACCTTCTTACCAAAAGCATCCTGCCTTCTAGCTTCACTGTCCAGAGGAGTTGTACACTTATGCTGCGATCTGGGCTTTCTGGCAGCTGCTGCCGACACTACCGATTCCAGGGAGGGCTGTGCGGTCAAACATTTAGGAGTAGAATCTGGGGCTTTGAACTTCTTTTCCAACCTGCCCTTGATTTCAGGTTCCGAAAATGGATGGCGCATGGTTCGCAAGCCTTCCTGCCAAATGTGGTCCAGAATGGGAACCAAGAAGACTGACTTCCTCCTCTTCCCCATATGGTCAAATAAGAAGCATTCCTTCTTTTCCTCCTCTGGGCTCAGACCAAATTCAATACTGGCTTTCCCCATCATCGCATGAAAGGCGGTGATGTCATCTGGCGGTGACGGCTGAGCCGGCTTCTAGGAGCTTCCACTTCTGCCTCTGATTCCCATGTAGGCTCTCTCGAAGGGGACGATGAAATGTCTGAGAAAGAGTCTCTAGGCCCTTGATCTGACTCTGAATCTTGCAATTCCCTTTCTTCCGGGTGTGAGCGGGGAGGCTCCTCGCTAACTGGACGGGAGGCCGGCAACCCGGTCGTTGACGTTGACCGCGGAACGGGATCTGGTTCGTCGTCAGCGGGTATCGATGGTATCTCTGGAGGTGTACCTAATGGGGGAGGGTAGCCTTGCGTCCAATTGGCTCAATAGAGACTGCAGCGTGGTCCTCACCTGTAAGGATAACACTGACTGAGGATTTAGCAAAGATGATGTAACAGGGACACTTTGCATTCCCGAGATCGTCGACGAGCCAACACCTTGCAAGCCAAGATCAGTTGGAAAAACAATTTGTTCACGGTCTTCCTCCATCGACGATATTGAGAAAGCTGCTTCCTGCTGCAATAGGGTATCTGGCAAAACTGCATCGTACACTGCCGGTTGCCAAACCTCTGGAGGATCCACCGTCGACTATGTCAATCTCTGAGCCCCTTCAATCGTCGCTGCCGGGGTCGACAAAGCCACTGCAGGTATTGCCTGCGCCGGTGGTAATGAACCCATCGACGACGGAACTCCCGTTGACGACGACGGTGGTGGCTGTGACGCAGGCTCTTTAGGCGATCCTGCCTTTTTTAAGCTAGACCTATGCTTCGTCGAGTCTCTACTCGAGGAAGACCTGTGATGGTCCCCTGAGGAGGAGGTCTTTAAAGGATCTTTCCTGTCTTTTTTTGACGAAGATGAAGAGGAACATTTTCCTTGTTGCCGGTCCTGGTCCACACAACCATGTTTTGATGACTAAGAGGATTCTTTCGCCGGATGTTTTCCCAACGAGGGACGTTTCTCTTTAGAACGTGGCTTCTTCGCTGGAGGCTCTGCAGATACAGAGCGGCGATGAACTATCGGAGATTTATGCCTCAATGCCAGACTGTGTACAGATCCTACCTCCGATGAAGGGTATGCCCCTTCATTCAGCCACATCACCAGACGCCTATTACGGACTTTCAGCGGCTTCTGTGAGAATCCCTTACAAATCTCTCAGCTGTCTGCAGAATGATGCAGGTGAAGACAATAAAGGCAATCCATGTGCCCATCTCCTTCGTAGACTTTCTTCAGTCCGCACGTGGCACATGGGCGGAACAACGCCTTCCCAGACATTGGGAAAGAAAGACAAAATTCAACCTTGTAAAGAGTAGAAAACACGAGGTGCTCCTGCTACTTTGGAGACGGTTGAAATCTGAAGGGAGCTGTGGGGCGGGGCTATTTATACCCTACGTCCAATTGGGTCATGCGTAAGCGGCCCAAAACGACATAGATAGGACACAGAAGTGTCGAATTTTATCCAATGGAAAACGTCTTACTAAATATACACAGGGTTCCCAGCCTGACGGCGGGGAATATTCTAAGCATGTGAATCCATGAAGGATCCAATGCTGGAGAATGAGGGAAAACAAAAAGGAAAAAGTAGGGTAAGAAAACGAAATCTTGATCCTCAAAGAGCCATAGCTGATTGATAATTTGGGGAGGTATGAGATTGAATGGTTGGACTTGGGTGATGTGAGAAAGCATGGTACTTTACTAGGGAATAGGTTATCCAATTATAGTATAGGGTACATTCTGCAGTGAGAATATATGTCCTGAGTTTCCTATCCAGGCTGTGTTCAATAGGTTGTATAGAAAGGTGATTGTGGATGTGCTGTAAAAAGGGTAGGTAAAGAGAGATGGGGCCAGATGTCTGTCCTTTTGTTTACAGTGTGTGAAATACTATAATGATGCCATTATGTCTTCAGCTCAGGAAGCTGTCTTTTAAGCCTTCCACAATGCAAGGTTGTCATTCTGAGTCTTAGAAACCATGCACATGGGAACAAGCAAGCAAATCTCTGTCAACTTGCTTCCTTAGGCCCCGAATGACAGGTATACTGGAAACCTGGGTGGAACTACATGCACTTTTAAATGAGGGCAAGTTTAAATTGTGGCTCTTCTCAGAGCAAAAGCCTGGACCAGGCTTCATGGAAGGTCCAGAGGCCGGCTAGGAACTTTATGGGGATGGTTATAATGGTGTAGGAGGCAGGATTGCTCTTGGTCTGAGGCTTGAGATATACATTGTACATCTATTCAAAGGTGAGCAGGGAACTCTATGCCTATAGGGATGAGCTGGCCACTACACCACTAAATAAGGGAGCTGGAGCTATAACCCTGATAATGTGAGTGAGAGCCAAGGATTTGAGTTAGGCACTATATCTTGGGACTGAAAAGAAATGTCCAGGGGCTATATATCTGGAAGGATTACAAATAGTGAGCTGGGTACTATATGCCTTGGACTGAGTTTTGGTAGTCAAGCATGCTGGGCACAATATCCTTGAATGTACTTAAATCAAGAGGGAGGCCAGTATCACAATAGAAAAGTAACCCAAATGTGCATTAGTTTGTGCCCCACCCTCAGATTTTGGTTAGATTGTTTCAAGTGAGGCACCGCCTTTTTATTTGTTTAATACCATTGCCAGCCTGCCAGCCCTAATTAACACTCTTAAAAGCTATATGCTGTTATTTATTCTGTCGTTCTGCTACATTCATTAAGGGAACTATGCTTTGCCATACACAGGCACCTCTGATACCCTTGTCAAGGATTCGCTCTTAGCGAAAAAATAATTTTTCAGTAAAAAATTTACTGTGAACAGTAATTCTGACCCAGTCATAAAGTGTCTTCAAAGCTATCATTTAAGAGATCATTGCTCAGTTTTTTTAGCCTCCTCCAGTTAAAACCCCTCCACCATTCCCACTGGTTCTTCTACCTCTCAACTCACTCTTGCATCAGTGAGCCGTGTAAGGCTGCAGTCTGAGACCTTAGGCTCTCAGCGTCAGTTGGACTAAAACTCTGATGAGCCCTAGACAAAGTGGTCAATGGTGGGGCGGAGGTCATGTCCTAGTCCAAAACATCTGGAGAGCTGGAGGTTGCAGAGCACTTTGGTAGAGTATTTGCAGCCTCCTTTATAGCCTAAGGGGGTGAATGAAGGTGTCCCAGAAGATGAAAATTCCTCCACCACCAGTAAGGCCTTCCATTAGCAGTTGTTAGACATGATTGAGTTTTTAGAAGTGCAGACACCTGCACCAAACTTCAGAAAGAGACAGGAGCCCCAGCGGACCGTATCAACAGACACAATGGTTAACAAAGGCATTCCTCTAAAGCGTAATTTAATAAAAGAGGTTAAAGTGTGAAACTCCACATTCTATATCACTGTCAAACTGAAGGTTGGAAGCAAAATTCAGACAGAAACCAGAGGAGAAACTGTGGTAGAGTACAGCCATTCACTAGCCCTGGCCTAATCTAGAAGCATGAACACTTGGACCTTTTTTAATGGCCCTTACACCTATGGGGAAGGCAGAAAAAGACCTATTGGGCAAAACATTTTATTTGAAAATTGTCAAGATGAACGACAATTTCAACAACTACTTCTCATTTCCGCTCCTTGCCCCCCTACATTGGAACTCCATTCCTTTCTCTATCTGCTCCATGTCCACCTATTCCTCCTTCCGTTCCTCCTTAAAATCACTCCTTCACCCTCCTCCCTGACTTCTCTCCCCTTCCTCCTCTTCTTTCTCCTCCCCACTCCATATTCCTGTTCCTTATCTGTCCCTGTCTCCCCAATGATCTCCACCCTCCCTTGTGCTCTCTCTACTCCCGTTTCATTTTCCCTTTTCTCCTTCCCATATCTCTTCTCTTCGTTCCCAAATGCAAATTGTTCCACATGCTGTTCTTCTGGTTTGATTCATGTATATTTTATTGCTTCTATGTTCCATGTTTGATGTTTTCTGGTTGTTATACTGTGATGCGCTTTGGAGTAAAGCGCTATATAAACAATAAAATACAAATACAAGCAAATAAGGGTGCTCTTTTGGAAGCTTAAATGGATATCCGTGATTTGAGAGAGTCCCTCAATTTTGAATTTGAAATTGGCGAATGTGGCAATGCCGAATTCGAAATGTGGGACTCGGTCAAATAATGATCCCCCCACCTGCCCCCCTACTTACCTGTTGGCGGCAAAACTCGTTGTGTGCCACCGACTTCTCCATCCCTCAGTGATGCTGGTTCCCTTCACTTACGTGGATGGGAACCGCTGCTGCAAGGTCCCTTTTTTATTTTTTATTTTATTTCTTCTCGGGCGCGGGGGACACCCCTGCACCCTCCGATGCCATTGTAGTGAACAAGGGTGCAGGGGAACCCCTGCAGCCCCTGCTTCCCTTGTTCACTATGATGGCACCGAATAGGAGATTTGGTTGACGTTTTCGGCTGTTTGAAATTTTCATTCAGCCAAAATTCGAACAAATCCCCCAATTGTTTTTTGTTTGGGAAAATCCAATTTTATTGGCGTTTTGGTTATAACAACACAGAATAGCAGTTAAGCTGTACTCAATAACCTCAAAAATAAGGCACCCCTAACCCCCTCACCCCCAATCAAGAATCATTCAAATTTTACTCCACCAACAGTTGGTATTCCAAATCAAGGTATTCCTTCTGGGTACGCTAGAAAGTTATGCAAATGTATCCACGCCCCCTGGATCCCTGACTTAGGCAACAAGCCCGTCAGAAATACTCTACAGTATGTAAACTTTCTCTGTTCAGTCCATCTTCCAAGTATCTCCCAGCTTCACTAAGCCAACCGTCCATATTTCTCAAAGAATGGGAGCCACATTCCCTCAATGTTAGATGAGGTGTCTTTGTTTGACTGGAAGGTGCGCTTCATGTATCGAGCGTTTGATTTTGCCCGCAACTGACTTTCAGCCCAGCAGCACTGCGGGCCGAGCTCTTGCTGCTCTCCCTGCTTCCTGGAGGAGGCGGGGCCTATCGTGCACACGTGAGTGGTCAAGTGACTCCATTCCAGCATAAATTGCCAGTATATCCACCCTTGTGACGTTAAGCCCTGGAGGCAGTAAGGGCCGGAGCCGCTGTTGTGCTGTTTGGCTGTGACCTGTGAGTAAATCAGTCCGGGCTTGAGAGCTGCAAACACATTTATACCAGCTTCTCCAGTCTTCAGGGTTAGGGGTGGAGAGTCGAACTCTGGCAGCTCCATAAGCTGTCGGGCGTTCCCTATCCTGAGACTGTGTGCCTCACCGGGTTCTACGGCTGAATGAAGTTATTTCTAAATTAGTTAACTTGATCTTGTTCTGGTAAAAGGACATTTTTTAATTCTAATACATTTTAAGCTATATTTGTATTCATAATTTTCTATTTTCACACGCATAGATCCATTTCTATTTTGCAATCTCTATTTTTAAGAGTGCTTTCGGGGCAGTTCTAGATCTGTTTCATGTTGATTTTGGTTTTAGTGCAATATTCCACATATTAGTGTTTACTATCCTATTGACTGCTTTATATACTATCTTTTTGGTTATCTCTATCCGAACTGTTATATACTGTAACGTAGTTTCAAAGTCTAAATTCCTTACTGTCATCTCTCTACTCCCCCTATTTACCCCTGGGTTCAGGTTTTGCCTGAAGGACACGTAAGGGACTCCGAAGTCAGACAGCTATGGAGGCTTCTTTTGTCTCTACTCCTTCTGCTACAGAAAATCTCCTTTCTGCTTCACCAGTCACTATTGCTTCAGATGTTTCCATCCCTGCTGCTTTGGATAATTCACATCACGTACCAGTAGCTGTTCCCCCCCCCCCCCCCCCTGACTCCTCTCCCCTAAAAACCCTGGCTCAGGCCCAAATCCATGCCAGGGATAGGTCTGAGGTATTCAATGCTATGGGTATTATTCCATGTACAACAGCCTATAACAGTTGCATTTATATTGGGAAGCAAGACATTTCCATGGACACACAGGAAGAGCGCCTAGCAGCCACTATAGCCTCTAATCTTGAGGAGGGCCCTAGTTTACCAAAGGCTAGGGGCCATATGGACCATTCTAACAACAACATGGTAAATAGTGTGCTTTCAACCCCCGCTCAATTATATCCTAGAACGCCTACACTGCTTGGTATGGTGGATGGCTCTGTAGCTAACGCTACAGACTCTTCGGTGGTGACAAAAGAGGCTGCTGACCGCCTTTCCCCTCCTGCGGCCAATGGGAAAGATGCTATTCCCTCCACTAAACATTGGCCGGAGGTTTATTCCTCTGTTAGGGGTGCAAATCATACCTCCTCTATTCATGTTAATCTTTCTGCCAATCTAGCTGGAACTCCCAATACTCCTACAGTGAAACCCATTGTGTTTAAAACTCCACTTTACAAATCCCATAATCTCACCCCTAAAACAAAATCTAATTTGGGTACCCAAGGGAAACCGATCCAAGGGGAAAAAATCTCTAACTTTTTTGGAAAGAGGACTGCAACTAGTACCTTGGTCAAATCTCTACACTCACTTCCTATAGTGGCCTCATTGGAACATTCTCATTTAGTCGATGTAGCTAAGAAACTAGTGATTGAAGACCCTCAAACTCAGGATATTGATGATATTAGCATAATGGAATGTGCAGATAGGGCGATCGCTGATAGCCATCTGGGTCTCAATTCTAATAATACAAATAATGTCCCCCAGCAAATTTGTGACGATTCTTGTGGGCTCGCCCTCTGATCTCATCAATTTTATTGATGAGTATACAGAAAAACAAAATTGGATGCGAGAAAGGGGTCTACTCCCTGACTCTAAAAAGGATCATGACATCGAGTCCATTCTGCATCATACTCTTAAAGAGGCGGATGACAGAATTAAACTTTCTCAACCTACCGTTTCAGCTCTGAACATGGTTCTGAGCTCCTTTGTGAGCCTGTATGACATCTGGTCAGAGGTTAGATCACATTCACTTCTTCTCTCTGAAATTTATTCCAGGTTAGAGGGCCTTGACAGATTTGAAGAGTTAGTTAAAATTATTAAGGAAGACCACTTTGTAATGCCTACACATGGCTCTGAGCCCATCCTCTGTAACCAATTAACTGTTGATGCCCAAATGATAAATCAAGGGCTCATTGGGAAAATGTTGACTACACAAGGGGTAGCTTCAGATATGGGTTTGGGTATCATTGTTCCCCGTTGCTCGGATCAGGTTATCTGTGATCATCCTCCGATGATCCCTCCAATGACATCTGAGGGTGTGCGAGAGGTTTCTGGTATGGAGGCAAAACTCCCTACCCCTCACACCAAAGTCATTACGGAATTAATGGAGGAGAAAGTCCAAGTGGAGTCCTCAGGCTATCCTCTTAATTGTACTGTTCAAGTTCTTCCCCGTGTAGGGAGGACTGGAGAACTGGCCGAACCACCTAAGGGAGTCCACGTCGCCTCGTCTGTGGTCCCGCTATCCATTCCGACTGTAGAAAACACATCTGATCCTATTGACCTCACTAAAGAAATGATACTTCAAAAGGGTTCTCCTTGTATAGGAAGGAAAAAAAAAATATTCAGCAAATGAAGAAAACTAACAATCAGAAGAATTTGAAAAACATCAATTCATATACTAATCAATTTTTTGAAAATCTTTTTCTGGCAAACACTTTAGCCTCTACAACCCCTTCGCTTGTTCCCAAGGGGACTGGGAATCTTGCTGAACCTGCAGTTTCTGTGACATCTATTCCTAATATGGTGGCCACTCCGGCCACAGTTAATTCTCTTCCCACTACATTAGCACTATCCAGTTCATCTGACGCTTTGGTAGATGGCCCTACTACCATTAATACTGTTCCTTTAGTAGTGGGGCCGAATACTGAGGGGGTTGTGGACATTTCGGTCTCCAGCCCTTCTATAATAGTTTCAGCTCTACCAGAACCTACGTCCACCAACGTTTCAGCTGAATCATCCCCCAATTCTATTAATAAGCCGCAGGATTCCTCCGCAGATGTTGAAATCCTAACTATTCCATCTAATCCCATATCTGGGGAGGATTCTCGTCATCCAGAGACCACTATCGCGTCGATCACGGCAAACTTGGTTAATATTGACATGGTTAAACATCTATTCCAGGAGCTACTTGTTCCTAAAATTGTTAGTGGGCAGGGCCTAATTCAATTATAATCCCTTCACAGGATAGGGCTCCATCTACTCCTTCATTATCTTTGGACCCCATTCTCCCTGCCAATACCGAGCCTATAATGAGGGACCGTAGTATGGGAGTACGATCAGTGGGGGGTCCTTTCGTACCGAACTCTCTTAATCTAGCTCATCCAAGTATGTCTAGTGTTGGCCCCGCCATGGGCAATGAAGGTGATCGCCCTGGGCCCGATTTTGCCCATTACAGTAATTCTTTCAACTCATGTGAAAGATTCCCTGTGGGTCCAAATGCAATCCAAAATAGGTCTATATTAAGGGGTGCAAGGGGCCCCGACTTGGAGGCTGGCTCCTTAACTCAGTTCACCAAAAAGATCACTGATTCTCTACCTCAATTAGCAGAAGTGAAAGATCTGCTCGATTTTCTTCAGCTTTCAAGTCTCTGGGGTCAAGACATGCCAATTTGTCTTAATCGCAGCAATATTTTAAAGATTTTTCACCAATTACCCTCGCTCTCTCTCATCTCTAGTTATGACATGGATAGTATTTTCTTCCCTATTCAGGGTCGGGTAGATGTTAGTAATATCGTTCTTAAATCAAGAGTGGTCCTGGAACTGATTATGGGGCATAGGGAAGGGTTAAAGCAACTTGGTTTCGAAGAAAACCTACTGGAATCCACTCAGTTTTCCAGTAACAAGGGAGGGGGTGCAGACTATAGGGGAAACCTCACTATGGTATATCACCCAGAAAGAGTTCCACAGCCCCAACGGAGGCAATTTACGCCCAGATTTAATGGAAACTCTCGAAACTGGGCCCAGGTTATAGCAGGTCTGTGGAAATGAGTACCATCTGATTCATTCTGAACTTTCTACAAAGGTCTCCCCCCTCGAATAGTTTTGCGTTTCTATCTTGGAATTCCAGAGGTAATTCCCATCTCTTCACGAATCTGGACACTGTATCTATGATTAGGGCTTCTCACTGTTTTTTTCTGCAGGAAACCTGTATTCTCTCTATTCCCGTTCTAGATGGATTTGATATCTTTTCTCAAAATGCTAAACCTAGTTTGGCAGGGAGGCCCTCTTGGGGTCTTCTTATAGGAATTAGAACCTCCTTTGGTTTTAGGAATAACGTTCTTCCGGATATGCCTTTTGGCATCTTGGCCCTGGAGGTAACTTCCCTTGATTTAATGGTTTGTCTCCTCCTCATTAATGTATACTGGCACGAGGGAATCTCCGAACTTGAGCCGTTTCTACAAAGGTTAACGGATATGCTCCTTTCCTGGAGATCTCTGTACCCTGGAGGGGAAAGTGATTCTTGCAGGTGATCTCAATTCTGACTGTTCTATTTTTTCTGAATCCAAATATGACGACTTGGGATTGACTATGGAGGATGATTCCCGCCCAGGCCTGAAATTTGTACGGGGCCGTCTCTGGAATGTCGCTTTGGATTCAGTTGGTCTAACCTGCCTTAACGGCCACTATGATGCTATTCATTTACATCGTCCTACATGGCATAGATCCTTATCAACATCTACTCTAGACTATGTCTATGTAGATCATTCTCTGTCTCCTCTCTCGTCCGAAGTCGAGGTCTCTTTTAATTCATGGAGTGATCATGGTATTCTCCGGGTGTCATTTGTCTGTCCTTTTCCCATTAAGTTTCTGCCTGCTGTGGGTCCTAGCCATCTCCAAACTGTGGGACAAGGGACAGGGGTACGTTGGTCACCTATTAATATCAGTCTCCTTAACTGCAAACTGATATTTAATCTTACTTCTTTTTCTTGGAAATTAGCAGTTTTCAATACAGTTTATTTTGATAGTTTTCTTAATGCTCTTCACAGTAGTATTCACGGCCAGCTTAGGAAGACCCTCCTCAAAACATCTCACCCTCATAGATTCGATCAAGAGTTGGCCAATGTAAAGGCCCTCACTTGGAAACTTATTAGAGGTGTACAAGCTCTAGACACTGAGTGGGTCAATAAAAAAACAAAAATTAAAGCTATCCGCCAAAAATATAAAAATTACTCTTAAGTCAAGAAAAGCTACTATGCTACAAAATGACGCGGAACATATGCTTGCAGTACTAATCAAACGAGATTTGAGGGCATTCTGGGTTACTTTGTCTAGCCTAGACGATGTGGCAGAGGCCGACCAGTTGAATGCCATCCCAGAGGTTCAGTGGGTAGAGCACTACACTGAATTGTTCGATACAGGGGCTGAGCAATTAGAATCTTGTCCCTCGGGATCAAAATGTCTAAGGACTCCTGTAAGCCTATAATTGATTCCGAGATAGTTTTTGGACTTATTTCTAAAGCCAAGAAATCTAGGGCTCCGGGGCCTAATGGCCTAACTAACAACACATTTAAATCTGAACCACATCTTTGGGCCAACCTCCTCTCCTAACTTTTCCAAGATGTTGTTAATTCTGGGAATGTTCCCATATACTGGCAAACCGCTCACATTGTGCCCATCTTTAAGAGAGGTTTATGTACTTTGGTCAAAAATTATAGACCTATTTCTCTTATCGATGCGGACTGCAAGCTTTTTGCCTCTATGCTTCTGTCTCACCTTAACGTCTGGATTAAGGATAATCATATTCTCCCGAAACAACAAACAGGTTTTAGGGCGGGCCACTCAACTAATCTTAATGGTCTCATCATTACTGCCCTACAAAGTTCTACCTGGGGTAAATATGACGGCTGTCTCTACGTTGCTTCAATTGATCTGTCAAATGCCTTTGATTTGGTAATTAGGTCAAGACTCTGGGAAAAGTTAACCAAATGGGGTATTCCGGCTGGCCTTCTTACTCTTATCATGTCAATGTATGAAAATCCGGGGGCTCATATTAGGCTCGACTTGGCAGGAACTCTTTCTAGAAGGATAAGGACCTGTATTGGGGTGAGACAGGGTTGCTCTTTAGCTCCCTGTCTTTTTATCCTTTATATGGCACATCTGGGTGACTTTTTGGGAAATATAGGCATGGTAAGCGCTAAACTCGGGGATCTTAGGCTCTCATGGTTGGCATATGCCGATGATTTTCTTCTCTTCAATCACACTAAAATTGGACTGCAGAGGCTCATATGTAAATTTGAAGAATATGCTACTCTTAATGGGTTGAAGATCAATCCGAGCAAAACCCGTACTATGGTCTTTTCCAAGGGGAGAAAAGGGAATAACAAAGTATGGAAAATAGGTGGTGAAAATATCATCAGAGCGCATAAAATCGTTTATCTTGGATTTCTTATTTTGGCCCAACCCTCGGCGATTGAACTTACACGATTTCTTAGACACAAATTGCTCCCACTTATCTCCCAGTCCATAAGACTAGACAACAAATATTGCATGTTCTCTCTCAAACCTGTAGTAGACTTTTTCAAGGGTAAAGTCACCCCAAAGCTACTTTATGGAATGGAACTTCACTATTCGGCACTTTTGACTTTTTGGGACTCTTGAGGGTATCTATTGGAGGAAGATTTTGAAATTGCCGAATTCTATTCCAATAGTAGCCATAAGATATGAACTAGGGCTAGTCTCACTGCGAGCCAGGATTCTTTGGAGGGTCCTCACTCTTTTTTCAGTTCTACTTTCTCCGAAACCTGATACTCTCTATGCTGATGTGGGTCATACGACTCTTTCACAGGGACCATTGAATCGTAATCTCTATCTTAATGCATTCAGGGTTCTCTGTGATAAGACCCTGTCAGATATTTCCTCGGATAGGGACACTCTGCTAATGGACCCCAATAAGGTTAAGGAGTGTCTCTTTAGTCACGATTGGAGTAACACCATTGAAAAAACTGCACTCTTATCCCTCTCTTAGAGACCTACAATTTGGCCATAAGAAAAGGTCTGTTGTCTTTTATTCCGACAATTCCCTAATCGATATTATCGTTCACTTCTCCTCAAACTCAGATGGAATCTCCTTCCCACCTTGGAAGTCTTATACAAAAGGAAGGAGTTTTCTGGATTAGATGCTACCTGTCGCTTCTGCAAAACTTTGGGGGGGAGTGAGACGTCTCGCCATCTTTCTAGAATGCACTGCTCTGACAACTCTAAGGGACAAATATTTAGCTAGATTCAACATATTGGGTCAATTGGGGGCTGATAATCTTATCTGGTCAGTGTCTTGTTGTTACTAATATCAAGGATGGACTTGCTGTGGCGGGTTTTATTAAAGCTGTAGATTTGTACGCCCCGCTTTCATGATCATGTCTGTCTACATGAAATTTCCAATTCCTGTTTAGTCATTTGAAGTTCTATTGTGTATTTTCTATATCTCAAATTTCTGTGTCGAATTGTTACTGCATTGAATCTTTTAAATGTGTCCCTTACTATTTGGAAATTGGATCTATGTTTTTAATATGTTTGTATACCAAAAATTTGAATGTAATAAGTGTTTTAATTTCTCTTTTGAAAATTTTGTTTGTAAAGGTTTCTTTGTAAACCATATACAATAAATAAAAAAAGATGAGGACTCATCTAAGAGGTGGGTTAGGTATTCCATATCATATATTGCACACATTTTCGAGGTCCACTCCTTCGCCATTGGCATTCATGGACTTTTCCACCCACCGCTGGGCCAGACAACACCTCGCTGCCACCAACATAATATGAAACATGTGATCCTGTTCCGCCTCAGGCTCCCCTTCCACATTTATACCAAAGAGGATGAGCCACGGGGAGATGTCCCTCTGGGTCCCATCCACCCCCTTAATCCACGAAAGGACCTCTCCAATATGTCTGCACCTTGGAGCAATTCCACCACATCTGTATATAATCCCCCTTTTCACTGTGACACTTCCAGCAATGGGGGTCATATCCCTCCATCATCCTAGCTATGCTCACTGGGGGAGGGGGGGGTAATGCCACCTATGCAATAGTTTCAGAGCTTGGTGTCTATATTGAAGTGATCTAGTGGAGCAGTTAGTAGGTCTACACATACGGGCCCATGTCGTGTCCTCGATATCCCTGCCAGATCCTGTCCCCACCTCACTCTTGCAGGGGGGGAGGGGGCTACCCTTGCAGCTGTCAGGAGAAGCAATCTATACAATCTAGCTATCGGCCCCTTGGATCCCTTCTGTGTGATCTGGAACCTTTCGAAGTCTGTCAGCTCCCTCCTTAGATTCTCCCCCCATCTATCCTCGGTCAATACCTCCTTCAATTGCAGGACCGTTTGCCCAGACCCAGGGCCTCCTCCAGTCCCTTCAAGGATACAAACGTTCCCCCATACCATAACTGTCCCGCCCTACTAAGTCCAGCTTCGTACCAAGGCTGGAATGCCAAAGGCTCCTCAATCCCATCCATAAGTGGGGGTGCCCAGATACAGCTCAAGGGCGATGGCCATGTTGCAAGCCACCTATTATCGCCTCCCTCCTTCCAAACAGACTACAGGAACTCCAACACTAGATGCAGCAGAACTCTCTGCAGGATGCGGTTTTTGTGAAGCCATAGCCACTCGTCTAACGTGACTGGGGCCAGTACCTAATTATCCATATCCACCCATTGTTTCCCTGAGCCCGGAGCGAAATTATCCACCAAGACTCTCAACTGGGATGCCTTGCTGTACGTTGCTAGATCTCGTAAGCCCACTCCTCGTTTGGCATCGTTAATCTCATAGGAGATCCTATGTTTCTTCCCTGCATAAAGAAACCTCAACATAGTTTGTTTCACCTCCATTAAGAAAGACATGGAGACTGGCACCGGTAGCATCTTGAACAGGAATAAGAACTTGGGCCTAATCACCATCTTTACAGAGTTCAGACATGCCATCCACGATAACCCCAGCCCTGCCCACCTCTCAATGTCTCATTTCACTGCCGACCAGTAGGGGAGAAAGTTGCTAGTGAAAAGACCATTGACCACAACTCTGGCTGTGGGCTTTGAGGACAAGGCCAATATCCAACCCATCCACCTCAGGCCCATTCCCAGGGATGAAAAGACCTCCCCCATGAAGGCCCAACTCACCCGGTCAAATGCCTTCTCAGCGTCTAGGGATAGCAAGAGCGCTCCCTTCTCTTGGACTGCCCACAAGCACAGCACATGGAGAGTTTTCTGCATACTTTCCACTCCCTGCCGGTTTCACACAAACCCCACCTGGTCTTGGTGTATCAATCGAGGAAGACATGTCCATAACGCGTCGCTAGGATCCTAGCAAAAACCTTTCCGTCCACATTTAGAAGGGAGATGGGCCTGTATGAGGCACCTTCTGCAAGGTCTTTTCCCGATTTTGGTATAACCGCAATGTGGGCCTGAGGAAATGTCTGTGGCATCGTCTCTCGTCCCACTATTAGATTGAACAGCTTAGCCAGAGGTTTCGCCTGCACAGTTGGTATTGCTTGTAAAAAATTGGCCTTAAAGCAGTCACATCCCGGGGCCTTCCCTATCTTCAACCATTTAATGGCTGCCAGGACCTCCTCCCCAGTTATCACCCCCTCCAAGGCATCTCTCTCTACACCTGAATGTTTAGGGAGGTTTTGCCCAGTTGCGTATTGCTGCATGTCCTCCACCGACACTTCCTTCTGCCTAGCATATAACTTCTTGTAGAAACTTGCAAAGCGTTCCGTTATATTCACCCCACCTTTCCGCA
Source organism: Ambystoma mexicanum (assembly GCF_040938575.1). Taxonomy (NCBI): domain Eukaryota; kingdom Metazoa; phylum Chordata; class Amphibia; order Caudata; family Ambystomatidae; genus Ambystoma; species Ambystoma mexicanum. The sequence continues at coordinate 979,009,978 of NC_090927.1, forward strand.
TCCACCCCCCCCCAGTGTCTCAAATACCTTCTACCCTCCTATCCACCCTACAACCTATTGTCCTATTTGCCAGGAGAGTCCCCACCTTGTCTCCCTTCTCATAGTACCTCTGTCGGTTGTATCTCATCTTCTTGACAACCTTTCCAATTAGGACAGAGTGAAGTGTTTGTCTCTTGTCTCTTATTTCCCCCAAAAGGGCCTCCCTGTTTATAATGCTCTGATTCAGCTGTACCCGCATAGCTCGAAGTTCCTTTCGGAGCTTACCTTCGATCAATGCCCTCTCACGTTTCCTACAGGAACCCACCGCAATAAGCAGACCTCAAAAAGTGGCCTTGGCTGCCTCCGACACTGTAGCCATGCCAGTCTCCCCATTGTCATTAGCTTCAAAATAGGCCTGTACCTCCTTCCCCAAAACCTCCCTGAAACCTTGGTCCCTCAGGAGAGTGTTGTTGCACTGCCGCCTATAACTTCGCAAGGCCTTTGGTAGCCAACAATCTACTACCACAAGTTTGCAGTCTGACTATGTGATGGCCTCCATCCTTGGCACACCAACTTCCCCTTCCCTCTCCCTCAGCAGGATGTCAATTCTCGTGTATGATTGATGCAGGGGAGAAAAGAAGGTATAGGCCCCTGGATCCGGCCATGATCTACACCACACATCCACCCAGAAGTGGTCTTGCAAAATGTCTCTCAGGGCAAGGTTGTCCCTCGATGGCCCTCTCGTTCCCGGCCCCTTCGCTGACCACCAGTCCAGTTTGGGGTCCAATATAAAGTCGAAATCCCCACCTAATATCGGGCACCCTCTGCCCACTCATCCATCACCCCAAACACCTGTCGTAGAAATCCCACCTGTCCCGCATTGGGTGCATAAAGGGTGGGTAGTGTGATCCGCGTTCCCTCGCACATGCCTTTTATTCCCAAGTATTTCTCCCAGAAACCCCTCTTGATCTCAGTCTCTTACAGATTGAACGATTTGACAATATACCCACCCCCTCCTTTTTAGAGGATTTGTGAGAAGCCTAAAAATTCCGTCCTAACTCTTTGCCTTTTATCAGTGACTCCGCCCCCTGTCTATAGTGTGTCTCTTGTAGGAAGAGGACTGCTAATTTCTGTTTGTGGAACATATTACTAGTCAGGGACCTTTTTATTTTGAGAATTCAAGCCCTTCACATTCAGCGTACCCCCTGCCCCTTCAACCATTTCCCCCTCTTCACCCATCCCCCTTTACACCTCTCGTATCCAACTGGGCTCCAGGCCCTTCCAATGTGTTGATCCCATGGCATGCACTGTTTGCATTTCCCCTTTCCGGCCCCTCTGCCCTCCCCTCACGCCCCCCTCCTCCCCACCTGAAGTCGAGGCGTCCGACCCCTATACCCCCACCTAGCTGAGCATGGTTGTCAAACCAACAGGGACTCGTCCCTAACCTTGGACCCCCTTTATACCTCGGTTATTTCACCTTTCCATAGCCCAACAACTTTGGGGTGATTTTAACCCCCGATTTCAAAATGAACCCCAAACCAAAACTCCTGGTTGACCACTCCCTGCCCCGTCCCCCAGCACCAACCTTTTATCTCCCCCCTGAAAAAATGTTTTAATTCCGTCAACCCTAATCATTATAATCATTATCAGGCTACTCATTGAATCTCCCTTCCGCCAACTGTTGAAGTAAATAAAAGCTGAACACAGCCAAAACTCAGGCCTCTCCTGGACAGGGTGGCACTCAAAAGAAGTGAGTGCCCTATGTGAGTGCATAGGTGTCACCTTCGGGCATCAGTTTTCCAAGAGGGAGGGGTATTCAACTTTTGATATTTTGACCCCCTTTTTCCCTCCTCTTTCCACGCATCGATTCTGGGCCTCGGGCCCCCTGTTGGGATAGACTCCCTGCCCACCCCGCTCCGAGGTCAGGTCCTCTGTGACCCTTTGTATGTCTTTGTCTGCCACTAAGAGATGCCTCTCTCCCTCCCACTCAAATATCAGCGAGAAGGGTTAGCCCAAATGTATCTCACCCCTTTCTTCTGCAGCCATCCAGTGAGGGCCCCACATTTCTTCTGCCTCAACAGGGTGTGGGCCGAGAGGTCCTGGAAGATGGTCACACTTGAGTCACCATAATTGACTTCGCTCAAACGGTTAGCCTTCTATAGGATCTTCACCTTATCGCCATAGTAATGCATGTGTGCTAGGACCGATCTCGGCCCCTGGGCTCCACCTGGCGCTATGTGAACTGTCTATTGTGGCCTTTTCACCGTTCCCCGAGCCTAGCACCATCCTTATGTCTTGTACCTTGTGCTCCAGGCCTACTGGGGTTTCCCCTTCCTCCTCCACTAGTCCGAAGATCCTAAGGTTATTCCTTCTCTCGCGGTTTTTAATATCTACTTTGAGACGTAGCTCCTCTTCACGGCACTCCATTTCCATAAAGCGGGCTTCTATCTGCGTTTCCAGGAGCCCTGTGAAAGTTTGATTCGCCTCGACCCCGTCCATTCTGTTTTAGAGTGTGGTCACCTTGGCTGAAAGGTCCGCCAATTCGCCCCCATTTCAGTTTTCATACCCTTTATCTCCTCCTTGATGGTCTGTATGTCCGATTTTTATGGAGCTCAGCTCCGCCGGAGCGCAGGGGCACCTCCCGTCGCCATTGTGTTGTCGGGGTGTGGAACTGAAACTGTGCCAAGGTCTCTCTCCAGCTCATGGGGTTTCCAGTCCTCCTACCCCATACGACCTCAAGGGGTTTAGACTCCAGTTCCTACAATCTACAGACACCTCTGGTCCTCCTCTGGGTCAGAGCCGTTCCTGGACACTCCCCTCTTCGGGGGCAGGAGCTCTAACTCTGCGTATTAGGGTGCGGGCAACAAAGTCCCCAAAATTAAGCCGTGGCGTTCAGGCACTATATTTGGATTCTCTAATCTCAAAGGTATCTGTTGTTCACTGGTCAGCTGATCTCGCATTGCCTTGCTGGTGTTTTGTGCTGCCCCAGCTGTGCTGCTGGGGGGCGGGGGGGATTCCCCCCCTGTGAAGAACCATAGAGTGTGACAGGACCTCTTTCCTTGAGCCTTTGGGTTATGGGGTGTCCACACGCGGGAGGGACCATTCCTCAGCTTCAAAAGGCCACCATCTCTCTTCTGAGCGTTTATACCTGCAGGTAGTGACTCTCACAAATGCTTACTCAGTGACCTGCCAGTGTATTCGGTGGTGAAGGGCATCAGGGTAGTCTTCTCCTGGGTTCCTCGCTGTGTTGCGCTGTCCCCCAAGGGTGTGCTCCCTCCCAGAAATGCTGCGACGCAAGCACCGGCAAGCAATAGCAGTTCCCAGTGTGCCGTTAGCGTGCCACCTTGTGCAGCGTTGCCGTGCCCCGTTTCTGCTGCTGTTCTGGCACTATGCCTCTGTCCGCCTCTCTTCTGCATATGGGGGGGGAGGCTCCAGGCACTCGCAGGCTCCCTTCCTGCTTGATGCCACTCAGACCGATCACGGTCGGCCGCTTTTTCAGCAGCCTGCACCGGACGGGGGCGCTCCAGCATCGGCCTTGCCAGCGAGCTGCTGCTCCCCGACCTCCACATCTGTGCCCTCCGCACCAACGCATGGTTTCTTTCAACGCCTGTTGTCCCAGCCCGGCTCAAAATGCCCCCCAGAGCCGAGCAGGACACAGGTAGCCGCTCCAAGGGTCTTGGGCCACAGGGGGCCTCGACGGACACTGGAGTGCTTATTGGCAAGCCTCCAAGTCCTGAGCAGCTCCGTCCCTGTTCCTTCACTCCCCCAGGGGGACCACACTGTCTGCTGTCCAGGGCACTTCTTTTCAGAGTTTCTAGGGACTGCCAATCGCCATAACTCCTCAATATGTCCAAGCCTAGGGACAAGCTTGACGTTCAGGCAGCCATCTTGCCTGTGCCCCCTGGTGGCCTGCCCATTCGTTTTTTTAAATTCAAAATTGTATACCGATACCGCTTACAACCTGGTATTCTGGAATGAAGATACTGATTTTGAAGGGAATCCCCAAAGCAAGAACAGACCATTTCTCATGGGTTAGTGATGCAAACAAGGTTGCTATGGAAATGATTGAAAACGATCAAAAGGTGTGCCTGGATAAAGAGCACCAAACTACTACAGGCACTCAGTAGTTTGACTAAGAAGGCCAACCAGAAAGTGCTTGTCTGCCAGATCTAAACTATCTGGCAAAACCTTTTTCAATGTTCAAAGAAAGGGAAAGATCTTTCCTGGGCTCTTCATGCCTGGGCACAAGAACGTAGGGATTAATGGGATTCCTTATTTTCCTTGCAAGAAACAGAACAAACTAGTGGTTTCCTTCCTATTCTGCAGCCTCAGATAATCATAAAACTATACATGTCATCACCTAAGTAACATAAAACCTGGGTTGGCAAAATGGGAGTTATTTTAGTGAAATCTTTATTGCTGATCACACAGCTGGGTCATGTCTGTTATGGGCAATGGCTTATGCCTTTTACTTCCATAACCCTCCTTCTCCCCTGCCTGCCCCAACAACATCCCTGTTTAAGGAGATCCAGAAACTACTGCAATGGAAAGCAGTAGATAAAGTTCCTCAATCGGGTACTCGTGGAGGCGGGTGGGCAAGGTGGTGTTTCACTTAGTTCTTTGCAATCCCAAAAAAAGACAAATTATTGTTCCATGATATCCTAGACATCTCTGTTGAATGTGACAAATTGGGGTTGCTTCCAATTCAAGATATTACCATTTGGCATCATTTCAGCACTCAGCGTCTTTTCAAAAGTCAAGTCAGCGGTGACTACATTTTTACACCTTAAGGGAATACGTATTTCGCCTTACTTGGCCAATTGCATCATTCTAGGCTCTCGTCCAAGAAGTACCACTTGCACTTAAGGAGAATGATGGACATAGTATTTTCTTTGGGTTTGTCAATCAATTGAAAGAAAGTGACGATTTCTAACACAGAATCTGAGAAAATTAGAATTACAATAGGATCCCAGAGAGAGTAGCACGTTTACCATGGAAGAGGGAATACAGGGCCAACTGGAGACCTCTGTTTTTTTAACATCACTGGTATGACAAACTGGCATGAGGCATGCATGGAGAAATTTTCTGGACAGTTGGTATTGAGACCCTCAACTGCAATAAACTATGAACTCAGTCCTGTGCCTGCTGAACAGCAAATTTCTTAAAGCAACCACATGCATATAGGGTGCAATTTATGGCGAAAGACCCAATGATTTCTATTGTGACGCATTCTTTTATATAGGGTACTTTTATATGGGAAGCCTCTAATTTCGTCATCTGTGGACTCCACAGAAAGAATACACATTGATATACTGAAGCTTAAATTGATCTCTCTGGCATTGAAACCCGAACTTCCCTGTATCCAACGGTCAAGAGTTTCGATACTGACGAACACATTCGTATTGTTCTACCTGAACGTACAGGGAGGGAGAAAGGCCCTTTAACTGTTCAAAGTAGCTTAGAAATTGTGGTCGTGGACTATTCATAATGAGCCATTTCTGGTGGGTCAGCTGTTGTGTTGACCCAGGATCAGAGTGTATGCTCTGAGCAGGTTAACTCGTGCCACGATTTCTGATGTCCCTGCATTCCCTTTTGCTGTTGGTCAGATGAAAGTGATTCCTTCATTCCATAGCCCTGTGGAAGTCTGAGCTGCTTTTTGTTACTGTTACTGGGGAAGGACACTCGACCAATCGGGGAGCTGGAAAAGCGGGTGAGAACACAGTGCACTGCTTGTGTTTTCCAGCCACTGTGGCCCTTTCCCAGGTTCTGCCCTCTTAATTGTGGGAAGGCAACAGGAAGCCTCACCCATCCAAGAAATCCTGTACCCTTCCCCCACACCATCTCTCCCTCCCTTACCTGCTGGACGGAAAGCTCCTTCCCGCCCCCGGCAGCTGCCGCAATTGAAATAGAAAAGGGACTAAGTAGGAGCTCATCTCCTGTTAAAAAATAAATACAACTTTGCACCCTGGACGAACCCTGTGGTGCGAATGTAGCAATCACTTTTGTAATAATTGAGTCTCCCACAGTTTCTCCGCCATTGTTTTCTTCCTCTATTTCTAGTGTGTCTGGGGATTATGTCTTCTGTTTTTGTTCATAGTACCTGTGCTTCTCTCCCTCAAATCTCGAATTGTGTTCTTCTCCATCCCCTTTTTTGAAGGAAAGTTACTGCAACCTTTCTCTGATCTCCCTGCAGGATTTACTGCTCTGCCTGTTTTTCTCTGTGACCTTTATTGGTACCAAACCTCCTACCTAAATGATCTATCCCCAAGGGTTAGGTAGATGTTACGTCTTGTTGCAAGATCCCTCAAGTGATCTTTTTCTGTTTAGTTGGCGGTACTGATATTCCATTAATGTTTAGACTAGATAATTATCTTTTTAGTAATGCAATGTTACTCCTATCTTCTTGTAGCTGTCTCCAGCTAAGCCCAATTCCAAATTCACAGATGCTGCACAACCCTGTGTGGTGCTGATATCTCCCATAAAATAAGGCAGTTATAGATGATGTAACTATGAATTGTAGGTATAGCCGACTATTGCATTTTCTAATTGGAGGCAACCTGGTTCGAGCCAGGTGCATTTTTTGAGGTGTAATTTCTGAATAAACAGTTTGTAACTATCCCAGTTTGTCTGAATATCATTTAGGTATTTCCTCATGTTTGGCTGGGCATGTTCCTAGTAAAGCTCTGTTAAGATGAAATCCAGCTTGCTGATTTAATGGCATGTATTAAGGTTAATGGGCCATGTCTAGCCCTTGTGAAAGGAAAGTTCAGATTTACCCCCCCGCACCCCGATTTATGTTATATTTCAACTCTGGATATTTGTATCATCAATACTGGTTATTTAGGTCTCGCCTTATATGTTGCATAATGATTATTCAGCATACTACTTACTTGACCTACCATATTCAAACTGTTAATAAAGCGCGAGCAAGGCACGAGTGCGTCAGAGCACTGACTGATGTACATGTTTATAATCTATATAAGATTAAACAACTAAAAGAAATCCATAAAACCAATCAAAAACAAGAAAAATATGAACACAAACAACCGATTAAAAAGCAGCATTCCAGATTCAGGATTTTAGTGCTTTTCAAATACCAAATACTCTGCAATCAAACGTAGCACTAGACAATTATGCAAGCTGCCTGTTGAACCTCGGGACTTCAAGACATAGATTCATGACTCCATAGACCTCGAGAGTCCCAGAGACTCTTTAGTTTATTCGCCAAATAGGAAGAATCCTGAAGGTGAATTGTTTTGAAAACAATAAAAATGTGTTTAAAAGAAATTCAAGAGGATGCCAATGGAGACTTTTAAAAATTCGATTGATATGGTCAAATGTTCTGGCTCCATATGTTAAACGGACAGTGGCATGAAAGACTGCTTTTAATGGAGCCAGTGAAGTTTGGGCAAGGCCGACTAATGAATTACCACAGTCAATCCGAGGTAAAACCAGAGATTGCGCTAATAAACAAAAATGCATGGCAGATAACGAAGGTTTCACAGCTCTTAAGGAAAAATAATTTCCTGAGCGGATTTAACAAACACATTATTATGAGGGATTAATGACAGATAGAACCCAAAGATTTTGCAGGAAGAGACAATTCCAAAGGAGTACCTGAGATGTGTGCATCGGCAAACCAATCCACAAATGGTGACCAAGAAGAAGAATGTGAAATGGCAGAAATTCAGTCTGGGAGGAATGTCATTTCAGAAAATGAGAAGCCATCCAAATTTCAATGCCCTTCAAAAAATCGATCATGGAGACACAGCAGGTCACCTTCAAATGAGATCTTAATGTAAAAATATATATCATCCGCATATTGATGCATACAAACCTTGTCCCACAAATTAAAAAGACAAGGCGCTACGATTGACCCGTGGGGTACAGGGAACAGGTCAGATCAAGGCCGCCTCATGGCAACGATCTGCTATTGTCAGCCACAAAAGAATGAAAGCAGTCCAAGACCAATCCGCTATTCACCATTCGCTGCGTTAAGGTCTCAAGAAGTACTGCATGGTCAATCATATCAAATGCTGCAGATCAGCCGAGAAGCACCAGGAGACAAGAGCCCCCATCATCCAGAATCCTAAGGACATTTAGAACGTGCAGAGTGACAGTGTCGGCACTACGGGCCTTCCTGGGTTTTCGGCGTTTCCTCTTTCTGACTTTCCTACCACTTTTCAATGCTATTCAACCTTGGAGTGATGTACAAGCTACAGGTTGAGCGGCGGCTGCCCGAAACAGGTAACCTTAAAAATGAGATGTGTAAAAACAGAGAAAAAGAAACTATGCACTGTGGAGATGAGCAGGAGGTTTCAGCTGGTCTAACAGCAGGCGGGGAGCCCTTAAGCCTGTGACAAGGAGTGGACGCTGGGGGCAAGACTTTGTTACACGTCTACACGTGCTCAGACCATCTGTCAAATGCTACTATGTAGTTCCCATAACAGCATTGTTCTGTAGCTGCAGTTTTTGTTTTAAAAAAATATATATTTATTACATTTTTCTTAAACATGTGCTCCAATATGTATGGATATCAGTGACATCACATAACTACAAGACTTAAAACATACTAATATATCTTAAATTAAGAAAGAACTACCATAAATCTTCATAACAACCTTACGCAATTTAGTCTTAACATAACAATGGCAGTTACATATTATAGCCATTAAAAAATGTAACCAATTTACACACACAATACAAACGAGACATAACAACCAACAAACAAAGCTGCAGTTACTCTAATTGGAATATTTAGCACCATGTTGGATTCACATTGATCTGCATGACACGTATTCTGGCGGTGGCTGTATGTGGAAGTGCGGTAGAAGTACTGTGCAAGCTTGAGTTTATATTGTGCTGTTTATCAATGACATTTTAGAGAAAGAATATTAATGTGATGGAACCTCATCTTTTTAAGATGAAGAAACCAACTTTAGATACAGTATACAAGGCATTGCCTTTTGCACTTAGCGCTTTGCACTTTGGATCCAAATTTTATTATGGACTTTTTTAATTCTTCATTTGCTATTTTTATTTAGACGTGTCTTGTGGGCTTCTTGCTTGTTAGCCCTCTTTGTCTTTTGTCAACCTGCTGGGATGGGGACTGTGGGCTACTGCCTTTGAACTGTCCCTTGTCAATCTCTCTTCTTTAAATAATGGGTAAACTAAAGGCAACTGGCACCCATGACTCTTCTGTAGGGAAGAAACCAAGAAAGGGTGGTGTTAAACCAGTTAATAACACGCAGCGTCTCCTGGATTCCTATCAAATAAAAAATAAGGCAGTCCTAATGGTGTGTCAAACAAAAAGACCTATACTAAGAAAACCTATTGCCAATTCCTTACGCTAATCAAAGAAAGAGTGTGGTATAAGTTTCAAGAAAAGAAAGAAGTGTTCTCAAATAATAAGTCAGGAGGCAGCAACCTGGTTCTGGGCCACGTTTTGAGCACAGGGCAAGGTGGAGTTAGTGGAGCACAGTACAGTCTCTGATTTCTCTGGCACGAGATGACAGTTCCAATGGCAGACGGTATCGGGCTTCTGTACCATCGGACGACAGTTCCAATGGCAGTTCTCAGGCCAAGTTTTGTTTCCTCAAGTCTCCCGCCTTCAGGTCTGATGGGTTTAAACAGCAAAACAAAAGTTCCTTTAACAAATGAAAGTTCATTCCCAATATTTGCTGGGTTCACCCCTGGGTCCCCTCTTCTTGGCTGACCCTTCTCAATTGTTTTCCACAAATCTTAATGTCTTTATAAACAGTTCTTTTCTCATTAAACTTTGGGTGACAGCTTTACTCCTTGGATCTCCCTCGTTCGAGCTCGGACCTCTTTCAAATGCCAGCAATTGGGGGGCGACTTCACCCCTGGATCTCCCTCAGTCAGACTCGGATCTCTCTCAACTGTCAGCGTTGATGAGTATTAGCTTTTGTATTAGTATTGGCCTGGCTGACCTCTTTCCTCTCTGATCGACCCTCTCAGGTCCAACTTGGGTCCTTCCTTTCCTCTATTTCCCTCTCTACCTGTGGTGTTCCCCAGGGGTCTAATCTTTCACCCTGGCTTTTCAACCAATACCTGCCAACTCTCGCCCATCGCATTGCCGTTTTCTGCTCCAATTGTCAGTGCTATGCAAATGACACTCCACTCATTTTCAGGCTTCCCTCTGCCACCTCGTCTCCTTCCCTCATCTCTGATTGCCTGTCTGCCATTCAAGAGTGGTGTGTCGCTAATGATCTCTGCCTGAATACCAGCAAGACTGAGATACTCCTCATTATCACACCCTCACCCTCCTTTCCTGTCACCCTCTGGCCAGCCTCCCTTGGCCCTCTCCCTACCCCCACTTGCGAGGCTAAGAACCTTGGGGTCATCTTCGACTCCACGTTTTCCTTTTCTGCCCACATCTCTGATGTCTCAAAAAGTGAAACTTCCAACTGTATCTCCTCAGAGGTATTCTGCCTGTCCTTTCCTTCCCCCAGAAGCTCGATGTCTCTCGAGCCCTGGTTCTCTAGGTTGGGTTACTGCAACAGCCCTAAATCTTCCTGCTTCTACTCTCCGCCCTTTGCAGCTCATCCAGAACAACACTGTGAGACTTGTCCTTGGCCTCAAGCCCTGGGAATGTATCTCTCCAGCCCTGACATCTCTTCCTTGGCTCCCAGTGGCTGACCCTTTGCATTGTCCACAAGGCCTTATGGGCCTGGGTCCAAAACTTCCCTCTGTAAACACCTTCCCTCTCGAGCTCTTTGCTCTTCCAACTCCCTCAGGGTCAGTTGTTTCTCAAAGAAAGGAGCTGGGGGTAGATTTCTGTCTTCGACTGGGGCCTCCCTCTGGAACAGCCTCTCTGCCGCTCTCAAACTTGAGAACCATCTCTGGTTCCAGAAGCACCTCACTTGCTTACCCTGCCACGCAACCTGCACTGCCTCCTGGCAACCCTTGCACTTGGGTCTGTATCTGTAACCCTACAGTCCCCCCCCCCCCTTTTCTGCACTTATCATACACCCTCTGTCTGCACCTTAAGCCTAGCACTTGCCATTTGCTGGCTGCACTACCACTTTGCTGTTATTACTTTCCCTTTCTTAGCACTTTCCACTTTTACCCCTCCCTCATGCACTTTCCGCCTTCCCTCTCCCCTGCACTTGCACGTTCTCAATGTCACTGGGCCTAGTAAGATTGTTGTTTTTGTTCTCCCTTGTTCCCCTCCCCTGCCTCGTCGCGTTCTGAAACACCTGTATATGAGTGCGATACAAATAAAATATCAATATCAATAAGCTTCACCCCGGATCTCCCTCTGCCGGGCTCAGACCCTTCTGTTTCTCTGGACCTTTTTGCCCCTCTTCTCCGGCATCCCCGCCAGATTCACTATTGCCTTTTCAAAACTTTCTTCAGGTTTCAAATATTTGCGGGATTCACGTCCCTTTCCTTTGTTCACAATTCGGGACTCACTTCCCCTGCTTTTAGCCAACTTGTAGAGTCTTTCGATTGTATAGGGCTTTTGCTTGACCCTCACTTATGACCACTTTGAGTTTCCTTGGCGGCCTTTATGTGGCCTTCTGGTTGGGGCTCGATCAGAGTCTCTCGAGTTCTTACCTATGTGGTGCTGCTTTTCCTCTAAAGCTGGTCTCCCCTTCACACTTTTAACAGTTTCCCTTTAAAGTTCATTAGGTTTTCTTCCCAACTTGTCACTTTTTATAATTCTCACTCATCACAGCCCGGTGCTTATCGATTCTCCCCTCAACTCACTGGCTGTGATGAACCGCTTGGCTTTCAGTTTCTCTGGAGTGAAGGCTGGTACCACGGTCGCAGGCGTCTACTCTGCTTCACCTTATCAGCATAGGATTGGCCCGTGTTCCGTTTACATATGCAGCAGAACACTCGCTCTATTGTACACAATCTTGGATTCCTTTCCCCCGAAGGTTCTGCGGGCCTGGGGTGAAAAAGGCAAGGTTGTCGCTCTTCTTGACACACTCTCGCCACATTTTTCCTACTCTTGACCTGCTTCCTTCTAGTAGCCGTCTCCTTGTGCTGCCTGTCGTATCCGTCTTGCTCGTACTGTGCTCTTTGGCTCCACCTTTTATCCCTGTGGGGAAGGGAAAGGGTTGTCAGGTGTGTGTGATTCTGATCAATTACCTGGCTTTGCCAGACCCTGGTATTGGGACATGTCAGGTAAACGGCTCTAATATTAGTCTGTTGTGCGAAAGTGTTTGTGGTGGAAAAGGGGGGGGGGGCTGGGGGCAGTGCTTTGGAATGTCCTACGTGAGAGGATGGGGGATACCGCGTCTCACATGCTGGTGTCCCACTCCCTGAGGAACCCCCATCCAGGTGATCCTCCCTCACTGGTCTACCCCCGGGAACTGGAACCAATAGCGATGGGCGTGTCCTGGCCACCTGGATGACAGATCCCCGAGGTTTAGGCAGGGAGACACCTTCAGGTTTCTCAAACCTTGAAGCAAATAAAGATCTGGATCCTTGTACGTCAATAACTTCTGAGTCTAGGGGCTTATTAATCCAGTGGGCCTCTTCACCAGCTTACACTAGCTCTACAGGAACAAACTTCACCTCCAAAGAGGACGCATCATGTACATAATAAAGAACCAGTTTCATTACCCATTGCTGCTTCTTGTAATGACGCTTGCGCAGAGGCAACTAATACAACCATGTTGCAACGAACATCAAGCAATGCTGAACAATCTAATGACGATTATGCTCTAAATATTCAAGGAGAGAATTTGATTTTGAAAGCATTCAATGAACTACATGCAACCTTCATGGATTTAAAGGGGAAAATGCAAATAATGTTATCTAATAAAGAAAAAGCAATGTTTAACTCCCTTCTTATAATGGATGATATTTTAAGTGACATTTAAAAAAAGGAATTGCATCTAAAAACCGTACATGTAATCAATTTGGTAAGGGGGTCGATGAACTGCCTACTCAGGTTGCATTGAACGCTACTGTGCCCAGCCATTTATTGAATGACGCTATGCCCCTGCTATCTGGCTTGATGAAAGGTTTGAACTAATGATAGGGACTGCTAATGTTTATATTGGTATAAAACATTGGGCCTCATTTTAAGTGCGCTGGTCTGGTAACAACGGTGCCGGTAAGCCTACCAGCACCGTTGTTACCGGACCGGCACACTACAAGTCCGCTTGCCGGAGTTGCTGTGCCCTTCAGGTGGGACTCTGCCGGGCACAGCGGCCATGGTAAGCAGACCTACACAGAAGCACGCTGGTGCTTCCTTGTTCCCCATTCCCATTGAGTCTGACTGGACTCAATGGGAATGGGGATTAAAATTTACCAGCGCCTGACTTCCCGGAACGCCAGGGTCGTAATCGCCTAGCAATTTCAGCAAGTCAGGCACCAGTAAATATTGCAAATCTGGCGGCAACCTGCCGGTTTTACCGGCACGGCTACTGCCGGACTTGTAATGAGCCCCATTGTCTGAGTTTTCCAAGTATACCTACTTGTAATGCTGTGGGTATGGCTGACAGACCTATGCTGTACGAACAAGTGATTCCTGGTGGGAGTTATTGTAGATGTAGCACTCCCAGAATGGGCCAGGGAGTCAACTGCATTGTTAATAAATGTTTGTTTATGTTTAGTATTTGTAACGCGCACCAGGTACCCGAAGGCTGGCGGGCGCGGACTCACACACATCAAACTGACAACAGAGAATCATCCGGAGAGGTAAGGTCTCCCCGGAGCAGAGAGAAGATATTCGGCTTGATGAACTTTAAGAAAAGAGCAGAGTCTTAAGATTCTTCTTGAAAGCTTCTGTAGAGGATATAGTTCTTAACGTGGGCATTAGGGCATTCTAGGCTAGGGGAGCCGCTAAACCAAAGGCACCAAACCGTGCCTTGTTGGTATTGCATCAAGGGGTTATAAGAAGATTAGTATTGTCTGATCTTAAGGACCTAGTGCTATGTTTGATAACAATGGCTTCTGGAAGGTGTGCAGGCATTTGGCCCATCAGGCATTTATTACCCTAGCCCGAATCGGGAGCCAATGAAGACGTTTTCTTGCCTCTGATCCGTGGTCTCTCCTCTGGAGGCATTTAACAACTCTCAACGCCTCATTTTGGATTACTTGGAGACGTTGAAAATCCGATTACGGAATGCCCACCAACAGACTGCAACAATAGTCCAATTTGGATCCTATTTTAGCCCTAGCTAAGGTCTCTGAATTATTTTTGGAAATAAGGGGACGCAGATGGCGGAAAAGCTTGATATAAGAAGAGGAGGAAATCGAGCTATTCACCTGGACCTTCTTGTTCAAGTTTTTATCTAGGTAAATGCCCAGGGTTTTCACCTTGTTCATAACCTCAATGATACAATAGTCGATATTGAAATTGTTGTAAGTGGAACCCAAATTCTCCAGCATGGGGTCTGGCATGGATTCACATGCTCATGAATATTCCCCGTCGTCAGGCTGGGAATCCTCGGTAAAGAAAAAATCGGTATCAGTTTCGTTTCTGATCTGTCTTTCTTAGTAGTAACCAATCACTGATCTCTGGGTCATACTGCCCCCAGCCAATGACTGCCCTCTCCCTAAGCCCGCCTCTGGCAGCCATCCTCAGATTTTTACCGCATGCTCAAGTGTTGGGAGTCCTCGTGCTTTAGCTCTCGAGTTTTTGATGCGTTTTCGCACTTTTTCAGGAGATTTTCTTATTTTTTCGGTTTAATCGAGCCTCAAGCTCCACCGTTTCTACTTCCGATAATGGAGACCCGTTTCGGAATTCTTCTACGCCCCTCAAGGGTGAAGTTTTCATCGAGTTTACACTTCTTGGAGGATTCCGGAAGATCTGGGGCCTACCTCAATGGACATCTCCCAGGACAAGGGAAGCTCGACGCCCGGATCCAAGCTGTTCAGGTGCTGCCCTTGATGCGGATTGCAGAACGTTTTCAAGGAGGACGAGCACTCGCCTTGTCTCTACTGTCTTCATGAGGACAAGACACACGTGGAGAAGGACTGTGCGTTCTGCAAGAACCTTTCAGAACAGACCAAACAAGATTGTCGTTCCCGCCTCGCCGCCTGGCTGGAGAAGGGCACAGCAGGTGAGAAGGCGAAGAAAAAGTCTGAGCGGGCTTCTAAGTCCTGTGAGGGCGCCCCGGCGACAGGGGTCCAACAGAAGGCCAAGCACCGTGAGTCCACGGGCACGGGGTGCGCCGAAAGGTCGGGCTCTTCGGCTGCCAGGCAGGGTGCTACTTTCCCGGCACGTTCAACCACGAGCCAGCGCTCTGGTTCGGGGAAGAGGAAGTCTGAGAACCCGGGTAGGCCGCTGGAGTGGACCCGGTCGATCTCGAAGGGGGAGCGAGGCTCTGACCCTCTCCCCATGGCGAAGGCCCAGGACGCACCTAATGTGGTGAGGGCTTTGATCCATCCGGCAAAGGCCTGTCTAAGTGGTCGATGCGACCCTGGCAAAGCCGGCTGAGACTATGCCAGTGGAAAAGGCTTCTGGGCCCAGAGTATCCCTGCCACCGCGGAGGGAGTCCTCTTTCCAGCCCATCGTTAAGGCCCCCGTGAAGCCCCCGGCGGAAAAAGAGGGGGGGGCGGTGGCCATTACAGACTCGGAATCAGCCTCTGAGGAGGAGCTGGTGGAAGCCGAGAAGGGCCTCAACGAGAGGTTCGAACCCAGGGGACGGTCCCCGCTGACGTGATCGAAGATAACGACGATGGCGACGTAGAGGGCCCAGTGGAACGGCCATCCCGTCCGTCGCAGCTATTACCCGAGCCGAAGGATAGCTCGGCGGCCATTTTGTTGGCAATCCAATCCTTATGTACCGAGATAAGGACGAGATTACCACAGACCCCGACAGGGGATCCAGAACCGGGCCCGTCGGGAAGCCCTCCGAACAAGCGGAGGAGAGTCCACCCCGCTCTGCCCTTCGTGCCTGCGAGACCTGTGGACCCCTCGTCCTCGCCGGACCCTAGAGAGGATACGGCGACGGACACAGCGACGGGGACGGACGATGGCGGCGGCGATGACAAAACAGACATCCCGTCATCACCCCCCCCCCCCGTAGGCTTCCCCAGCCGACGAAATTGGCTCTTCCCACGCCATAACCAGGGCATCCGAGCTCTTCCAGCTCTGCCCTGAAGAACAAAAAAAGGAATGGTTTCTGTACCAATGACGAGAGGCCAAGAGGAAGACGGCCCTTGCCGTGTCTTTGCTCGACGACACCTGGAACGAGGGGCTTGCTGTCCTCAAGAACCATTCCACGGCACCCGCCAAGAGGGACAGGTACGAGAAGAAGTACCGAGTCCCTGATGCCGCCCCCTTGTGCCTCAGGGCCCAGCCCACGCCGGACTCTGTCGTCTCGGCAGCGGCTAAGAAGGCAGTGGGTGCGGCAGCTTCAACTTCCCCATCGGACAACAAGGGCAAGAAGTTGGACTCCATGGGACGACGAGTCATCTCGTTGGCGGTGACGACGATTAAGGCGGCCAATGCCTTTGCGATCGTGGCCCGCTATAACAGGGAGCTCTGGTTCAAGATAAGCTCCTCTGCTAGACTTCCTGCCTGATGACAAAAGGGCGGAGGCCCTAGAAATTCTGCAGGAAGGCGAGGTGGCATCGGATCACACCATAACGGTGGCAACGGAAATTGCCGATACCGGATTTCGCCAACTGGGCAACGGAGTTTGCCTCCGACGACGAGGATGGCTCAAGGCGACAGACTTTCGCCAGGACATCCAGACCAGAGTGTTGGACATGCCGTTCGACGGCAACAACCTCTTTGGTAAGGCGGTGGATGAGTCTCTACAGGCCATCAAGACCGACTCGGAGACGGCCCGGGCCTTAGGGGTGCTTCAACAGCGACGGCCCTTTCGGCACTCCGGAGGCAGACAGGGTGCCTCCAAAGGTTCCTGCGGTGGCTCCTCCACTTACCGCCAGGGGACCCGCTCCTCTTCCCAGGAGGCCTACAGAGGTCGCGGCAAGCAAGGGGGATCCCGCCGTCGTCGCCAAGGAGGCAAGGCTGCCTCCAAGCAGGACTGATCCGGCCGTGTTGTCGGGCCCCCACCGAAGCACCCCGGTGGGAGGCCGGCTGACGAAGTTCGTCAGCGTGTGGGAGTCCATCTCCACCGACCGTTGGGTGTTGGACACCCTGGCCAACGGGCACTCGTTGGAATTCCAAAAGGAGTGTCCTCGCATTCCTCCCGTGGCCAGGAAGGAAAATCACGTCCCTCAACTGCTGTTGGAGGTAAGGGCGATCCTCAAGAAAGGTGCCATCGAGCTCGTCCCCAGAAGGCTCCGGGGCTCCGGAGTGTACTCAAAGTACTTCCTCGTCAGGAAGAAGACAGGCGGTTGGCGCCCCATCCTGGACCTGAGTTGCTTAAACAAGTACATCAAGGCGCAGAAATTCAGGATGGTCACCCTCCAGCACGTGCTGGGACAGCTGGAGGAAGGCGACTTCCTGTCGTCTTTGGACCTGGAGGATGCTTACTTCCACATCCCTATTCTAAAAAGGCACAGGCAGTTACTCAGGTTCGTGGTTCAGGGACGCCACTACCAATTCAGAGCCCTACCGTTCGGATTAAAGTCGGCACCCAGGGTTTTCACCAAGTGCCTGGCACCAGTGGCGACGCGGCTGCGCCTGCAGGGGATCCACGTTTACCCCTAACTGGACGACTGGCTAATCCGGGCAAGGACAAGGGAACTCGCCATCGAAAACACGGCGAGGACCGTCCGGTTGCTCACAGAGCTGGGGTTCGCCATCAACTACCCCAAATCCCACCTAGTTCCATCGCAGATGGCACTGTTTCTGGGAGCGAAGCTCGATACAGTGGGGCAATTGGCCTCCCCTTCAGAGGAGAGGACCAAGACCATCCTGGGCAAGGTGCGGCGCCTGCTAGCCACGGATGTGGCCAGGGTGAGGTCCATCAAGTTCCTCCTCGGGATGATGTCCTCATGCATCTATCTTGTACCCCTTTGCAGACTTCGGATGATTCCGCTACAGGAGTTCCTCGACGCCTGCTGGTTTCAGGCGACGGGCTGTTTCGAGGACAGGATCCCTCTCGACGAGGAGTTCCGTCGGGCGATCTTATGGTGGGGCATCCTTGCTCACCTCACGACAGGCATGGAATTTCAAATCCCGGCGTTTCAGGAGACTGTGACGACGGACGCCTTTCTGGAGGGTTGGGGGGCCCAACCCGGAGACCTCCACGCAAGAGGCCTTTGGCTCCCAGAGGAGAGGTCTCTCCACATGAACATTCTGGAGCTCCGAACAGTGTTCTGGGCTCTCAAGTCGTTCCTTCCGTCCCTCAAGGGCAAAGTGGTGAGGATTTTCACAGACAACACCACCACAATGTTCTATATACGGAAGCAAGGAGGCACCAGATCCCCAGCCCTATCCAAGGAGGCCCAGGATCTGTGGCACTGGGCCGTCGCCCAGGGGATGTTTCTGGTTCCCTTCCACCTGGCTGGAATTAAAAACACCATCGCCGACTCACTCAGCAGGGAGCTGCGCTCGTGCCACGAGTGGGAACTGCGCCAGGATCAAGTGGATCGACTCTTCCAACAATGGGGCAAACCCCAGATCAACCTGTTCGCGACGGCAACGAACTCCAAGTGCCAGAGGTTCGCCAGCAGGTTCCCGCAGCCGAGGAGCATGGGCGATGCTTTCTCATTCCCTTGGGACGGCCTGTTTCTATACGAGTTCCCTCCATTGCCGTTGCTGCTCCGCCTCATCAACCAGCTCAAGAAGTCCAGGTGCAGGATGATCCTCGTCACGCCGGCGTGGCCGAGGCAGATCTGGTTCCCGGACCTTCTGGACTTGTCAATGTCCCCGCCAGTCAGGCTGCCGGCGGATGCGGATCTTATCTCCAGAGAAGGAGGCGCCATTCTCCATCACGACCCACAGTCGCTGAACTTGCAGGCCTGGCTCCTGCAGCACTAGAGTTTGGAGGGTACGATATCCCGGCTGATTGCAGAGAGGTTCTTGCAAATGCCAGGGTGTCCTCAACTCTTAAGTGTTACTGCCATAAATGGAAGAGGTTCTCTGTCTGGTGCCGTGCACAGAAGCTTAACCCTCTGAGGATTACGACCCCTCAAGTGCTGCCGTACCTACTGTCGCTGGCCAAAGCTGGACTGGCTCACGCCTCGATAAAAATACATCTGGCTGCCATCTCCCGATACACCAGGACTACGGGACGTTCGGTTTTTGAACTTTTAATGGGCAGGCCGTTTGCCACCATCCAATTTTTAATCTTTAGGTATATTTTATTGATATAGATTTCATCCTCTTGATGTGAGCCAGCGATGGGGATGACGCATTGCGTAACATCCGCGTAGTTTGCAAATATGATCCCTTCTTCAAGCATTTGAAAGAAGGGAATCATAAAGATGTTATAGAAGCACGGGGAAACTCATGCTCCCTGCGGAACCCCGTATAAGAGTGTGGTGGGATTCGCTTCTGCTAGGCCACTTGCGACTCTCACTTGCCTGTCTTTCAGAAAGGATGAGATCCATTGAGTTGCTTCAATGGAGAAATTGGCATTATCCCTTAACCTGTGGACAAGATGGGGTGATCCACCAGGTCAAAGGCTGCCAAAAGGTCTAGGATCATAAATAGGGAGATGTGCCTTTTATTCATGCCTTGTAAGAAATTAGATTTTAGGGCTAGGAGAGCTGTCTCGGTTCCATGATTAATTCAAAGCCTAATTGATATTTATGAAGGATTTGATTTTGCTCGAGAAATATGGAGATTTGGTTATAAGTGACTCGGTCCAAAATCTTTAACAGAAAGGTGATGTTAGCAATAGGTCTGTAATTGAACGGTGTTAATGGACAGAGGTTAGGTTTCTTCAAAAGTGGGGTAATCCAGGAATTTTCTTATATTATCAGGCACCCTGTTTTGAGCAAAGGAGGCATTAACACATTTCGTAGGTGCTGGAATCATAATAGGTGAGCATTCCTTGATCATGATAGAGGAGCAGGGGTCTCCTTTACAACTCGTGCTTTTAAGTTGAGTAATAGTTTTGGCCAGTTCTTCTTCAGAGATGGGCATAAAATGGAAGGTAGGCTGCTCCTGATCCTTAATGGCAGGAGGGTAAATATTGGCTTCCAGCTCGTTTACTCAGTGAGTTTTTTCTCCTTTGTTGTCACTCTAATTTTTTTAAGTTTATTTAACAGGGCCTGTTGAATTTATGAGCACCAGGACTCAAATAAAGCCACTTATTGGATCAACGCAAGAATGAATGGGCCCAATATTGCCTAATAGGTCATTCTGATGGCAAGAAGAGTAAACTGGATGGGGAATACTCATAAATCACTGAAGGGGTGACTGCATAGTGGTGACTTTCGCCAATCCGAGTTGAGGCACATGTGATGAACTGAAATTTGGGGCCCACGCAATCAATAAGCATCTAAGGATGTTGGCTTTATCCTTTTATTACTACTGCATGCCGCCTTAAATAGCAATCCAGAAAAGGAGCTACCTTCCCGGAGCCATGATGGGAGCGTAAATATAATACAACCAGCAAAAATAGACTAACACTGTCATACTGACCACCCTTGCGCAAATGACAACAGTGTACAAACAATATGAGTGACCTTAATTGTAAGGGAAAATCAGGGTCATTTCTCAGTGCGGCGTATGAAGTTACTTGAATCTCTAGTGACCCCTCTCCTCCGTTCTTACTTGGGTTTTCTTGATCCTTTTCAGTCTGGTTTCCGGCCCAGTCGGGGGTAGAAGTTTTCTCTTGACTAAACTCCACGGCTGGACCTCAGCCCAATGTCCTTTTCGCCTGCTCCTCGCCCCCCTTGCACTCCCTAGGATCCACTACCTGTGGTGTTGTGCTTGTGCCTGCACACCCTGTGGACTCCTCACAGCGATGCTTGCCACGGCCTGGCCTGGCCTGCCTGGGCTAGGAGTGAATCCTTCTAACGCCTCGCACATTATTCATCCCAGCTACCACCTGTGAGCTCACTCTGCTTTTGGCCTGCGCCTGTACCCTGAGCCTGGCAGCTCTTGCTTCTAGCTCTGTGTCAGTTCCTGCATGCAGCTCCTGCCACATCGAAGCGCCCAGTATCAACTGGGTTAGTCACAGCCAAGCAGGCCTACCAAGGCCCAATTCTCAATGCCACAAGGTGCCCATATCATTCTCCCCCACGAAATCAGGGCTCAAGTGCTTCCCCCTACCAGCTGTCTTTCAACACTGGTGGGCGCTCTGAAATTGTCTGCTGGCACCCACTCCCTCCGCACTGCTCTCTGGGCCTTTCTGCGTTATTTTACTCATGGTATTTTTCGCAGAGCACCGATAGCCCCCTCTTCGCTGGATTGGAGAGGCCGAGGGGCACATTTGGTCCTTAGCCACTGATCCCACGCTCCTAACTGGGCTCCTTCATACGCCAATCCATTCGAGCGGCGGGCCCCTCTCTGGCACACCAACGTCACTCGGTCTCTGCACCCGACTGCTGCCTCTTCTTCTTAGTGCTCCATCATGCAGCTCTCCACATGGCTGCCTCCTGTGGTTTCAGTGTTCATTTTTCCCTCAGCGTTTACCTCGGGTTCGCAAGCTCATCAGGAAAACTGCAAGCTCAGGGGAACGTACTAGGTGGACATGGCTGTTTCCCCCTTCCGTCTGCTGCAGGGAGTAGCCTACACTGTTAAGTCTGGCTGCACTGGCTTGTCGCCCCATGTCCACCGGCACTGCGCTCTGTAGTCTAGGAGCGGGACAGACCTAAACTTCGAATCGACTCCTGTGTGCAGCTATGGCGTGGATACAAATCACCAGCCTCAACTCTGACACCCAAATGTCTGTAACGACAAATCCAACTGCGTGCTATTTACAAAAAAAATGTATTGTGATGTGTTTTATAAAATAAGCAAACCTTTCACAAGTATATATAAAAACAAATAGATAATAATTGACATGAAACGAAGTCTTAAAACAAGGTCATAGGAAGGATTCTAAAGAAATCGTATTTCCTAATATTACCAAAAGACAGAGTTCATACAATCAAACAAGTTAAATCTGCACATTTAAAAGCACAATAACATCAGTCTGAAGTCTACAAAGTGTTGAAATTAAAGAAATACTGTTTGCCTGCATAGGTCGGGACCATAAGAATTCACCCGTCTGTGTAAACTGAACATATACATGAAGGTTGAAGTGAGAAACTCTTAAGTTATTTATTTCTGTACAATAGATGGTGGGATGCTTAAGAGTTTCTAGTTCACCAATACGCTTGAGAGTAGGCCATTGATTTAACCTAAAACGTAAGTACGCATTCTTGCCTTTGTGCTTGGGAAGCAGAGCAAGTATGTAGATAGAACCTCTCCTCTTGCCATACTAGGCATATTCTGTAGAGGTTCTGAATGAGTTTAATAGGTCTACTGTTTCACACCAATCAATTGCATACAGTTTGTTTAACCTTAATTGAGTTCCTCTTCTTGTGATTGAATTTTGAGAAGAAGCCTGGACATGCTCTCTCTGAAACAATTAAGAGAGTGTACAGACTGCACATGTACTATCTCTCCTAGATTAAAATATTAAAAAAAGAAAAGCAGACCCCCTTCCTTACTCAAGCTCCTGCAAATCACCACCGTTGGCCGCTACCTTACGCCTCCACCAGGCGGAGCGGCATTGCTGCACCTTCCCTGCTCTTGTAGCATACACATCCTTTTAATGACTTCCGGATCGTGCGACGTGACATTGCGTTGCGCCAAAACCACAGGATCCTTTACTCACACACTTGTTCCGCTCGTCCCTGCTTTCGCTAGGAATGGGAAACATCTCTCCAGAACATTAAACCACAACGTTCCGCAGCTTCACCGAATCCCCTTTGTTGGATGACGACGTCATCACTTTCAAACAGTTCACCGAGGACAGCGGAGCTCCTACGGTAATCCATGAGCCAACTGTCATTCCGCAAGCCATATCATCGCACAGCGTTTTCCTTAACCAAATGTCCGCCCTTGAAGCAATGGCACTGCACATGTAAAGTCTGCAAATAACTGCACATGTGAAAACGTAATCGGTTCCCAACTAGACAAAAATCACAATGCCATACCATTACACCGTAGGCGTGGGAGTACCGCTCCCACTGGGGCCCAGCTCCAGTCCCGTGATCTCTGTGCCAGCTGTGATGCAGGGGGGCGGGACGATTCTACCTTTTTGGCAAGTCTCTCCTCACTCATGCTGGGCTTAGAAGTCCCTTATGGCCCCATAAAGCACTCTTAGAAAAACGGGCTGCTGGTCCTTTTAGGCCATCCAAATAAGTACAGGAGCACTTTTCTCACATGTCCCAAAATCCAGCACTCTAGTGGCACCCTTCTCACGTGGGTCCCCTTAAAATCCAGCACTCAAGGGGCACCCTTCTCACATGGGTCCCTTCCACTTCTTATGCCCCAGGACCCAGCACTCCCAAGGCAATGGGCTGCTGATCCAATCTGCTATGGCTCTCCTCCTCCCTTATTCGCCTGGGTGATGGGTTTGCTTACTTGGGGGCGGTGTTGTCTTTTTCATCTCCTGGTCCTGAAGTCCTCTGCACCCCCCGCAGCAGTACTCCACAGTCTTCTCCTTCTCCTTGCACCATGGATACTTTTCTGTTAGGAATCCTCGTCGCCAATGTTCGAAAGCAATGTCCACACCGCTTTGGATTACTTAAGTTTACTTCATGTTCTTTAGTTACAGTTACATGAGATTGAGACATCAGGTATAAGACAATAGATCACCGGCACCCATCACCCAGGGAGGGAGGGACCAACTGACCTGTTACAGAAACTCAACACAGCATTCTCACACTCATACATCAACGTTCGACTTGACACTGGCATGACATCACTAAGCACATGACCAGCTTCAGCAGACTCAGACAAGCACATCAAAACAATTAAGGATTTGGCTGCGACAAATAATTTTACTGTAGATGGATATTGTCTCCATAAAACCTTATACTCTAATGAAGTCAATCCAAATTAATGGTGTATCCTGCCTTTGGGATTGACAAAAACCGATTTAGGGTTTCCTTCCAGGTGGTACCTTGGAGACTATTTAAGTATGGCCCTATCTCCAATAAAGTGATATCCATACAGAATCACCGGTTCCACTTTGGCCAAGTAGTACCGCTGTAGAGAGAGAAGGGAATATTTGTACAATTTATAATGTATCCTTTTTAGTTGGGCTTTTAACAATTTCGGTTTAGCTCTCAATCCCTCTTTTATGGCAGCTATAGACTTAGAATTAGACATGGTAAACCCCATATACTAAAAGGAGGACTCCCTTCTCAACCTTTGGTCGCCAACTGTCTAGAACATCGTTTTAGGTTTGGTATTAGTGGTATAAAATATCATTTTAGATTTTGCATTGTTCATTAAGAGGTTATTTCCGATGGCATAATCTGCAAACTAATAAAATGTCCTCTAAAGGCCAATTGGTGTCTTGTCGAAAAATATGAGGTCCTCTCTGAACGTCAACCAATGTAACTTGATGGCCTCATTTGATGGTAAATGTAATATCCTGCGACCATGAGCTGTCAATGTCGGTGATGTATACATTGAAGAGGGCTGGGGCCAAGACACAGCCCTGCTTCAAGCCGATACAAGTCTCAATAGATCTAGACAGCAATTCCTCTTTGGTGAGCCTGATAGTTATCGTAGTACCGCTATGCATGACAGAAAGGATTTTAACCAAAGTGGAGGGGTTTCCCTTCAACAGTAGCTTATTCTTCAAAATATTGTGGTGGACTCCATCGAAAGCACTACTCATGTCCATTGAAGCTATGCAAGATGTTCCTGTATTTCCCTTTTTAACTTGTGCGATGTGAGACATGATGGGAAGTTCCCAAACAAGGCCTGAAGCCAACCTGATACTTGGAAAGAATTCCAAAAAGGGTTACTCATTTGTTACTCATTTGTTACCCATTTGTTACCCTTAAAATGTTTAAGTAATAGATGCAACGATGTTGCTGGTAGCATCTATGAGGGCTATAGGCCTGTAGTTAGATGGATTAGTAGATTCCCCTTTCTTGTAAATGGGGATGATGGTGGTCTCCCGCCAGGATAAGGGACACAAGTTACCAGCATCTCTCTAAATAAGTCCTCTAGGATCCCAGCCCATAGGACTGGATCAGCTTTGATGGTAGTTGGAGAAAAGCCTTCCAGGCCAGGAGCCCTGGATGGCTTAAAATTTGATATTGCCCAGAAGATATCCTCCGGCGTCCAAAGCACATCCCCACTGTCTGTATAATATCCATCCTGAAAACAGTTGGATTATTTACAGGTTTGACAAACAAGACAGAGTAGCATTCTACCGAGGTCAGCTCTTGTATCCGGCATGTCAAAGATGACGCATCACAACCAACAGTTCTAGTTAAGGCACAACATTTTCAGAATGTGCACATTGTAGAGTATTGGGCATTAACAAAGTTACTCACCGTAGTAACTACCTTACTCCTATTCCATAGTCCCCTTTCCTCCATACTTGTGGGACATTCCGTCCTTCGGGAGCACTTTTGTAAAAAAGCATCACAAATGAAATGTTTGTCCTTTTATTGTTACGCTGGGCCACTGCACGTGGCCGTAACCCCGCCTACCTGAGCTCTGCTCCACACATAGCTCTTCAGTCTTTTCCTATAGCCAGGTCTGAGACGATTTAAACAACAATAGACGATACCTGTTAGAGAGGACGGCGGGCAGGCGGATGGAGGAAAGGGGACTATGGAATAGGAGTAAGGTAGTCACTACAGTGAGTAACTTTGTTATACTCCTACGTTCCGTCCCCCTGCCTCCATACTTGTGGGAGATTCCCAAGCGCAACCAGAGGTAGTACAGGTGGAAGGAAAATCCCTTCACTGAAATAAGATTTTGAGGACAGCCTGGCCAAATTGGGCATCAGGCTTAGAGCTGCGGTCTTAGCAGTTATGCTTGCAGAAAGCCGATGGGGAGGCCCACATAGCCGCCTTGGCAATGGACTCTCAAGGAACATACTTTTGGAAGGCAACAGCAGCCGCTTTGTCACGGACTACATGTGCATGGATGCCCTTTGGTGGTTGAAGGCCTTGGGTCGCTGAAATACACGAGGCAATCCAGCGGGAGATGGATGCTTTCGAAGCTGGTCTGCCTTAAGGGTCACCGAACGTAATAAAGAGTTGTGAGGTGCTTCTGAGTTCACTCGTTCTATCGAGGTAAAGCTTCAGGGCTCGCCTGACGTCCAAATTATGTAGAACTCTCTCGGCATCAGATGCCGGGTTCGGAAAGAAGACTGGTAAGGAGATAGATTGGTTCAAATGAAAATCAGTAAGCGCCTTAGGATGGAAGGAAGGAGGGATGAGCGTTGAAGCACAACCTCATCCTTGTGGATAGTGAGGAATGGATGTGCCACAGAGTGCTTGGAGCTCGCTTACTCGCCTTGCTGAAGTTATTGCGATCAGAAAAGCAACTTTCCAAGAGAGGTAGTTAAGATCGATGGTGCCCATGGGTTCAAACTGCTTGTGACATAAAGCGGTGAGGAGCACATTTAAATCCCATTTGGGATGAGGAGTCTGCACCGGCGGGAAGAGATGAAGAAGTCCCACAAAATGCCTTTTGATGACTGGATTAGTCAATGAAAAAGAGCAGATGTCTGCGGTCAGGTAGGCCGCAATGGCGGATAAATAAGTCCTGCTCGACAGAACATGAATGCCAGAAGCAGCCAGGTGAGACACAAAGGAAAGAACTTTCAACCAAAGCATGTCTGGGATCGAGCTGTTTGCTAAACACCAGTGGCAAAAACTGAGCCATTTGCTCCTATACTTTGCCCTCATAGAAGGTTTCCTGACCGTTTGGATAATGCGCATATTGTCTTCGGACATTTTAAACTACACTGAAGATCTGAACTCTGGCACCAGGCTGCCAAGCTGAACGATTGAGGGGAGGGGTGCCACAGCTGGTAATCGCGCTGGTGAAGGTCGGGTATCAGCAGCAATCCGATCGGGGGAAGAATCGACAGATGCTGTAGTTCCGAAAACCAGAATCTGGCTGGCCACCAAGGAGCTATGAACAGGAGAGTGCAGTTCGATGCAGTTCAGAGCTTGCAGAGTGACAGATGAATCAGTGGCAGTGGAGGGAAGGTGTAAGCCTTTATGTTGTCCCACGGAATCTCGAGGGCGTCCCCCAGGGAGGACGCTCCAAGCTCGTCCCTGGACGCATAAAGAGGACATTTCCTGTTTGTAGAAGTTGCAAAGAGGTCCACCTCTGGAGTGCCCCATTGATGGAAAATGTTGAAGAGGACATCGCTGTTCATTTCCCACTCGTAACTGGCTGCCGACTGAGTGAATCTGCAGTCACGTTGATGTGACCCAGGATGTGTACAGCCTGGAGCCAGACATTGTGCTGGATGGCCTAGTCCCAAGTTTGTATGGCAAGATCCACAAGCAGAGGTCACTTGGTGCCGCCCTGCTTGTTGATGTAAAGCATCGCCACACAATTGTCAGTGCAAATACGCACTACCCTGCCAGTGATAGTTGGTTTTAGGCTCCTTTCCCCTACCCTTCACCTTGAAACCTCATTCAACTTCAGTATCTTGTCTGCTTGCTGCAATTCAAGCAAAATACATTGTCTGCCTGTGCCCCGTCCCCGCTGCTGCATTCAGCCAATGACATCTTACCGCACAGCAGTTCACGTCTGCCAACCCAGTGTTTCTTTGACCAGTGGAAGAGTTCACAAGTTGAAACTAGACCAAATCAGTTCAACTTTGTGCCAGGATGAAGGAAGCAAAATCCTAAAAGGGGAGGGGGATTCCTCACGTCTGCCTCTTTGGTGCAAAACTGAGGAACATTACAGTAAAGGTAGGGTGAGAGTTCCTGATTATCTGATGGACTTTGAGAGACATTACCTGAAACCCTTGGACTTAGTAAGTGAAGGCATCGTGCCCCTCCCTTCCACACCCTCACATTCTTTCATCCCTACACTAGGTTTTTACATGGATAAGTGAAATGAGCTATGTGCACTGATGTAGCTTCCCATCAGTTTAGTCTTAAACCCAGCAAGTCCTTCAAGATGATCGTGCTGCCCTATATCAGAACCCTTCAGCATTACAGAAGGACGGTAGCTTTGCACTTTCCATGTAAGTGATACATATTTTGAAATACTACGCTGGAAGCTGCACTGAATAAGGTGCCTTTTAGTAGGTGTTGTTGCCGATGCAAGGTGCTTCCATTCTGTATGAATTCTTAGATCGTCACTAAGGTGATGATTTAAGTAGTAGTTGCTCTCAGGCTTTTGGAATTGTATATAATCCCTTATATGTTTGAGCAATGGCATTGCCCTATGCTCAAAAGCCTTTGATTCTCCATCAGGTACAGAGCTCTTATTTAACGTGGGCATAACAGTCAATATAAAGCATCCTTTCTTGCCTTCTAATGGCTTCCCTTCATCTGGGTTACCCTGGTTGCTAAGTTGGGTTAAATTGTTCCACTGACGTTGAAACATCTAGTGATTCAGCAGGCTCAAGGGCACTTGGCCTCCTGTTCATTTCGTAGTATGGGAGAGCATTGGGGTCTTGGGCCCATGTGTGTGTGCCTGTGAATGTGTAAGGCCCAGCTTCAGTTGTCCCATTTGAGCTTAGACCCCTGTACAGATGTTCACTTGTGGGTTTAGTATCTTATCCTATAGCATGGACCCACTTTATTTTCTTGGATGCACAGATCTTAATCACAACAGGCTCATTGGCCTATTGGGGATAAACTCTGGCAGTGGATGACTTGTGGTTCCCTCTTTACTGCCTCTTCCACATATTACCCTGGGGTGCATCATGTTAAGGATTCCAATCGGGCGTCACACATTGTACTAGGACACTTGGTCTTAGCCTGGGATGTGGTGCTCAATGGGAATGCTTTTTCTTTAATTAAAACTAATTCAAATTGAGCCAGAACTCGACCTGTCTCACAGCCCATTTTACAAATACCCCGGGTCACAGTGGACCATGAACCAGGCCGGTTGGTGAAAATGCAATATTTATTTTTAAAATTCACAAAAATCACACACATTTTAATATTGGGCAGTAATCACCAATGGGGTGATAATTACAATAGAAACTACTGAACTACACTTGGTTAACCTTCTACATGAACATATCCGAAGCACAATTGAATAGGAGCACTTTTTGAATTAGGATAGATAGCACCCAAGTTAAGGTTTCCCCCTGCAATGCTCCCTCAACCCACAAATAATCGAAGCAGCAGGTAGTCAGGAATAAGAGGCAGCAAACGGAATCAAAATCCAACCTTCCCTCACAAAATGAGAGGCAAAAACCCTTTGCAAAGGCTTAAAATGACACTCGGATTTTGATAAATTATATGTGTGTTTAAATAATGCTATGCATATGTTTTATCACAATATCAGGGATGGTATATCACTAGCAACTATAAGGTAAGGTGTCACAAAAGCACACAGTAAGAAGAACAAAATTGAGCAAGGACATAAGTGTCTCACTGCTGAGTGCTTAGATGAACACAATCCTCAGAGATAGCCACCTGTAGGTGGTGGAGTTTATACTAAGATGAATAGTTGTAACAAATATTTTGATGAGACGATTCATTGAGCTGCAACAGGGTTTTAATTAGATTGCAGCGGGTGTTTTCAATAGATGTAATCATAAGCAAAAGATACATCAGCCGGTGTACATTTTTGAGGTTAATTAACCAGTTAGTTGGGTACAAATGCTGGATATTTGTGGTCTCTATCAGTTGCTTCTACGTCTACTAGGGTGTCCTTGGGAAGGAAACCAGCACACTTAGTGATGTGATAGCATATGAGTAATATAAGTAATCAGAACAATGTAAGGTTGAACAACAACACATAACAATACAGAAGGTCAACACAACAGTGTTTCGGCCAGGAAGTGAGCTTAAGTGAGCTCTGGTGGGACGGCCTTCATCAGGACAAGATGATTCCAAAGGCGGAGGTATCTTAAGAGGTCTGTTGAGGTAAACACAGGGATGTTTTAGGAGTATGTCAAAAAAGGCAAATCTAGCAGTAAAAGAGTGACATAAATCACAGAGGAGAAGAGCCGGTGCTTACCGGGCCTGGGGAGCGCAGTGGCTTGGAAGAAAACAGTGTCCAAATACACTGTTTAGAATTTACAAGGTCTTTTGATCCTGTGGACAAGACAAAAGGCATTTAGTTGTCCGTCTCTCTTAGACTAGAGTAAGTATCGCCAGATGCCCCTGGGCTTACCTATAGGTACCCATATGTATGGTGTTGCATCAGGTTGGCGTCGGGTGACGCTGTGTCAATCCGCCAAGAGATGACTGTGGATAAAATGAACATAAGGTTCGGGTCAGGACATGTGTCAGGGTCTCGTGATGGTCTAGGTGCCCGTGTGACACAGAGTGGTGAGATAAGCGTGACATACGTTAGTGTGGAGAGGCCTGCATACAACCGTGTTCTCCCATCAGTAGCAGATATGCTACAATGATGCGTGTACCTGTGCGGCTTGGAGTGCTGCTGAGTGCGGGGTGCAGTGTAGCCCAATGATGTTGCGTGGACTAGGTCGTGAGAATTAAGTCAGACAGAACGTTTGTGCACCAACATGCTTAGTTGTTGTGGGATGTGCTGTTATATACGGTATAAGGACAAATCTAATGCTAGGAGCATTAGGCCCTGTGCGTGGCAGATTCACCAGTGGTAGCCAAAATACACGAAGTGATCGCCTAATGCAGCACAAAGCGGTCGCATGTGGTAACTTGTGGCACCTAAAGGCGATTAGATTGGCTCTATCACAATGTGTGTGTTTAAAAGCACAAAGGAGTGCTGTACGTGGCCATGCGTGCGGTCGGGTGAAAGCAATCATAATCGTTGGTCTAACGTGAAAAAACACGACTCACCTCGAGGTAGGAGACTGGATGTCTGCAGCGGAGTGTCTGTAGACGAACACGAGACCCGTGGATGGTGCACCGTGTCGGTTCACCGTTCGTTACTGAGAACAAGTTAGGCGGCCATTTTAAGATGTTCACTAATGGGGTGTTCGCGGGAGTGCCTGATGCACATTGACTAAAATCGAAAAATTAAATTCGAAAAATTAATCAAAGCGGTGGCACATGTATAGGGCCGGCACGATGTTGTGAGCTATTGTAATGAATACCATGACATGCCCAGTCGCGAGCGCGTGTGAGCGGGCATAATGTAGGGCGACTAAGACGTGGGGTGCACGTAGCGTGTGAGCGGGCAAAATGTAGGGCGACTAAGACGTGGGGTGCACGTAGAGAAGGTCATAGCTGGTGAAAATTGCACACTTGTGAAGCATAATAGCACGGAAACATATACACGTTGTGTTCAGTGTCATATGCACATTCATTTTTGTTACATATGATTGGCCGTGGAGTATGTACATCAGCAAGCATTGCATTACATATTGTCGCCAGTGTCATTGGTTGGTGCATAATCAACGCATGGTTAGTCCAACTTGGGGCTACAGTACAATATTTACATGGTGGTTTTTTAGTTCAAAAGTCAATACACATTCTTTGTGGTACACTTGGTTGGCCGCGGGGAATGTCCATCAGCAGGCGTTGTTCCAGGGCAGCTATATTACATATTATTGCAAGTGTCTTTGGTTGGTGCATGATCATTACATACTTTGTCCAACTGGAGGGTGAGGTACAGCCTTTACATGGTGGTCAAAAGGTGGTATAAAAGCATGGTACACAACACATGGTATAAAAAACAGATGGTATAAAAAATGGTATCAAAAACAGAGTATAAAAAAACAGATCACTCAGGGTGTTCGGACAAAATAGGGGTCATAGGAAATGCTTCCATTCCACAGTAACATTTAACCCTTTCTTGACAGTGTCCAATTTATGAACCCATTTTTGTTCAAGGCGGGTCAAGGTTTTATCGATGTCCCCACCTCTTCTGCTCGAGGAGACCTTTTGTATTACCACCCACTTGAGGTCCATGTTAGTGTGGTTTTTGCGGACATAGTGATCAACAAGTGGTTTGTCCGGTACTTTGTTTTTTATGCATGAGCGGTGCTCACATATCCTGGTCTTGACTGGTCTCATGGTTTTGCCCACGTAGAGGAGCCCACATGGGCAGGTTATGACGTAAATTACCTGTTTGGTGTTACAGTTTGTATGCTCTAGTAGGTTCCATTTGACATTTTCGTGAAGAAAGATTTTAGTGGTTTCGGTGAATTGGCATACCGTACAATTGCCACATCTGTGGTGGCCTTGTGTTGGTGGTAGATTCCATAGAGTGTTGATCTGTCTGGTAGGTTCGATGAAGGTATGTACCAAAGTCTCTTTGATGTTGTGTTTTTTTTTAAGCAAACAGTGGGACTTTTTGAAGTGATCCTGTGTTTTTTAATCAGAGGCCAGTGTTGTTTGACTGTTTTCTTGATGATGTTGCTCAATGGGCTGTAGGTAGTGACACATACAAGCCTATCTAGTTCTTTTTTGGATGTTTTGGTGAGGCATATGCTCCGGTCTGTGTTGGCGGCCCGCTTCTTTGCATTTTTAATAGCTTTTTTAGGGTATCCTCTGTCCCTTAGTCGTGTTTGTAGATCGCTGGCATGTTTCTCGAAATTGGTACGGTCCATGCAATTTCTTTTGATCCGCAAGAACTGTCCGTAGGGTAAATTGTTTTTCAACCCCTCTCGGTGGTAGCTTTCGAAGTGCAGCAAGGTGTTTCTGTCGGTGGGTTTCCGGAACCGCTCCGTGTGCAGGTGATCGCCAGATCTATAGATGTGAAGATCCAGAAAATCGATCCCATGGAAATCCCAATGTATGGTGAATCTGATGTGCTGATTCCGTTGGTTTAACCATAGGTGGAATGCCTTTAGATCTTCAGGACTCCCGTGCCAGATGAGGAGGACATCGTCGATGTACCTTTTCCATAAAATGATTTTTTCTTTGTACGGATTGATGGCTGACATGATATGTTCTGTTTCGTAGTGGGCCATGTATAAACTCGCTATATCCGGTGCGAATGTCGCGCCCATGCTGACGCCTTTGATTTGCTTATACAGCTGGTCCCTGAAGAGAAAGAAATTTTCTGTCATAGCCAATCTTACACATTCCAGAATGAAATCCGTGGGTACAGTTGTAGTATCCGTCCTGGTGTTCAGAAAGAGTTGAGTACTTCCAGGCCTTCTCTTTGTGGAATAGACGTGTATAATGCCTCAACATCTAGGGTATTCTTCTTGCAAGATTATGGAATCGAGCATCATGATGGTGTTGGTGCTGTCCTTTTGGTATGAAACCATTTTGTTGACGAAAGGTTTGAGAAAAAAATCGGTATATACTGACAAGGGTTCAAAAATTGAATCACACGCCGAGGCGATGGGTCTTCCTGGCGGATTCATAGCGTTCTTGTGTATTTTAGGAAGTATGTAGAATGCTGGGATGCGTGGATGGTCTTTGTTCAAAAAGCAATGCTCATCATCGCAAATCCACGTCTCTTGTCGTGCGTGGTTGGTGAGGCTCAGAATTTCTTCCTGTAATTCTTTAGTCGGGTTTCTTTGTAGCGGTAGATAGGCATTCGTATCGCTGAGCAAGCGTAGACATTCATTGTTGTTGTCCGTAGTGTTTGAAATTACGATCCCTCCTCCTTTGTCTGCAGGCTCGATGGTGATGTCCTGGTTAGACTTGAGTGAGGAGAGGGCTTTTCTTTCTTCTGTTAGATTATCGGGATAGAAATTTCCTTTTGTAAGACCCTTCTGGATGGCACTGGTCACCATTTTTTCGTAAGTATCAAATTCACAAGGAATGGTGTGTGCAGGTGGCCAAAAAGTGGATTTTACCTGTGGTGTTGTCATTCACCTTGTTTGTGTCGGTGCCACTGGAGGAGTGTTCGGGTAAGTAGACTTCGAAGAAGTATTTGAGTCGAATACTGCGGAAGAAACCTTTCAATTCCATTTCGGTGTTAAAGGCTTGTGCCTTGGCTGCTGGCACAAAACACAGTCCCTTTTCCAACAAGTTTTTTTCAGCTAATGTCATATGGTCGGATAGGTTGAAGATGGGTATCCTCTCTGCTGTCCTTGGTTTTGGTACCATTGGCGGGTGTGCATCTGTTGCCCCTGTGGTGTTGCACACAGTTCACCCCACAGATTGAAATTGAAAACCCAGTGCAGCCGAATTCACACATGGAAAAGTTGCATTTTTTCTAGTTTGCAGTTATAAAGGCAAAAACGTTTCTTTCAAAAAATGGGTGAAAAACACTGAATCGGAATGCGTTTTTTTGGCAGGGGGATAGATGCACAGCACAGGGACGATCTAGCTAGCTACAAAACTGGATGAGATTTGCAAGATAGAAGAAGGTTCACTTTGGGTAAAAAGT
The DNA here is from genome assembly GCF_040938575.1 of Ambystoma mexicanum. Lineage (NCBI taxonomy): Eukaryota > Metazoa > Chordata > Amphibia > Caudata > Ambystomatidae > Ambystoma > Ambystoma mexicanum. Next base: position 979,044,209 of record NC_090927.1, read on the forward strand.
AAAAGTCGTGAAAGAGAAGAGAAAGAAATCAGCTGAGGAAAGAACAGGTTTGACTTAAACTATATTATTTAGACTATATTGTTAAAGAGGGACACAGTAAAATCCAAGGTTGATTTGTGGCATCAACCTTGTCACCCCAGTGTTCAACTTCAGGTGGAAATTAGTTTGATTACTCCAGACTAAGGGCTTATGATCTCCACAAGACAATTAATAGAGAGATGGTGCTAGCACTTAGAAAGTCAAGGGCAGGGTGCACGGAGAAGTTTAACAGTTTTAACAAGTTACCAAGGTATGGATAGGATTGCTTAGAGAGTGGAATAAAGACAAAATGGTCAGGATGGGGAGACTATGTATTTCTCTGGGATAGGGAGATATTCTCATTCCACCCTGGAGTTTTGGGATTTTGAACAGTCAGGGTTCTGTTCACAAAAGATTCTGGTCACCGGATAGCGGACTCTCCTGGCAAAGGACAGCTGGGCAAAGGTCTGGTCACTGGATGACAAGGACAACTGGATGGCTCGGTTGCAGTGGGCATTCAGTTAGTGGGCAGCAAGCCGGTCTGCTCGCAGGATATTTCCCAAAAAGGGTACCACAGCTTCTCCCTTTGGTTATTGGGATTTTAGTGGGTCTTTCTGAATCTAGGCCTTGCAGTGGGACATGGAATAAGCTATGCTTTGGCCTTGCAGTGGGACATGGAATAAGCTATGCTTTGGCCTTGCAGTGGGACATGGAATAAGCTATGCTTTGGCTTTGCAGTGGGATCTGGAATCTGGCAGGATGAATGTGGAAGATCAGGAATACAGGTGCAGGAAATTCAGGAAGCAAGTGTCCTGTCAGCCACCCTTTAAATAAAGCATGGGTGACATCATAGAACTATATGTTGGGGCAGGCTTAGCTGAGCATGCCTTTAAACCACTGGATTGGTCAGGGGTAAAGGTTGACGCCTTCCTATCGGCTGGTTGGGTTTCAAGAGCATGTCAGATTTATGATGTGAGTTTTACAATGTCCAGAACCTCCCATAGTTAGTTCAGCTAAATCGATGTTTGACATAAATGGCACATTTGTACAATTGTGGCATATTAACAAATTACATAAGCAGCTTACATATTTTATGCAGCACATGCCAGTCCAACTCGGCAGTCTGTAAGACATGTTTTCGCCCATTTTTAGTGTGACATATTCGGCCTAAAATTCTATAATTTTATACATGTGTGTGTGGATTATCATTAGGCATGTCAGCATTGGAATTCGCAGTGGCATCAGGTATACTTTCCTTAGAATACCCAATTCTCCTCCATTTCTGTTCCCAAAATGGCAGAGAACGCTACAGTCTTAAATTTAAACCCACGAAATTACATTAAAACTGTTAACTTTTTACATTCCTGCAAAGTCCGGTTGCAAAGTCTGAAAAGTTTCTTAATAAAATTGCTGTTTAAACCAAATGGTCAGCATTGTCCTCCAAATATAGTCCTGTCTTTCCAGGCTACCCCCCTAAACCCAGGGTTGTCCTGGAGTTTTTCTTTGAAGCTTATTGTAGAAGTCACGGGGAGGTGTGATTTCCTTTTTTACATCTTCGTGTCCCAGAATTTGTATTGTAAGAGTATGTGAACCTTGTTTGTCTTGGTCAGTCAAAGTTTTCCAACCTAGTAATTATCAGCCAAGTGTCCTGGAAGTTTTTGGTGGTTCCTTTTGAGGGAAGCCTTAGCGTAGCCAGCAGGAAAAATCCTGTTCTGGAGCTTGCAAAATACAGCTAATGCAGTTTAATTCCTTTATTTTCTTTCATTTTGTCCTGAATACTGTTGAGTAAAACATCCCATATACGTTTCACAGCACCAACCCCCTTTACATTGCTAGTCAAGGGCCTTATCCAACATACACTTTTAAAACAGGTATTTTCCTTTATTTGCAAAAGTACATTTAAACAGTGTCAGGCCTGCTGGCATTTTCCTTTCAAAAAGGTTCCATCTGAATTTCCCACATTGTTCTGTATCCATAGTTAGTTTCTTGTAGGCAGCAATTTGTTCGAAACACAGATGCACTGAAATTGACATGGGCCTAGAGAGCTGGAGTTTCTTTGAATTATTGATCTTTGACACTTTGTAGCGAAAAAGTAAAGCGTTTCCCGTGTAGCTGAAGTAAAGCTTCTTTTGATTTCTTCAGATCTGAACAGCCTGTCATTCAGGAATACTGCTCTTGCCTGCTGGAGCACAATGTGAAGGTGGATAAGCATGGCAGGGTCTCATTAATAAAAGTATTGTGATGAGGAACAGAGGAAAAAAAAGCATCAAAGCGGCATCATTTTTAAATGTAAATATTTCCCCTTTTCAATGGGAACTTTGGACTTACTGCAAAGCAGCGCTGCTTTTTCACTCTTCTTTTGTACATGTAAGAACACACTGGCAAGCTTTCTCAGTGTGCCCCCTTGTTCCATCCCGCCCAATATGTGCTTGGCAAGATGGTGCAGCCATCTTTTTGTAGCTGAAAACACAGTTTTGGTGTGAGGCAATTGTGCTCACAGGAGCCAGCACAGCCATTTTGCTGTTTCTGCTGAAGTGCAGTTTGGTTATGGAAAAATTCTGTTGAGTGGGTCAATGTATCCCACAATCATGCAATGCGCAGAGGATGTTTCACCCTTAATCCTGAGCAAAATATCTTCTGTGCAATACATGGAGAGCAAAAGGGGCTCAGATGGGCCACGGAGTAGATGGTGAGGTCGGGGGGGGTGTACAAACTGGTGAGTAGTGGGAGAAGGAGTGGTGGGGGTTCCGGGGATGTCCTCTGGATAAGGTGAGCAGGGAGGAGGAATGGGTGGGGTTTATGGGGGCATCCCCCAGAGAGGGGGTGGGTCGACCGAGAGGTCGGCAGGAGACATTGAGTGAAATGGCCTCCTTCTTGCTGCTCCCTTCAGTAGATCTGCTTGCTTACGCATCCCCCCTTCACCACTTTCTTAGACCCCGGGCACAACACTATCTCTCTGTGCCTAGTGCCCCTTATGTGACAAAATTGGGAACTCGTAGAGGCTGACTTCAAAAGCGCTGTATAAAAATACCTGAAACGTACAACCTTGTTTATATGGTCTGCATCCTGGAGTATGATGGTTGGGGGACTAAGGACCACTTTCGTTGTTTATGGCGGATACATCATTGTATACAACACATCTTTTAATGGAAAATGCTGTTTACCTCTGTTCCTGTACTTTAATACATTTATTAAATGCATTTTTTTTTTTTAACTTTTACAGAGTTGCTGGGCACCCTTTGGCACAGAATGAACGATGTCTTCATATGTTTTTACAAGATGAAGTTATAGATAAAAACTACACGCCTTCGAAAATAAGACACGCCTAAATGCTGCAATGCTACAAGAATCGCCTCAACTCAATATCACTGTCAGTCATTGAAAAGCTCTCATTAAAAGAAGGTGCTCTGATTTTTGCATGTTGCAGAAAAGGTGGCAAAGAACGCATCTAGGAAAGTTACAGTAAATCTATTGCCGACATCTTGCTTTTATTTTCTGACTTTCAAAAGAAATCCAAAAGACACATTAATACTGTTCGTTATGTGTTGGAATCCCATTTTATTATGATTGTTATTAAAATGGCATCTGATCAGCTCTGCACTTATACTTCACAGGAAATCACAAAGACGTGTTCCTTTACCATGTAATGGTGTAATACACTAAATTTACTGACATTGCCTTATGTGACCCTGCACACTTCTATTGTAATGGATGTGCTTCTTGTATCCGATTACTAGTTAGCCAGAATATCTATCACTTCAAAATAATGTTTTGATATATACTGTCCTCTGTTCTAATTTGGTTTACAGCATTTTGCAGTTTGTTTTAATTACGCCTCATGTGCAAGATAAACGTGCTTGCAGTTGTTTTTGTTCGACTGTGAGAGACTTTATATCAGAAGGTGATGGGGGTAATGCCTTTTTATTATGTACAAAACAAAATATAACATTTATATACTAAAACATTTGTCCGAAAATGCCGTTGTTTTCAAATAAAAATGAAAAATATATGATGTGTATATATTGTACATTATTTCCACATGTCATGATTCTGCCACCTGAACACTAGGGGGAGCCCGCAGTGGATTAGGTGGGGCGCACAATTAATTATCACAAACCATATTCATGCAAATATCTGACTTTATTTAACCGTTGAAAATTATTGGAAAGTTGGCCAAAATATGCCATATCGCACCTTTTGGCATTTCTCGAAAATCTGGGTATTTCTATACAATTGAGAACTACAATCCGCCAAAGCTTTATAGGTCAGTACTGCTTTTACTTTCCTAGGTCCAGAGAGTGAGTAGGCAGATTAACATTATGTGTAGTACTGTAGGTGCTGTAAATGATCCCCGTTCAGCACAAGGTGTCTCTGTATTTTAGCAGTTGCCTGCAGGACCACATTTTGCGTGCATTACGTGTTCCCAGACCCTCCTGCTCGGAACCGTAATTGCCCACTGAGCTCTGTTGCTGTGCCTGCTGCTGCCAGAACCTGCTCCTGGTTCAGTGCCATTTGCTCCCTGCTTTTGTAGTTTCCCACTGCTCCTCTTGTGCAATCTCCCTTGTTCTTTGCTCTGTGCCCACAGTACTTTATATCTGCCCATTGTTTCTATGTTTCCAGTTTAGAGTCCAGTCCCAAGTTAGTTCCTAGTTCCAGTGTGCACTTCAGTCCTTGTTATCTCAGTCCACAGTTTTTACCCAGAGTTGTTGTTCCTAGTCTGCAGTCAGTTCTCGGTTCCATGATTCCAGTTCATAGTTTCTAGGTACTCCTCTGCTTAGTTTCCAGTCCCCTTGTGCAAGCTCTTATAACCTGTTCTTTGTCTTTACCCTTGCATACTTGAACTTCAGGGAAGAACCGGACTATATCTGTGAAGGTTTGTTACTGTTTTTGTCCTCACTTGTGCGTGTGTAAGTGCTTTGTCCAGAGTTTGGCTACAGGCAATCTATATCCCATTCCGCTGTCCCATCTCTGTAGTGTTCTGGCATGCTGTATTTGTTAACAGTGGGCTGGTTCCTGTTTCAGGAGGCAGTCACTTTTCTGTTCCTGCTGGATCCATACAGGCTCTGTTCTCATGACTGGTTTCCATATGTGTGCCTTCGAGTCAAGACACAAAAGCCCACTCCTGCTCCTCCCTTCCGTGAACAATCAGTATGAGGCACTGTAATAATGCCATTTTTTGTAAATCCCAAGTGGGAGCCAAGCATGCTTGTCTTAGTTGTATTCCCTGCTCTTTTCTGTTTGCTGTCTTTGTTGTTTGTCTATAGTTCTAGCCCATTCTTTCTTGTCTTCAGAACTCCTTTCTTTCCTGTCTCCTGTGTACAATCATTCTTAAGCTTTGGGGACACTGGCCCCTTCGAGCCCCTGACACATATACATCCTATGGAAATTTTAACTCTGGATGAATCAGGAGTTCATCGCAAAAGGAAAGGTTTAGAGTATTTTAGAAATGTCCTACTTTGGAGGTAACCGGTATAAGTAACAGTAATTGGGGGCAGCATTGTCAAATTCTTCCCCAATGCTCACTATCGACTGAGGATGCTTTTTAATAGATTGTAAAAGCAGTAACCACTTCTGTTTTCTCACTGCAGTATTGTGAGATCAGCTGCTGGGCACAGCAGTGGATTAACAGGCCACTAAATGAAGAATAGTAAAAGATAGCATATTACACTTTTGAGGTCCCCCCCTCGCCCCCAGGGGCACCCAAAGTGTCGGAATGAAACCATGTTTTGAAAGCGGCTCCCTGGGACTGGTTTTTGGGAGTAAGGCAAGTCACATGGCTCACTTGCCCGCTGCTCACAAATTAGGAGATATATACACACACTCACAGAGGCTTTGTAGGATGCAGAAATGACTGGACTAAGAACATGGGATTTGTAGTCTCTTAATGTGAAAAGTAAAAAGTTCAGAAAAGAGCAAAGATCAACCGGAAATTCGGCAAGGCAGACTTCTTATATTACGACCAACTCATCTGACATTACCACCTCCTCTTGTCTTCCACATGTCCTCCTAGAACTTCAACATCCTCCAATCTCTTACCACCCCTCCTGATGTTATCTCCTCCTACCACCTTGTTCTGCTTCTTCGCCCTCTCACCACCAAAAGCCTTCAAACCTCCATGGTCACTGCAACGTTGTAAGCTCGTCCACCCACAAGCAACAACGGACTTCAACATCCCACACCCAGTAGCTCTGTTGGCATTTGTACTGCTCTCCCTCCTTCCCCGGCAAGGGTCTTTTACTGGGGGTCTGCACCTGTGCATAGTAATTGAGGGAGGGCTGTGGTTGGTTGGTGCTTCTGAGTGTACCTGGGACTACTCGAGGCTCAGGGGGTTGACTCAAATCTAGAGCTGGCTGGCCGTCCATCTTTGTTTTCAGACTGTATAAGGGTATTGGTACTTGGGTGACAACTGTGGTGTTTTGGAACGCGTTGGTAAGTATTTTAGCGTCTCATTCTTTGACACTACTATGTGAGTGGGGTGCGGAACTAGGGCTGGCGATATATTGTGTTTTGGAGATATTTCGATGCATATATTCTCAAAATCGATATAGGATGAGACCATATCGTTAACATCGAGATATATATACGTTACATATACTATTCTTTTATTTCCATTTTGATATTTACACAGCTGTTTGTAGTCTCAAACAGGAAGAGGAACCCTGCATTTGCACTTAATTTGATGTCTTCTCACATGTAGTTGCCGGCTTCCAACGGAGCATTTAACCCACATAAACAATATTATATATATCGCCATTCAGCCCAGAAATATTGAGATATGACTTTTGGTCCATATTGCCCAGCCGGCTGCGTCTCCAGTGCACAAGTTGCTCGTAGTGAATCATTGGTGTTCAAACTCTGCTTCCCACATTTGTTTCCATGTGTCTGTGAAGTTGCGGATGAGAAACCATGTGTCGGCGGTACTGCTGGACTCTACTCTAGTTCCAAGAACTTGCAATGACTCTTTTGAATCGCTTGGTGAACTGGAAACCGTACTATAGTACACCCTATGTTTGTTGGCCATATTGGAAGGGTTTCCCTTCAAGGGAAAGCTAGTTTTCCTAACATGGGATCTCATCAAAATACCTTTGGATCAAGGGTTAAATGTACACAGTAAGGGCACTGTAGCAGAGTAGCCATGATTATGCTCCAACAACTGGAATGGCGTGCAAGTATGGCTATATGAATTTTGAAATGTTTAATTTATTGCCAGGATTGTTTTTTATTTACTTTAGCAAGTTACTTGCCCTCATTACATGTGACTTGACCTCCAATATGCCTCGTTTAATATCGATGGCCTGCCCATTCCGGTCTCTCCCTTCGTGAGAACCCTAGAGGTATACCTTGACGCCTCCCTGTCCCTATCACGACAAGTCAATGGCATAGCATCGGCCACAGCATATTCCACCAAACTGATCAATGCATCCAGACGGTTTCTCTCCCCAGACAGCTGCCTTAGCATTGCCTAAGCCACTATTGGATCCAAGCTTGACTACTGCAATCCCCTCTTTGCAGGCACCACTGAGCAAGTCATTCAGAACAGTGCTCTCTGAACGGCCCTGAACATCCTGAAGAAAGACCACATCACAGCAGCCGCAAACAAGCACACTGGCTCCCGATCTGTGAACGGATCACCTTTAAAACACTTTCCATCACCCACAGATGTCTGTCCAAGGATGCCTCCCCACCTGTCTCAAAAACTCACCAGAAGCAACTCATCCAGACCCACCAGAGAAGCATACGCCAACCGCATCACTCAGCCCAAGTTCAAAAGAACCAAAGACTGCGGATCCATCTTCCCGACCATAGCTGCCAAACACTGGAACACCCTCCCCCCACCTTGAGCGATTAATGCTCGTACTGGACCTTTCGAAAGGGGCTAGAAACACTGCTATTCACCTAACAATTTCAACTATCTACTTATGACATTTCACCCCAAACCTTGTTTTACTGTGCTTGTCTATGTAACCTGCAATATAAAAGCGCCTTGATGGCTTATTGCGCTATATAAATGTAAAAGAAATAAATGTGAGCCGGTCCGGAAATGAGGTACCAGTTAAGTTACTGCCACCTTTTCCAGACCGGCTCGCTCCGTGATTGCCGGTAGGGGCTGTGAACCACCGACAGGCCTGACCTGGCTGTAGTTCAGGCCCCTACTGGCAGTAAATTCACTGAAGCACTAGCCCCGCTCACAACAGTGCCGGTGCTTCAGTGTTCCCGTTCCCATGGAGTCCTTTGGGGCTCCATGGGAATGGGAACTTACCGTTCTTCCGCTGCCCGTAAGCTCCCGGTATTACCGGGATATCAGGTGGCATGAACAGTAAGCCGAGGTTGCAGTAGGCGGCCTACCGGAAACCTCGTAATAAGGGCCCCTGTCTTTATTATTCATGGACCGTTTTAGTACTTTTGTTCTAATTCCAATAATGCAGCTTTGGCTAGCTTTGCTCGATTCTCAGCACCTTCGATTATCCACCAGTGGGCCAGTGCTTCATGTCCCTTTAGGTTCCTGGTGTTCTGGCAGTTAACCTGTTTACCCGAAAGGGTTAATGTGCTTCTACCACTCAACACAGAGTTCAGTTGGTAGTATGCTGGTGTGAGTACACAGGATGACTTTAGGATTTTCATGGCAGGATGACACTAGGCATTTCGCAGTTCCATTTAGTGGCCTGGTGAGGTAGGAACTTCATGCATGAGTGATGCTAGAGCATTTAATAGCTGAATTGCACTAAGCAATATCGAAGGTGGAGGGGAGTTTTGTGGCGGCATGGTAGAAGGCTTAACATGGCCGATGCAACTGGTGCAATCTTGATCGTATGACACTTGCTGGGCATTACGGAGTGTCTGTGACTGGGGTATTTCAGAAACAAGGACAATAGATTGCCTTATATTGATGATCTTTTGATGTATTTAGTGGCTGTTTATAACATACCCACGCAAGCCAACCACCACGTTGGAGAGTGTGAGCAAGACAAGCAGAAGTTTAGGATGAGGGCACGGGTTGGCAATGTGGAAAAGGTGCAGGGGTTGAGGCGGGTAGAGCGAGAGAAGGAAGGGCTAGAAATGAAAATGCCAGCCAGGCAAAGCTGCTGGGTGCAGCGGGCCATCACATAAGGCGAGGGTACTCTTCGTGGTGCAGCTGCACATGCCACGAGTTTGAAAGGGAAGTGAGTCACGTGCGCGCAACGGCAAGGATCACCATAGCGCAAGCACAGCAGTAAAGGGGAATCCCATGGCAGAGCGTGCCGGGAACCCTTAACGAGCAGACCTGTGTCCATGTTTTTGACTGGCGAAAAATGAGAATTTCTGAAGGGAAGTATTAGGTTTTTTGGGTTCATCTTCCACTCTGACAGGATCTCACCCGACCCACAGAAGGTGAGAGACATTCAGGACGCAAGGCCACCGGAAAACCCCTCAGAAGTGTGGAGCTTCTTAGGGATGGTAACGTATTGTGCAAGGTTCATCTAAATTCTAGCCTCACTCTCTTGGAACCTCTCCGGGCCCTCACAAAGAAGGACACAGCCTGGACCTGGTCTTCCCTCGAACAGACGGCATTTTTGGACCTGGAGAAAGAGTCTGAGCTGGTTGTAGATGCCAGCCCGGTGGGGCCAGGAGCCGTGCTGCTCCAACCTGATTTGCATGGACAGATGAAACCCATTGCATATGCCAGCAAGGCGTTAACAGACACTGAACAAAGATACTCCGAAATCGAAAGAGAACCGCTGGCCAACTGTGGGGCTGTAGACATTTTCGCATCAATATCTTGGGCACACCGGTTTTTGTCACCACTGACCACAAACCACTGATCCCCATTCTAACTGGGTCGTCCTCCAAACCGCCACCGAGGAAAGAGAGGTGGATGCTTGCCCTCATTGAGTATGGAGTGAAGCTGCAATGTAGACCCGGGTACCCACAACCCGGCAGACTACCTATCCCGCCACCCCAGGGGAAGCAGCTCCCAGGAAAGGATGTCAGTGGGGGGCTGCAAGGATTACGTTTGTCAAGTGATGGATGCAGCTATACCAATAGCCCTGACACTAGGAGAACTGCTGGCTGAGGCCTCGCAGGCGGATGAATGCTTCCAACTCGTCCAGAATGCCGTCGACAGCAGCGACTGGAAATCAGCGCAGTCGGACATGTCCCACAGGGATAAAGACACTCGGCGTGACTAAAGTCACTGTGGTGAGCCTGACACGAGCTGTCAAGGTCCGACGAAGGTCTGCGGCTTCGTGGGAGACAAATTGTTGTACCTCGGAAACTGATTGGGAGGGTGCTAGAACTTGCCGTCAGTGGCCATCAGGGCACCGCAAACACCAGGGCAAGGCTGAGAACCAAGGTATGGTTCCTGGAACTAGAGGGGAGAGTCGATGACTACATTAGCTAATGTGTCTGGTGCCAAGCCGCCGCACCTGTGAATAAAGAGCCATGCATTGAGTCGATGGAACAGAGCGGAAGCCCATGGAGCACGGTGCACGCTGACTTTGGATCCACTGGGAGGGGCATGTACTTTTTAGTACTAATCGACCAGTGGTCACGCTATCCAGAGGAGGATGTAGTCGAATCCACGTCAAGTGATCAAACCATACAAGCAATGGAAAAGATCTTCATGACCCATGGACTTCCTCGGGTCATATGCTCGGACAACGGGCTGCCGTTTCATGGCAGACAGTTTGCTGAATTCATGCACGACTGTGGCATCATGCACCGGAAAGTGACTCCAGCCTGGCCAAGAGCCAATGGGGAGGTGGAGTGCTTCATGTGTACTCTCAATAAGATATTTTGAATCTCAGAGTCAAGGGGGGGAACTGAAGAGCAACCTGTATCAGTTCCTTCGAGAGTACCGATCAGCGCCCCATCAGTCTACAGGAGTGGCCCCAGCAGAGGCCCTGTCCAACCGATGGCCAAGAGGGCAGATACCAGAGTCCGATGGCTGCCCATCAGGCTTCATTGATGACCAAAAGACACTTGAGGACCGGGCGCACAATGAGAGAACGAACGTCAGGCAGCGCTTGAAACCCTTGTGCATTGAAGTAGGGGGATACCGTCCTAGTGAGGGGAAGCTATCCCTCAACTACGAGCCTACCCCCATGGGGGTAACCCATGTCAACGGGTCCATGGTGACGGCAGCTGACCAACGGGGAACTGTTATTTGAAACTCCTGCTTTTTCAAGAAGATTGCCACACGAGAACCACGACAAGAGCCTGCTGTTGACGTGTCCCTGGCTCGAGCCATGGAGACTGGGCCGCCTCTTGAGGAGGACCCTGGAGACCCCGAACCAGGTTCAAGGACTACATCTTGGACCTGAGTTAAAGAGGATCAGAAGTTGACGGTAGTTACCCATATTGGGCTGTGTCACTGTTAACTGTATTATGCACATATTATATGTCCTGTTGACACCAAGTTAGTGAAAAAATGTTAGTTTCTTTGTTATGAAAAAGGATGGATGTGACAGTCGCGGGGGTGTGACGGCAAGGTTTGCCATTGTGCGTGCGCAGCAATAAAGGGGAAGCGTGGCAGAGCGTGCCAGGAACCCGTAACAAGCAGACCTGTGTACGTGTTTTTCCTCGGGTACGGGAGGGCTGGGCCTGCTCATGGGGGGGGAGATCTGGGGGCACATGAACCACTTAACAGGAAGGTGCTTGGACTGCAAGCCTGTGGCACTGCAGGTGTTTGGAGATGTTGGCAGTGGATAGAAAAGCAGACTGTGAAAATATTGCCAATGGGCTATCTCCCGATTAGTTTCTGTAGGAGTGATGGCACTTGATTGTGAAATGCCTTCTGGGTAATGGAGGTTTTTGAGTTTGATAGGGTAGCAAACGTTGAGGAAGTGAAATCATGAGGGTTCGCGTTGTAGACCAGTCTTGCAGATTTGTTTGGAATTGTTTGGAATTTTACTTTTATCAGTAATTTCATGATTTATTTCAAATTTATTGTGGCATGTTCATTCTATATTGATTTACAAATATAAGCATAAGATAGGCCATTTCAGAACAAGCTGCACATCACAGTGTGCCAACTAGTAGTCCTCTCTGGAAGTTCACTGCCATTTCAGAGCCACAAATCAATGCATTGTGGGTAGTCAAATTAGCTGAAAAGCTTGAATGTTTAGCTCTGTGAGATGATTGCCATTATGTAAAGGGCAGTGTTATCTTATACATAGCGTTATCAACCCAGCTCTCAAGGATTCATGCATCCACATACATGTTGCACCGAAAAGGGGATTCATCTGTGTGTTGCAGACTGACATCTAAGTACCATTGGTTTACAAATAAATACTTTTGCTTTTAATGCCCTAAAAAGGTAATACTTAACGTTTAAGAAAGGGCATCATCACCAAGGCGGAAGCTACCACCCGACTTCTTTTTTCTTTTTATCTGGTATATTATTTTTCACAAGATTTGTTTTGTCTTGCAATTGGTCTCGTATACTTTTATGAATCGCTGTTCAATTCTTAATATTTTTGAAGGATACCACGCATATGGATTTGGTGAGTTCAACTTTATTTCAGTTTATCCGCAGCGACCGTGCCACAAAGTGGATGCACTATCCTCGAGCCTCTAATAACAGCTGAGGGCTCTCTGAAGAACATGGAGAGGTTCTGAAGTGACTTATCAATAGGATTCCACACATCTTCACTGTTTACCTAACAATCCAACCAGGGTGTTGGCTGTGATGAAAGGGGTGGCGGGGAAAGGAAAAGGACTAGGTCAATGAGGGAAAGGTCGTCTGGGGAAGTGGGTTACAAAACACTGCTAGTAATCCCGAGTTGTTGTGGGTTTTTTTCTATATGGTACAACATCTTTTGTCCCCGTCACTGAACACCCTGTATAAGGTTTCTGGGGAAACTCGTACTTCTTGCTGACCCCTTTACTGGTCTCAACCTATATTCCTACTGGATCACCCCTGCCCATCCACTTTTGTCTAGGGGACACTGCACTTAGATACCCTGTTGCGGTTCATGTGCGTCGTAGACCCTCTGTCATCTTGGTGGCTCTTGACCCTGCTCTGGCGGGACCACACAATGCATAAAAGTAGCTTTCTTCTCACCCAGTCCACTATTTAGAGGGTGGTGGTTTTGATCAACTTCAAGCATTTTATGACTCCTCTGTGTGTCTAACCATTATCCTATTGCCTTTTGATCAAGGCTGACCCTGGTTGCCCTTATGAGCTATGCGGGATGGCAGACCATGCTATTGGGTTTCATTTCTCTTAACGCCCTAGTTGTAGATTGTGGAAGACCTATGCACTACAACTGTGTCCCTGATTACCCATGGCCAGTCCCTTTACTTTACTTTGACATCGTGTACACTGTGCTTGATCACTTCAATATGTCCACAGTTCTGTTAGATTGGGGATGGTATATACAGTTGATATGGTGCTCTATCATATTATTTTTTGGGAGCCTGCACATCCTGAATTGGATGGACCCTGATGTGTGAGAACAATGGTTAGATCCCCTTCCCTTCTGACGACTGCTCCAAGAACTTAGTGTTATCCCTGGTGCATTTATTACTTATGCAAGACACTTAAAACCATCTGGTTAACAGATCTATCAAGGTTATACAAACGTATAACTGTTATCTTAATCATAGGGCCTAAACTTGTGTGATCTGCAACCCTTCTCGCTTTTCTCAACCTATAAGTACTCTCCCCCACTCTAGATCTGGAGATCACAACCTGGCCACCTGTACTTGCATCTAATGCACAGTTTTGTTTTAGATATTCCTTGGTGTGCCGGGTAACTCTGAGATTGTATACAGCTGTGAACACCTGCAGGAGATGCTGTTCTGTGTCCCCTCTTAGCCAGACCTGCTTGTCCTCTTGAGTATCCCTCCCTTGATAATAAACAGGGTTGCTGCACATAATTTTCTCGAATCCCTGTTGTATTCCACAGAGTGCTTTGTCTTCTTGTATGGCTTTTTCTATTCTTATGACATTCAGCCTTGCTCAACGATCCGAACTTGATCTTTCTCTGTCAATACTTGGCTTACTTCCCTCTTCCGTCTGTTAGACGTCACATGCAGTCTGCTGCCCTGTTCTTGGCACCCAGAACATACACTACGTTGAAGGTGTGATCCTGCAGGAAGGTGGACAATCTTCTGATCTGGGACAGCACCTTGACTAGACACTTTGTACGAAATTCCTTTGAGGTTTTAATGCATACCGGCTTTAAACTTTATACCCCCCCAAAAAAACCTCTGAATTTCTAAATGACTCATTTAACGGCCAGCATGTCTTTTTCTATGGTGGAATACACCACTTTTTCACCCCATAATACTTGAGATGCATATGCAAAAACCGGCCCTTGGTTTGCATTAGTGGCTATTGGTGTTTTCCTTACAAAGTTTCATTTTTAGTGAGGGTGCTCGATCGAGTGTTTATCTTTGTTTATTCATTTTTGCAAGTATCTTCCCTTTTTTCTGCTATCCTCTGCATGTTCACTGCGTTGTCACCTGGTTCTTTGTTCTACTCCTTTTTCTGATATGACCTGTCTTAGGTACTCAATCTCTTTCCTGTTCTGCTTGCGCTCGTCTTTAGACACATTTATGCCTGACCTCAAACCCCATTCTCCGTCAGAAGAATGGTGACATAGCCCTGTCTTCTGATCCCTTCCAAGAACCTATGGATGTCCATGATGCATATATTACTTGTCTATGACACTTCAACCCGCACACTTGGGGGGCATATATGTCAATAAAATAATACAAGCTTACTCTCGTGCTCCGAATCGATCATACCATGTCCAACCCAACTGTTCTCAGGGAAGACTAGTATCTATCGTTGTACTCTTCGCGGCTTCTCCCTCAATGTGCACTCTGCGCCAGCAGTTATTTCCCCACTTTTCCCTTTGACAAGCCCCTTGTGGTAGCTGGTGGTGCTTCCCTTTGGTAATACAACGGTAGTGTCACTGGCTCCTTGTAACCGTTCACTAGTAATGCTGGCTATGCTGCTACTGTGGCTTTTCTTCAGCTTCAGCTACCCCCTCTGCTGTCTCTACCACTGCTACTACAGTGGCTTTGCCAGTCAGTCTCCACTATAGCAGTGCTACCTCCTTGTTGAGCTCAGCATCTGACGTGGCTAGGCATCAGCATACTTCTCTGTTGGCCATGCTTGCAACAAATTGCACACACACGTGTGCTCTTGTGTAGCCACTTCTGTTGAGCTTCTGTTATTGCTTTTGGTACCAACACACCCCCTCCCCCCAAATACAATGACATCCAGGGTGGGTGCTGTGCAGCGCCGCTCACTCACTGTGGTGTCCCACAATCCTGGATTGTTGGGCCTTCCTGAGCACTGAGTGCTCATGGATGGCCTCTGGCTGCTGCTTCCATCCTTCTGGAATCTCCTAGCGGGATTTTCTCTTCGCCAATTTAAGGTCGCTATAGACCTGGATTTTTTGTGTAACTTTATTTCAGTCAATCCCCACCGACCCCATCAGTGACTGGATGCATCGCCCTCGAACCTTGCAGCTGGAGTGAGGACCTGGTATAATGCCACAATTATCAAGAATTAAATTGTCCTGTTGGTAAAAGGCGTTTTATGTTGCATATACTTCCAAAAAAGCTCCATTAATAGTTACTATATAGACTGTCCAATAAAATGAAAAGTACGAAGCTGCTTAGTGTGTGCTAAATATACCCTGCTGACGCCAATTAAGTCTGCACTTTACAAATCTGAGATTTGCACAGTTATGGTTGTGTGCCATTTTCACTTGCTCATGTGTCAAACATTTGTACGAGGCACTGGAATGATGTGGATGCTAGCTATTGCCTATATAAGAAAGCTACAAGCAAGCATGCTGCCATGAGGAGATGACAAATGGGAATGCTTGTTTAAGTGCAACTGATTACCCTTGACTGATGTGTCCAAATAAGCACTTCATGGTGCATGTGCATTGAAGTATAAGACTGGCTGCTAATAACTACATCCTTCCAGAAAGGGACCCGTTTTGGAAGTTCTTGCCTCCAGCGTAGATTATATTCTGGTATGTTAAAATACTGCAGTTTGCTGGGAAACCTACCGAGTTGGACTGATGCCAGGAGCCTACATACAACCCTCCAACCCCGTATCTGTATACATGCCTGTCCTACATTAGACCCGTCACATGCCTCCCGCTTCTCTGGCCTTCCATCTATTTGCTTGCCAATGGTCTGTGTGGTGTAAAACCTTGAGAGTAGAGATAGCAGCAATTGAGGTTGGGGTGGCAGTAATGGTGGTGACTCAAGGGTAAAGCAAGAGGAGTTAGAGATGGGGCTGATGCATCACCCTACTGGTTCATGCCATTTATTTTATTGCTGGCTAGTAGTCTTGACTCCCTTTTCATTATGTAACGGTCCTGCCAGTTTTTTGGAAAGTTTGCCTCATAAAAAAAATAGCAAGAGACCTCTGGTAAATCGCTATCCCCTTTTTGGGCCCCTACTGTCGCCATAATTTTCCATCATCTGGTATGCCTTGTCTTATGTGTGGAATGTAGGAATTTGAAATAAAACAGGGGTTTTGGAGGTGGGGGGGGGGCGGGTAGATTCCGCACAGAATTGTATGGGTGCTATACAGCATATCCCCTTTTAAGTCTGGTGCCTTTTGGGCTGCTTTCTCTTGTAAGAATTTAGTTTAAACTTAATTTCCAACAGGATTATAATATTGAGACACCTGCTGTATGAACACCAACAAGTACAAATACTTATTTATAATTATTTCTAAACTAATAAATGGTACGGTCTATCCTTGTGCTGCTGAGAGTTTCTTAAGGGACAGTTCTTTTGTAAGAGGTCAGTGAGAGTTGAATGTAAGACATAATAATCGAATCTCCACCTGTCACAATTCTACTTGAAACTTAAACCTTGCCTTTGGTGAGGTAGCAACGCAGCTTTGTGTGACCATTGACAAATGCTCTTAACATCAAGATCACGTTCCTTTTTGCAAATGCTTACACGAGGATAGTCTCTGAGATTAAGGCTTTTTCTCCTGAACATTACAATTCACAAGGCCAAGTTTGCTACCCAGCAAAATTATCTTTAAAAAGCTGCTTTTGCTATGTCGGGGGACCATTAAAGTTCTGTTCAGGAGACCTGGTTATGCTGCTAATTTAGAAAACTCCTTGTTACTTTTGGCTAAAACGTTTATGCCAGGCTATTTCTAAAGAATTCTTTCTCAGAAGGAGCCTGTGTTCAGGCGACAGACCAGGCACTGTTTCTTAGAAGGATTTGTGATGTCTGCAAACGGCCACTACTCTTCTTGGGGGCACCTGGGTGGAAAGGATACCAAACAGTTGCCACTTGCTTACGGTGGAGCGGATGATCATGTTACTAACTCGGATCTATATGACACGGGACATTGTGGCTTGTGAAGAAAGTTCGTGGACAGGATGTGTCCATATGTGGACTCCCCAACCCCCCTGCCCCGAGATCAATGTGTCCACAGATTGCACCTGGACCTTACCAATGAGGCTTAGTAAGGAAAAGGACTGGAACTGCATGTGTGCCGCTTCTGTTAGCTAAAAAAGGATGCAATAGAAAGCTAATCAGTGGTTCATCTAAAATATCATTTTTTTAGGTTATTGCACTGCCTCTCTTTCCTTGCCGGTCCGGTTTGTCAATGGACACTGTTGCAGAACCAAGTAAAACATGCACATGCCTTTGGTCCCGCTGTAAAGTGCCACTGGAGCAGAAGAGTGCACCAGAAGGTTAGGAAAGAAATTCCTGAATGCTAAGAGTCCTATAAAAGGGCTGCTTCTATTTGCAATGACAGTGAAGTACATACTTCAAGAAAGTCACATTAAATACCAAAATAAAAGCATCTAAAAACGTTTTCATTAAGAAGGTAGAAACAGTTAATCAACAAGCTAGTATACCAAGCAGTCCCCTCGTTGGGAGGCCGGGTGGAGTGTAAGGACTGATTAGAAAGAGTAGGACTGGAAGTAATAAAGATTGCCTGTAAGTAATACTGGCCTTACCACCCACATCCCTCTTCCTCAACCCAGTCCTTACTACATGAGGAATACCCCTGAAGAGGGCTTTGATGGAAGAAGCAGTGCAGCAGACGCTGGTACAAATGTATGATTTAATGAATACATGTATACTGAACCTATCAAATGAAGTGTGAAAATAATGGGTGTGGGGGGTATCCTCGTAGCGGTCGAGCCGATCTCCGTGCGGAACCCTATCTAATTATGTCCATTAAGCTGACGCTGCCATGGTACTTGACAAAGATAGGGTGGAGAGCGCTAGTTGCAGAGTAAGCAGAGGAGGCGGTGCCTTTCATCCATCTACTGAGACGTTCCTTCCTTGTCGTGGAAGCCAAAGGTAACAATAAGGCTACGTGAGCTCTAAAAACGTGCAGTCCTGTCTGGTTTTTGAAAGACTGCTTGCTTGACTTTCTAAAGCTGCAGATTCCCCTCTTCTTTAAACCAAGGAGAAGAATAATCCCTTCAAATCTGTGAAAGGCTGAAAAAACCTCTAGGTAGCAAATCACAATCTTGGCGCAAGATCAACGGCTTTTGAATACCAAAAAAACATAATAGAACACCCAGTTAACCAATCTGGAGTGCAGATGCAACAGCAATGACAAAGGGGACTTAAAAGAGAAAGGTAAGGGGTAAAGTCACATGGTGTGCTTGTAGTTGGAGATCTCCTCAGCAAATGGGAGCCTAACAAGGAAGCCCCTCCCACCCCCCGCCCCCACCTCCAGTCATACTCCATCGGTCGATGTTTTAAAAGTTGGCCATTTGCTTATATGTATAAACCGAGACAAACCTAGGAAAACATGTCCTATCTGAACTGCAGTATCAAGGAAGTGGAGAATGCTAGCAAATGGGCCTTGTGCGTCTCAACAACTTTCAAAGGACTCCCAAAGTTTGGAATAAGCAGAGAGCATCGACTGGCTTCTGGATTGTTGAACAGAAGCCACCACTTCATGGATCAAACATTGCCCCTTCGGTGCCCTAAACATTTAATTCCCATGCAGCTTACTGTAGAAGCCTTAACTTCCAACCACACGCCCAAACCACCCTAGAAAGACCAGGGACAGTGGAGGCAGCACAGGCCATGTTACAGATTCAGCCAGCTATGCCACCAGGGGAAACCAACCATGATGGCCTCAATCAAGAAGAGGCTACCAGAATCCAAAAGTCCATTCTCCCATATTCCTGCTGCTCCCCTGGGACTTAGGGGAAATAGGAAGGACAGACATAGGCAGCGGCTGCTCTGGGAATTAATAAGACATCGAACGCCAAACAGGGGATCTTTGGTTCATGAACAGAATGTCTGAACCTACTCATTCTACCTGGGTGCAAATGCATCGATTTAAGGGAATACAAACCTCCCACAGATTCCCCTGAATATATTTTCGCGTTTAGAGATTGATTCTGGAGATGAGGCATTGCTGAGACAATTCCTCCTCTCGTTGACCACTCCACTTGAGGGTGAGATTTGCTAAAGATAAACCTCGGTCCATGTCTTCAAATGCTAAGCAAGCTAGACCTGCTCTCCCCTCCAACCCCGGCAGTTGGTATAGGCTACAGCCACTTTCAACACATTGTGTTCCTGGATATCAGGAAGAAAACACTCGAGGGCTTCAAATACAATTGCCAGTGATTACAAGTTGCAAGAATCTCTCTTTGTCTCTAGTAATCGTTGTCCCTAGGCCTCTGACTCTGTTGACCAATCCAACGGAGCTGCATCGGTCATTATCCTAAAAGGATGAGCCAGCATAATGCCTTTGCTTATGTTTGTTTGAAAACGCCTACCATTAAATAGATTCTAATCTAATGACCAATACATACATTCTACCACATACGATGGTTCTAGAGCAGGTGCTGTATCCTACTGTGGTGGTCCTTGTGTAAACTCGTGCAAAAAACCCTAATCAATCTGTTCTTAGGAGGGGAGTGGGGCGGCGCATTTTCAGGATGGTGATACTCTGCCGATTTCCTTACATTTCCATCCAGAATTCTGATTCTGCTTTCGCTACCGTGGTAATTATATTGGATTTATTAGGCAGGTCTCCACACATGAGAGACCAGTTCCTTCCTTGCCATACACAGGAAACCAACAGAAGGTAAAAGACCTACTGGTCGGGAGCCGTGTAAATGTGTATTTTAATCTCCTTTCCACGGGAGCTCAGAGCTGTGATGACAAAGGGTGCACTGCTCACCTGATCTGTGCTGTGTGTTTGGTTTGGTTGGAAATGGAAGCGCACCGGTCCCAGTATTGGGCCTAGTGTCCTGCTACCCGTTGCTGTTCTGTCTACGCCGGGAAAGCTGCAGGGATCTAACATCGTTTCTGTCCCGGATTTAATTTCCTGTCAAAACAAGGGGAAAAAAGGAGGCAATGTTGGTGGCACTCCCTCGTGTAGCTGGCAGAGAGTGACCAAAACACGTGTTTTCTTCTGTATCAGGCCTGGGATAATTTCAGTCTTGAGGTGAAATCACTTCCTATTGTAAGGACTGGCATGAGTTAGAGGAATGTGGGTTGAATGTCTCTGGCTCCTATTGTGGCGCTTAATGCAGCACATATTGGTCGGGGCACTGTTTGAGCAGTTGCCTAGTTATTTAGGATTGTTTTGTAGCCCAGGTTTTTTTTTCCTTTGGTACCTTGCCAGGGCGGTACCATTACATGCCAACTACCCTCCTCAGACTAGCTGTAGAAGGAAGACTGTTTGGCAAACTGTAAAAAGAACAGTAGTTAGAACGACTTACAGAAGATGGGCCACACTCCTGAGTTATAGATGCCATCCTCAACCACAGAACAGCCAGACAATGTTTTGCCCCAAAGGGGGAACTCTGTTCTCAGAACTGAACATGGATGCATATTAAAACTCCACTCCCTCCTTTTTACCCTTATACAGACACCTCTGGCACCAATCCAGCTGGTAGGGCCCTGCTCAGTTTGCCTGCCCCTCGCTGAAGGGAGCCGCAAAAGCGCTCCCCAGGGCGAGAACACAGACCAGCGCCCCACTCCATGCCCAAAACACTGTGCGGTTTGCTATAATCCTAGAGGTAGGAACTGGCTCCTAAGCGACCCAATCCACCTGTTTAGCTTATAGGAGGCAACCTTCCACGTCTCTTGGAGAGGTAACTTAACCAATGGTGTCTCACAATATAATATGTTCCAAGTACTCGTACAGCTTATAGTTATACTCTGGCAATACCAGTGTACCCTTCCAACAAGCTAACAGCCGCTGCAGTCAGCTGCTGTCCGTTTGTGAACACTGATGGGGTCCATTTTGTATCCAGAACGCTCATAACCATGACCTCCATTTTGCTGAATGTGTGCTGTTCTGGTGCTCCTTTCACCCAGGCTCAAATGGCCGCACCGACTGATGAAAGCGTACCTGTGCATTACAAGAGGGCTGCCCCACAATGCTGTGTTGGCTCAGTAGGCTTCAGGCACTTGACCTGCACGCAAATGTGAATGCCTGTTCAGCACTTCTTGTCTTTCCAGCCTGGGGTAGTCTATCTGCCTGCCTAGACCCTGACTTTCCTGAGTGGGTACCATCATGGTCTGCCGGCCCATTGCACATTGCCTTGCTGCGCCACGCAGGCAACCCAAGATGTTCTTTCCACTGGTCCCGCTACACACCCCCTCCATATCCAGGCAACACCTGACAAACATGGCCTGTGATTTGCAGTCCTAGCTGGACCACTCTTGCACTCGGCTCAGCCCTAATCGATCTTGGCACTCTCCTCAATCATCCCAGAAGCCTACTTTCATGGGTCCTGGTGCTGTGACCCAGAGGGCTGGTTCTCACCAGCCACAGGGCCTTGCCCGAGGCGGCAGCCCTCTGGGACCATCCTGGGCCTTGTCCTCCACCTCCCTTCTTCCACTGGCCTAACGAGGTGATATGGCCCGAGGAGGTGGGCCAACCCTGCCTGTAACGGCCTACCGGCCATGTTAAGGGTCCGAGCACAGCAAGGGTCCCTTAACGAGGGTGCGTGGTGCTGTTACTAAAAGTCCGCTCGCCACCAAGGGGCATATTGCCATTAGCACCCGCCCGGGCTACACAGGGCTGCTGAAAGCCTCGACCGTTTTCCATGTTAATGACTGACGTCATCCGCATGGAAAATGGACTGAGGGGACAGCAGCACTGCCAGGTCCTGCAAAAATGGTAAACTTTTCCTTGTTTTTTTGAAAACACTATTGGCACCTGTGTAGGAAACTACATGGATGTTATGGTCAGGGTGAAGGGGCTGCTGGAACGCGGGCTTGCACCATAGAGTACAGCCTCCTACGTTCTGAGCCTCCTGATTGGCTGGCGCCCCCTTACTGGGTGCTAATTGTTTTTTTTCTTCCTTTCAAAGCCACCTCATGCCCAGCAGCTTAGCCCACTATAGCTGTACACTGCGGGGGTGACCTGTTCATGTCTCGACTGCTCCATTATTCCAAATGCTTTCTTAATCATGGGTCAGCCCACTGGCAGAACGAAGGTATGTAGCGTCACAGTAAGCACTACACATTTAACATTGCCCATGAACAATAAACTACTTTTTATAACTCAAGGTGTATGTTTTCAATCGCTTTTGCCCATACAGGTATCATCAAAGTATGCAACCCCAACCTAAGTGTTTCCTTATTTGGCCTGGGGTTACAAGTAGACCTTTTAACAGACAAGTAATTACAATGCATGCTCTGCCCATTGATGGGGATTTTCAAATATTTGACAGATTTCTTTACAAAGGGTTCTTGATTTTGTCAAGACTGGTGGAACATATGCTGTAAAACCTTACTTCACTTTTCATGGGCAACAAAATTAATCACTAAGATTGAGAATTTAAATGAAGAAATTCAACCTCCAAAATGTTCCATATGAAATCCAAAAAATGAATTGCTAATAACATTTGACTCTAGCAATGAAGCAAGCCCCCTGACTGGACATTTTGGGAAAGGTTTGTAAAAAAAATAAAAAAGTTAATAAGAAAATAAACACTTTTGACCTAGTCCCCATTCATTTTCCCATAGACCAAAAAGGTCCATTGTCAAGCCGCCCAGCAAAAAATACTGGACGGAATTGGACCATGTCCGAAACACCTTGGGCACAAAGCGTTGCCTCGCAATCCTTTTGTGGTTTAGGGTTATTGCGTTCAGTACTTTATTTTTTCCAAGCTTTATGTAGCATTTTCAAAATAAGAACACAATGTCAGAGTTATCATAACTAGAACAAATGTGGGGTCAAACAGAGTGAGGTCACCAGGAACATCAGCAACGACATTTCACATCATATAATGATAGCAATTCAGCATATCGAAAAATCTGCGGTTTGTGGGTCAAATGTTGTCAGGACCTTAGGAATTGAATAATAGGGAGCCACGCTCCGTGGAAGTCTCGATATCTGTCATTAAGTATGGCGGTCATCTTCTCCATTGAGACTAGCGTCCAGACCCTTACCCATCATTGCGGGCCGATTCCGTCCCCCGGTAGCTTCCAGGAATGACAAATGTAACCTCTGTTAGCTACCAAAAGCTGCATGATGACTCGTGCAGTCTGTGCCCTTGGGCGGTAGCTGCCATTCTAGTCAGCATCCCCCAGTATAACCACCCTCGGGTCCCAGGGAAGGGCCACCCCCTGTGAGGTCCTTTATGTGCGATAGTATTTCCTTCCAGTATGTTTGTGAGAAAGGGCAGGACCCCCACATATGCCCCAGACGTTGGGGTTGATTGCATGCAGTCTACTTGGGGACATTTATTCTAGCCACATTCCTTTAGTCCCATACCCTGGGATGCCTTATGGGTTCTCTCCCAAATAAGAGTCAAGGAGTGCATGTGGATGTCTACCCCCAGCTCCTCCCCCCATGTCCGCATTTAGGGTAGTGCATCCGAGAAGTCGGAGGGGTCCAGCAGGCTGTGCGTATCCTGGCGAGGCCTTCCACCAGTGTATGCTCCAACCCTGTGGGATCCCTGGACCCCTCTAACTTCCTTATTATTAATCCAGTGCCTGAGCTGTGCATAATGGTACCGTTCCCTCTCATCTGCTGCACATTTCGCTTAAAGGTCAGTAGTTCTGTACCTGTAGACGTGTGGCCCAACCCGAGCTTACCCGATGTCTCCCAGGCTGCAAACTCCCGACCCCTTAACCCTGGACTGAATTCTGGGTTATTGAACACTGGCGTTTGAGGACCCAGCCCCAATGGAATCTTCAACATATGTCCTCCCATATCCCAATACGCTAATCGGGTTTGATAGTGTGAAGGAGCTTGCCCCCGTCTTCCCGCACCCTTGGTGTGAGAAAAGGCATACCATCCAGTGGGATTGTCGTAGCTTCCTGCTCCAGCTTCTCCCACTGTTTCCTGTTGACACCTCCCCAGTCAAATAGGGAGATTACCTGGGCCGCAACTATATATCTTTTCAAAGATGGGACCCCGAGATCCCCTTGCCAAGGAGATCGCATTAAGACTTTCCTGCTCACTCAGGGCCTTTTCCCAGCCCAGATAAACTTAAGGATCTTCCCCTGCAACTGGGAAACTGATTTTGTGGGTATTTCAAGCAGAAGGGCATGAAATGCGTGCACCAACCTTGGAATAACAGACATCTTCACTGCCGCTATTCTGCCTAGCCAGAAAATCTGCTGATGATCCCATCACTCAAGAACCTCCTCCGCCCCCCACAGTCTTTAAACAAGCCCGGGAAGTTCACTTAGAATAGCATGTCAAGCTTCAGAGTCATATAAACCCCCAAGTATGTGATCTTATCCGTGACCCAATTCAGAGACGGAGAGGGACTGTGTTGGCTCTTCGAGACCCCTATTCCCATTCCCACAGACTTCCAATAGTTGATTGTGAAGCTGGAGTAATTGCCGAACTGTTAGATCACTGCTAAGGCTTGGGGAACAGAGCACCCAAGGTCAGCAAGAAATAATATAATATAATGTCATCCGTATATACCCCTATCCTATGCTGCGCCCGTCCTGTGGAGAAACCCGCAATATCGCCATGCCCCCTTATCAGCTGGGCCAAGGGGCCCATTGCAAGGGCGGACAAAAATGGCAACAGGGGGCAACCCTGTCTAGTTCCCCGTCTGATTTTAATTAAAGTTCTCTACATCCCCTGGTATAGGTAACTCTGCGCCCAGAAATGTTGTGTAATAGCTTTCAATTATTTGAGTTTTCGTTTGCTCGTCCCAACATCGCTTCCCTTTGTGATCTCGCAAGACCCTGATTCTATTGCGCGTTTGCACACCTTTCAATTTGGCTATCAAGAGCTTATTCGCCTTGTCACCTCCCGAGTAATAGTGTTCAAACAAGCTCTAGTCAGGATTATTACCCAAAAAAGCGTCATTACATTGACAGCAAATTTAAAATCAATTATAAAAAATCCATACAATATTGACAGATCTTTAAAATCAAGTTTCCGATTTAAAAAAATAGTTTTCACATTCCTACAATAGCAGTTTGGCTCTCCTCAACCACGCCCTATGGAGACATTTTACAATAAAAAACACTACGTTCACATCATTAGTGCTTTTACAGAATGTCACTGCTCCTTCAGTTTGTCTGACACCTTTTAATCTAAAAAAAATAAAATAAAAAGGGACAAGATAGCATCTCCTTAGATCCGAGTACCTAGGACAAAAAAAGCAAGATATGTTTTGCTGTTTCCTCCGGGTTACCACAGACTTTGCATTGTGTGTCTGATGAGTGATACCACCTTGCTGTAAAAGAGACCACCTTTAACGTGTTAGTGCGAAGTTGAAGAAACAGGTCCTGAGCCTACCCATGTGCCATGCAGTCTAAATGTGGCTCAAAGCCCTGTCTGTTTCAACACTACAGAAAACACCAGTCTTCAGTGCAGCGCATGCCCTTCTCCTATTCCTAATCATGGTATTGCACTTTGTTTTAGCCACCTTTGTCGAGATAGGTAGTAATTCCACAGAAATGGACCAGAAAGTTGGTAAATTAAGATCCTCAAACCCTTTGTGAATCTTCCTCAGCCATTGGCGATAGCTCGATCCCGGGACTTTCTGCAAGCTGACAATCGCTTCCCTATATTTGCCAAGCCGATTTAATAATAGTGCTTCGGACAAGGACTTCAAGTCGCACTGCCAACGCAAGCTGGTCATCAGAGTGCCCTTGGGTTGCAGAAGTAGTGACCTCAAGAAGTTGTTATCTGCCACAATATTTGCACTAACACAGTGACCCCACAGTTCCGCCCGTAAAGGGTCGCTGCCCATCCCTGGGTTTTGTACAAGTCAATGGCAGGCGAAATTGCACCACTCCCATGTGTACTAAACTGGCGACACAGTCCACTGCTATATTTTTCTAGGGTGTTCACAACCTTAGTACAACGAGCTGTCCAAGTTACATCTTCTGTGATCCTAATCGTCAGATAATTGTAACAACATACCTGCTCCAACATGCACGCTTCTATTAATATCCTCAGATTAATCTTCTTACTATTTTTGCAGCCAAACACCATAACCATAGTTTTTTCTGTGTTGAGCTCCATAGACAGTTATTTGCACTTTTTAACAAAATGTTCAAGTAATGCCTTAATCCAATAGGGGAGGTGGATAACAAAACTACATCTGCATAGAAGAGAGCTGGGAATCAGTGGTGTATTTAGGCTTTCTGCTGCCCTAGGCCAAAATAAGTGCATGCAGCCCCCAACTTCACTCCATCTCTGCCAGACTATGCAACTTCACCAGATTCCGTCCCTTCAACAAACTCTGTCCACGTTGTCCAAACTATGCCCCTTCACCCCATTTTGTCCCCCATTTTAGCTCCATAATATTATAAGGACGTTTTTAAAGTTGCAGGGATTAGAAAGGTATTGCTTCCTCTCTATTCATTTAAGCCTGTCATCTTCTATGTTATGTTTGTGGAAAGAGCGTTTTCATATCTTTGCTGCCCAAGATTTGGAGGAGGCAGTGTGTTCTACAGTTTCGTGCACTAGGGGTAATTGTTACGGCTAATTGTCTACTTTCGGTTAAGTCTGAAAAACAATCTTTTAGAGGAAGTGATAAGAACATAAGCTGTCTGCCAACTGGGCACAAGTGAGAGAAGGTTGGAATGAGGCACTTTGTTTCCAATGGTAATATCTGGTTTCTTTCACAAATTGCCTGCTGTCACTCTGAGAAGCACCTAGACTGGTCTGTAATAGTAATGCAACATAACTACATGTCTACATCCGGTCTTGTCAAATAGTAAAGTTTGCATATGAAATATATGCAAGATGTACCTCTAATCCCTTCGGCTGGAACGCCATTAAAATATGGCAACATCACAAGTGAAATGTGTAAACTCTACCTGGGCAGAAACACCTCAGTAGAGTAAAGACAGTTGAAGGTCCTTAGCTTCTTTGGCTGTGCATTCTCACGCTGGAGTAATGGATAAGGGTGACCCTGAACATTCCTGTGTGGGAAGCAACAGCATTCCCCACAGCTGCACAATGCAGGCACCTTTCATAACAAATGAAATGGTACAAACTGTTTACATCATTGCTGTTTGTGCAATTGCTCGAAATACCCAACACTTCAAGAGTAGAATTGAGCAATGGATCGGGGATTCCAGCCCAATGTTACCCTTGTGGCTGTGGGTTAGGCTATGGGTCTTGCCAGCTTACGTTTAAGGTCCTTTAAAATGTTTCCTAACTCCGTAGAGTTGGTTGGACTGTACAATACATAGGAACATTTTGGGATTTGTGGATATAGAATGGATATATATGTCCTGCTGTCGTTTGAAGGACTGTTCCATAGTGAACATTCTACCTTGTTTTTTTAAATATAATTAATGTATAGATGACTTATAAGCATCACAGTTATACATTATACATAATAGTGTGACATATTTGCAGTTTGTTCTCCTGGTAGTACTGAGCCAGCAGCCGAATGTCATCAAAGACACATGATGAACCCAGCAGGGATGCCATTTGCCTGCTTAGCACTGAGCAGCTTCTGTAAAGATGGCTGAATGGATATCTTTACATGACACCTTTACAGCAGTGAAAGTCATTCTATGGCTTTGGGTATCCTTTCACAGGTTTCTTGATGCACTTACACATTCAGATTTATTCTTCACCATTTTAACTTCTCCAAGATCTATTTCATGTCTGCACCTTTTGGGTCGGCCACAGACCACTGAAATGTGGGTCCGAGAGAGAAATTAGTGCTTGCTTCGACCGTCATTTTAGTGCCACCTGTAGGAACTCTGTACTTGACTTAAGCATAGGCAAGCATTTAATAATGTAAAATGATGCATCATTTTTAACCTTTACTTTTTTGAAGGGAACACGCTCAGTTTTACAATGGTTTAAAAAATGCATGTCTTGTATTTGAATATAAAAGTGATTGCTTAACACAGTGTATGTGTGTATTTATTAGAAAGAACTCCAAAGATAATGGTAAGTGGCACCAATAAAACCAATGAGGTTTTGGTTGTTTTGCATATTAAAGGGCATTTTGGGAAGATAAGACGGACCAAAGAGCTTTATATATCTGTCATATATGTCTGTGATAGTTGTAGGACTGAATCACTAAATACCTAAAGCACGCTGGCTTTGGTACTTGTTTTAAAATAAAATTATAAACAAAAGTCACCCTAACAATAAAGCTTTTGCAAATATGAAGCATATATGCAAGTTGGGCCATCAAAAACTTTAGCTGTCAGAGTGGAGTGAATGCTAACTGTTCAAATTAGTTGCAGTGAAGTGGATCACACAGAATTGCTTTTATATTTAAAAAATGTCAACCAGTAAATTGAAAATAAACTGCAATAAAATGCAGCCCCTCTGGCAATTTGCTGCCCTTGGCCTGGGCCTAGTCGGCCTTGTTGTAAATATGTCTATGCTGGGAATCTATCTGTTCCAGGTTTAGGGGAATCAAGACCAGAAGCTAACAACTCTTCAATTATTACATTTATATACAGGCTAAAAAGCAGGTGGGCAAACGCACATCCCTGTTGCACCCCGCTCTCTATTGAAAATCTATTGAGTGTTAGACAACAATAAATCTGGCACCCCCTTGCTTCTCAGCACTGACCACATCTTACATCGAGATCCACTATCGTAATAGTATTGCTTGGTGTGCAAGAGGACTTGCGCCACCGCTCTGCCTGCACTGCCTCCAGCTTAGCCCAGATCGCCCAGAGAGCCCTGAGTGATCTCAACAAATATTTCTGTTTATGCTCCCTCTCCTTAGCTTTCAGTTCAGCCTCGAGTGTTTTCTGTGTGTGGCCTGCTGATCGAGTCAAGGCTGCAGTCCTCCTGATCAAATCCCATTGGAACACTGCTTTCCATGCATCCCACACCAACCCTTGATCAAGTTCCCCCTGCTCGTTCTCCATAAAGTACAGCTCTATTACTTCCCCCGTTTCTCTTTTCAACCCAGATCTCGTAATGCTGCCCCATTCAATTGCCATGTCACTAGCGCCACGGGTGGGAGCGTTAGACCCACAAGGTTGAGCGTAACCGAGGCGTGGTCCACATGAACCATTGGTTCAATTTCTATAGCGGTGGGGTTCCTCACAAGAGCAGGCGCCGTCAAGATCAGGGCTAGCCTGGAAAAGGATCTGTGGACCGAGGAGGAATAAAATGTGAAGTCCCGTTCCCCTTGGTGGTTGAACCAACACAACTCCACCACGTCTAGTTTTTTCAGCATGGTTGTGGTGGCTCTAAAGTTCTGGAGATCTACCTGGGGGGGGGGGGTGGACTTATCCATGTAAAGATCGATAAACGTTAAAATCACCTCCTAAAACCAAGTTGCCCTCCTTGAACCCCAGAATGATTGGGACCATGTCCTGAATAAATTGATCCTGATTATCATTTGGGCCGTATAGCCCCACTACCGATGGCGCAACACCTTCCAAGGTGCCCCGCAGGGCCAGATACCTCCACTTTGGGTCTGTTAAGTCACCCCCAACCTGGAAAGGGAACCCCATGGTCAGCAGAATGCCCATTTGTATTTGTATTTTGCCTTTCCTTTTGCCATGCCTTTCCTTTTCATTCCTGCACTACTAAAATAACATCGGGGAAACCTCCTGCATTTGATCCTTTTTTTTGTCCTCTGGCAACAAGTGGGTCTCCTGAAGAATTGCGATATCCTACCGCAGAGATCCGAACTGGCCTATAACCAGTTTGATTCATGGGGTGAGTTGAGCCCACGCACATTCCACGTTCCCACCCACAGCTTTGAGGTCACCTTAGAAGATTATGATGAACCATGCTCGCTAATGGGGTGTTTGTGGGTGGTGACTTCCATCACACATGCCTATCCCCCCCTCATCGCTCCCACCCAGGCCCTGGTGAACCCTGGTGCAACTATGCCATGGCGTAGACCTCAACCAAACAACCACCTAGTGGTATAACTTAACCAAATGTTAAAAGCCTCCCACCAGGGACAGTTCTCATTCGCAAAGGCCACCACACCCACTTCCCCATGTTATAACTCATCCCCACCCTCCACAAGCCACCCAGAGTTCCCCCTGTGCCATGTTATCTCCAGTCAATGTGTGTGCCCAGAGGCCTCCCAGGACTCCCCCACCACTCTGCGGATTCAGCTGTGTCGCTTTGTTGTGGTTCTCCTTCTAAGCCACTGATCTATAGGGCAATGGCCCAGGATTCCAACCTCCATTGTCCATCAGGTCCCCGATCTAGCTGCTTTAGATTTGTATTTGCTTTTGTTGGGAGGTTCGCATAGTTTGGGGTGCTTCCTCTCCTGCTCCTGAGAGGAATCAGACTGGTTCCCTGGCTCCTCCGACTCCCGAGTCTCCCTTCCTTCGAGCAGTGATGCCACCTCCTCCTCCTTAGTCAATGAGTATTTTTTCCCATCCGCTTCAAATAGCAACCGACAAGGAAACCCCCACCTGTAGGGGATGTTATTGTGCCACAGCCATGCTGTGACCACATTTAATTTCTTGCGCCTATAGAGGGTCACCTGGGAAAGATCCTGGAACAGCACTAGGTCGGATTCCCTAAATTGGACTGCTCTTGTCTTCCGGACTTCTCGCATCACCTGCTCTTTCTGGGTGTAGAAGTGCACCCTTGTGAGGACATCTGGGCACAAGCTATTCTTGATTTGGAAAGCTGTATAAACCCTATGCGTACGATCTAGGATCACGTCTTCGGTTTCTGGCAATTGCAATATTGAGCGGACTAGGGCTTAGACATAAGTGTGTAGCTCTTAGTCCGGTATCATTTTAGGAATCCCTCTAATGTGGATGCTATTGGGTCTAGTGCGGTTTTCCGCATCCTCCTGTTCGACTGCTACTGCCTCTAGCCTTTGTTCCAGAGCATCCATCCTTTCATACCCCACTGCTTGTTCATGGGTCTGCTCCATCGATAATCCTTCCAGCTCCTCAATCCTGGTCTCAGCGCCTGCAATTCGAGACTGAAGATCCACAACTGCGCCCCTCAGTTTATCCACGCTCCCCTGGATTTCTTGCTTGAGCTCTAGCTTCAGGTCCGTCAGCATGGCCTTAATGTCCGCCTTCAGCATGGAGGGTTCCTCACCCCGGGTGGGCAGGGACGCCGGTGCACGGATCTGGGCGCTTGTCTGCAACTGGGGCTTCTTGGAAGGCGCCTCCTGCATCGCCAGCATCTGCTAAATGTTTCCAGACGGGGGCACCTTGGATTTCCTTGTGCCTGACGCCATCGCCTCTTGGGCAAAGGAAGAAGCAGCAGGACTCTCTTGTGGCACAAGTGCGCTGGACAGGGTAAGCCGACGGCCCCTCGTCCTGCTTAATCTCCTTTAAGGTACAGGCCCACCCACTCGTCCCAAGATGCTTCCACAGCTCTGGTTGCTGGCCTTCTGCCTCTTAGTCTCTTACCCCTTCACCTCGCCCGCCTCAGAAGGGGTCGTACTTCGGCCTCCTGTGACGCCTGTACAGAGCCTCCAGAATGGGTGTGTAGATTATCCGCTAGCCAGCTGTAAGGATAGCAGGCACCACTTCTTCTGGTATCCCCAAAGAGAAGGCAGCTATTAACATTTAAATCACCCCTATATGATGCACACACTCATCCAGACCATGAGTCCTTCCTTTCTCCCCTTTCTAGGATCTCCTTACTGTGAGCTGCCGCCCCTCCTTCTCTTCTGGCTTGCGGGCTCCCCGCATGACTCCAACTGCATCTGACTTCCGCGGCACCTGGCTTCAGACTTGCTGAAGCACATAATTCAGGCTCCCACTGACAGCTTCTCCATATTTGTCGCAGCACCCCAGGAGTATTGGTGCATAGTCTGTTGGGGCACGCTGCCCACTCCTGCAAAGCCGCCTCCTATTCTGGGCTGCCGTGAGTGCTAGACCCGGCGTGGAAGCCAACCTCTCCCGTCTTCCGCTACGGTCCTCTCGGGTGCAAGGAGCACCCCCTCCACTCGACGGCTCCTCGCTGCCTCCACCAACACTGTTCATCGGTTGGAGCGCCTCAGGGAGTCCCCGGCAGCATGCACTGCTCTCGCTCGAGCTCTGCGAGGACCCGCACCACCATGCCGGTCCTCCATCCAGGCTTATTGTTCTACACACTACACTCCACCACTATATGCGGACTGCTAAGTTGGCCATGCAGTCCCTGGAGGCTGTCCCGGAGCCCTGGGTTTTCGGCCACGGCTTCATTCCAGAATGGATGTTGCAGGGCTATTTCCTACACATATTCCCCCCTCATCCAATACATTTTGGGGATGGGGGGAACCAATACAGGGGCTACATGTGACCTCTAACAACGGGAGCTCACGGATCCAGCATCCACATTGCGCTCTACTTGGCCACGCCCCCACGTTCAAGACTTTTACAAATATTTAAAATTTTTAAATTTAATTTTTAAAATATGTGATTATCAGAAAACAAAAGGAAGAAAATGGCATTAGGAGGCGGAAAAACTGTGAAATGGCATCAGGGAAGTGGGGGAGGGAGAGGGCCCCATGTGAAATTTGAGAGTTAGAGGTGTGCTAGGGACTGAGTTTGCAGCACAAACATTTTCCTGTAGCTGCGGTTATCCGGTCCGATAAAAGCGGCTATTGGAGAAAACAAAGTGCATCACATACAACAAGTGTTTGAGGGGGCATGCAAGAGGGCCGCAGAGGCAAATGGGAGTTGGTGGGAATGGGGGGACATTGCCATGAGCAGAGCGGCACTTGGTGAGTGAGTGTGGGGTCCAAGAGAACATGTTTTATTTTTCGCCATTTTCCCGATAATCCCAGCTATATGAAAACTACAGATAATCGCAGCTATTTGTAGCTCATTGAAATTATAGCCACGGATAAGGGGAAAAAGTCATTTAAAAAAAACAATGGATATTTATACAGCTACCGAGAGGTCGGGTGTGAAAAATCGGCCACTGCCAGTGACTTGGTAGCGTTTTAAACAGCTAAAGGCCTGATAGTGTTTTAAAATATATAGTGAGGAACGTCGAAAAAAGTATGCAGTGGCACTGAAATATATACATGGTCGAAAGGCATGGACAGTGCTGCCGAAAAATATACAGTGGGCATGGCCGTGGCCATGCCCTCATTCTCTCCCACCTGGACAGCAGCAACGCTCTCCTCACAAGTGTCCCTCACCACCCGGGCCATGTTAAAATCCTGCAGCATGTCGCAGCCTGCTTTCCTACAATATAATATCTCACAATTCTCTCTTTAATGAATCACCAACAAAACAAAACAAATCAACCCCTGGCAGGGTTTACATTCTCTTTCTCAAACCACATTCATGAGCAGGGTCTTACAAGAAACCACTTTTCAAAAAACCAAACCCCAAAGCTGCTCTGCTCATACCCACAT
Source organism: Ambystoma mexicanum (assembly GCF_040938575.1). Taxonomy (NCBI): domain Eukaryota; kingdom Metazoa; phylum Chordata; class Amphibia; order Caudata; family Ambystomatidae; genus Ambystoma; species Ambystoma mexicanum. The sequence continues at coordinate 979,077,913 of NC_090927.1, forward strand.
GGCATATCACACAATTCGCCTTAGAAAACAAAAGCTTTATTACCAATTCGGTTAAGAGAAATCTACCAATGTTACGTATTCAAACTCCAACTAATCCAATGCATAAATCATAATGTATCTTTGCAGGAGGGAAATGCAATAATGAAAGCACAATGTTAAAGGGATGAATTCTACATCTCAGCCTGGCAATGATCACCAGCAAAATAATGAAACCACAATGTTAATGAATCACCTGCGTGTCTCCAGATTGCAAAAACCAAACGCAAAAATGCAGTAATGAAACCACAATGCTCAATTGCTCGTTTCAGAATGCAATTACCATCAAGAGCACACATTTTTAAAAGAAGATCTTCCCCAGCATATCACTTGTAGGATGCCTGCTTGCTAAATCAAACAGGGCATCCTCTGCGGTTGAGGCTGTGGTCCGCTGCGTCAAGACCCTCTAACAGCATCTCCTCCGTAATCCAATTAGCCAGCCAGCTCTCCCATTCAGGTTTGCATGGCATTTATACATTCTATATGGAAACCCACTCATTATTATACTTGCATGGCATTTGATGCACAGTCTATCTGGGTGTAATGCAGATCTATGGAGCAGAGACGTCAAATTCCTGCCTTTAGGTGTGAGGTGTATCAACAATTGAACTGGTACACCCCTTCGCTTTAATGTGACGTCAACAATTGCCAATGCTCAGTGATTTATCATTTACACGCAAAAAGCTTGCATTGTCTGTTTGTGACTGGTTATCTGTCTGCAGGAAAAAGTGTCCGACATGTCGAAGGCCACGTGTATCGGTGCACAGAAAACATGTTTCTGGGGCGAACTGCTCCAAAGCAATGATTTATTTGCTAAATCAGCTACCAGCTCTGTGCCCCTGCCGATTAGTACTGTCATCACGTTACTAAAGCACAGCAAAATACTTTTATGTACAAAGTGCAAGGCCATTTGCACAGTGTATCCCAGAGGCCTGCTTTTCCAATCATTTTATGGGGAATTAAATAAGATTGCTGGTGCTCTTTGCTGGCTCAATGTACAACATATAGAATTCTATGCATAACTAAATATATACGTATAACTCAGCCATTCATAAATTTAATGTGCCATAGAATGACACACCTCCCTTGGAGGTTGCTTTGTGAATTGAAAGCAAATGCAGGTTTATTTATTTTTACATTTATAAAGCGCGCTAAGCCAGGGTGGGGGGGGGTGCTGTTACAAGCAGAGTTGCATATTAAGACAAAGAGACACACACAGTATCATAATTGTGCATTTAGGAAATGCAGCAATCAAAGTGTGAGGCCCGAGCGACCATTGTCCAAGTGTTGAGGCTGCGTTGGTGAGCGGCCCATTAGGTCAACAGCAAAGTTTTTTGCGGTTTGCGAAAGGTCCAGTATGAGTGCTCGGCTCACAAGAAGGGAGACAGCAGTTTCCAGTATTTGGCGGCTATAGCAGGAAAGTTGGTGCCTCCCATTCTGGCTCGTTTGATTTTAGGTTGGATGATGCGCCTGTAGGCACCACCTGTTCAACATCCGCAAGATCCGCTCCTCCCTCACCTTCCACGCTTCTAAACTCCTTATTTCCTCCCTTATTTTCTCCCGCCTTTTCTACCGCTCCTCTCTTCTTCTTGCTCTCCCCTCCTCTCACCTGACTCCCCTAAAATCCATCTACCATTCCTCCATCTGTACTCTGTCTTCTCGGTCCTCATGATTCTATCTCTACCTCTCTCTCTCAACTCGGCTGGCTTCCCTTCCTCTCACAACTGACATTTTAATTCCTCTGTCTTGTCTACAAATCTCTCCATGACCTCGCCCCCCCATCTCTCTTCCCTCCTCTGATTTTACCATCCCTCCTGTTCTCTCCGTTCCACCGATCTCTACCTTCTCACAGTACCCCCTGCCCCTTCGCCGCCTCATGCTTCCGCACCTTCCAACTCTTGGCCCCCCTCCACTGTAACTCCCTACCTCTCTCCATCCGCTCCTCCTCCACCTACTCATCCTTCTGCTCCTCCTTGAAATCCCTTCTTCTCCACTCCCCTCCCTGACTCTCTCCTAACCCCCCCTCTCCCCTCCTCAAACCCCTACCCACCTTCACTCACCTCCCTCCTCCCCCTGACCTCACTGGACACTACTACCAAGAGGCGCAGGAGGTCACTTGGGTTACTCCCCCCCGCAACCTTGATCCCCCCCTTCTCCCACCCTGCTAGCATCGAACCTGATTTTCATACCCTTAACCTTCCTCCTCCTCCCCCCTCCCTCCTCCTCTCCTCCCCTTGAGTAAATTGTTCCATATACTGTACTTCTGGTTTGTTTCACGTTTGTAAATAAGGTTCTTTAAATTTTGTATCTTGTTGTTACTCTGTAAAGCGCTTTATAAATTCAATAAACATAAACATGATGCGAGGAGTGTAGGCAGCTCTTGTTCGTCTAGAGAAGAAAGCTTTTGAGAATGTATGTGCAATGTAGAGCAGGGAATCTCTGGATAGGCATCAGTGGGTGATGGAGAGTGTTTTAAAGATAATCCTCTCAGGGATGGGGAGCCACTGGGCTTGTTTTCTTGCAGCTGTGATATGCTCCGGTTAAGGGATATTCAGGGCTGTTATTTTGAATGATCTGCAGCTTTTTAATGTTATATGCAGAGGTGCCCACAATTAGGGCATTGCTGTAATCAGGTCTTGATCCTATTGTGGCCCTGGCTATAGTGAGGCAGCTCTCCGGAGAGAGGGAGGGTCTGGCTGAGTTCATCAGTTTAGGTGTGTAGGGGGCTGAGGATGCAATGGCACTTACTTGCTGAGACAGGGACATAGTATAATCGAGGTAAACTCCCAGGGTTTTCACAGAATGTGAGACTGGTATCATGGTGCTGCCGATATCAAAGGCAGAGTATTGAGAGATGAGTTTCTTGATCATGGATGGTGTGCCCACCAGCAAGATTTCTGTTTTGTCATTTAAACATAGGCAGTGGGTTGCCATCCATGCCTGGATGGTAGTGTAGATGGAATTAAGGATAGTGGAGTCTTGTTGATAATTGCCTCAGAGGGGTAGTAATATTTGAGTATCATTGGCGTAATTAGTATAAGATATGCTGATTGAGTCCAGGATGATGAAACTTTTTTTGGGAAGATGTTATACAGAGTGGAGGACACGCAGGATCCTTGTGGGACAGCGCAGTTTATGGAAGCAGGGGTGCGGGGGGCGCTGGTGTTCTCAGCAAATACTCGGACGACTCTGTTGCTAGGGAAGGAATCAATCCATGAAGAGGCTCCCAGGAGAAGTTCGCTGCAGATGAGAGGTGATGACCTAGGATTTTGTGGTCTATCAGGTCAAAAGCAGCAGACCAGGCTAGGAGCAGCAATCGTTCCAGCTTCCCATTGTCTCTGATCTCATCAATCTGGATTTTTAGATCCAGTAGTGCTGATTCGGTCCCATGGCCTGGCCGGAAACCCGGACTGGTGAAGGCCAAGAATATGGCTAGTTTCCAAATAGTTTTGGATTTGCAGATAAGCTGCTAGGTCTAAGATTTTTAGGAGGAAGGGGACTGTGGTTATAGGTCGGTAGTTAGTAGGAATTGTGGGGTCCAGTGATGGTTTCTCGATGAGTGGGAGTTCCCAGGATTGTTAATGTTGGACTTTCACAAACTAAAATAATCCCATTTTACAAATAACTTGGAAAGTACACAAATCATATGACCCAACATGACAATTTTTAAAAACAAAACGTTATAGGAGCATATGATGCAAAAAGGTACAGATTCGATCTTCATTGTCTCCATCATCAATGGCAGTATACAAGCACTATCATACTAATTGTGATCTTAAAAGATGTCATCTGGCATTCTCTTTTGTATTTTAAAGCTTTGAATATGCTCAAAGCTCTTCTGGCTTGTGGATTGTTGATGCACAGAACAACATTTCAACTGTACAAAAAAGCAAACCGTTTTGTTGTGTTAAAGAACGTAAACTATGCTTGCCACAAGTCTGTGATATCTGGTCCACTCTCTTCTGTCTAGAATCCCTTCACTCACATGTGCTATATATAAATGAAAATCATGTGATGGACTAAACGATGCCACCAGCATGTGAGGAGGCAAACCTTTTCACAGAAGGCAGAACAGTACTGACAGTGATTTGTCCAGGATCACTGTATCGTCTGCTGGCAAAGTCAGGATAAGAGGATGAACGCTTTGGTTGCACAGTCTTGAATTTGGGTACATAATCACCCCTCTAGGCTAACACTTTATGTTCATCATTGGGAGTGGCAGCCTATGCTCTACAACCCCTCACCCCCACCAGAAGAAACCGATTTCTAGGCCTTCCTGATGCTATGATAGTTTTCTTTGTTTTATAATAACAGCCTCTGTTTGAGGTACATTGGTTTTAGTAGCGCCTATTGTGCTACAAGTACAAGTACACATACATGCAGGTTATTAACTTAAGACATAGGAAAGGTTGGTCGGGTTTGCTGGGATATGGTATTGTAATCTGGCATATGAACACAAATCTCTGCAATTAGTGCTCAACAGGCTGAGCTATCTTCTGAACCATCATGCAATTCGAATTTATCAATATGCATTTCAACTATGGTTACTGCACATGATCAATATAATTACCACAGAACTGTGAGAATAATACAGGTGCTGTGCCGTAGTGAACACGCAAAATATATGTAGAGAGCAGTGTACACAGAAAGCATTGCAGGATTAATTAATCAGAGCAGAATGCACTTATCAACAACAGATGGGCAATAGGCTTAGGGCCTCAGCAGCATGCCATAAAATATCCTGACGTACTATTTAAGTTTTGTGATCAATGGGAACTGACCTCTTTAGATCAGGCAGCCTTCTGTCCCCCCACCCCACCTCCCTCCCTGGGGCATGTGTCCCATGTGTCCTCCCCTAAAGACGTCTCTGCTATCCAGAGCCTTCCGTCAGGTACAGCACTGTTTTCTGCTGCAAAACCTGATACAGTCCCAGATTGAAATTTAGACTGACTTAGGAGTGGAGGTTAGGCTCTGAAATGCAGGGTATGGTAAAAAACCATGACAACATTTTTAACATTGAGTCTTGGACCAGTATTGTAAGGTTTATGGACCCCTTCCACTGCTAGCAGATAGAGTTTGAGTCTCATTTTGAAGAGTTCCACTTAAGAGAGAGTTTTGATGGCCGGGGGTGGGGGAGCATTTAAGTGAAGTGGGACAAGTGGCAAGTAGGTAAAAGGAGAAAAAGTGGTGGGAGGCACAAGGTATGGAGGATTGACTTTGTAGAGAGACAAGCAGATATTTCAAGAGGGGAAGTACAGTGAGATGAGGTTGGGGGATGAGACATGGGGTAATATTGTGGATTTATAGACTAGCAGCAAGAATTTAAAGAGTGATCTTTGCATGGAGAGCAATACAGTGGGTGGGTGTGGATAGAATAGGGATGGGATCTGGGTAGGTTTAAAGAGAGCATGTTTTAAAGGGTATGTGCCTGTTGAAGGGAGCAAAAGAGTAGTTGTAGACAAAGAAGTTGGCCCTCCGCAGTAGTTCAGTTTGTGGAGTACAAGAGTAGAGAAAAAGGATTTAGTTGAGTGGTGCATGAGGCATGGGCAGATTTCTCTAAGGTTTAAGTGGTTGAGTCTGTCTGATGGCAATGACTGATTTCCTAGAAGAGTTTCAAGTTGCTCGCTTAAGAAATTCATAAGGTTGCAAGCCACTGGCAAGGCAGGAAGTGAGTTTGCTGAGGAAGGTGGTGTATAGGGAGGGTGAAGAGGAGTGTTGGGTTGTTGGAGTTCGATGATTTGGAGAGAGAGAGAGAGGAAAACATCCATTCAAGTGCAGGGTCCTTAGAACCCAGGAGGGAAAATGGTGGGAGCAATGGCCGACAGTATCAAATGCTGTAGAAGGGTCAAGAAGAATGACGATGGAGGAGAGGTGAGAGTGTTAGGCATTCGTAGCAGATTTGGTGACCTAGGTGTGAGATGTCTTGGTTCACCATTTGGATTGGAATCTACATTGGAGGGATCTGCAAGTGAGTGTGGTTAGCTATAGTTGACTACTGTGACAAAGCCCCCTGCCTGATCTTACTGATTCATTGCGGAGTTCCAGGTGGAGACACAAGCCAGATGATTCTAGGCATGTGGGCACTGCGGGGGAAGTGCCATTTGGTACCCCTGCCATGCCAAACGCGTTAGGCAGGGATTTGTCAGATTGCCACCTTAGATTCCTGTCCCTTTAAGGGAACGGAAGAGCTGGCCTGCAGGGCTGGTAGAAACTGTGTTCCTGGCTGTCCTCTCAAGGGTGAGGTACTTGCATCCAACATGACAGCCCAAGCTTTGATCTGCTCACTTTCAGATCCAGAGGGGGGTGGGGAGGAACCAGAACTAAAAAAGAAAGAAGCTTGAGCAGTTAACCGGTCTGATTTACTAGGCAGGCAAATACGCCCAGAGCCTGTTATGCTAAAGCAGTGATCCCTGAGAGTGGGGCCAGGATTTGGTACACGGAGCTGCCCATGGAGAGGCACTACCTAAACCTAAGTCTCACATCAAAACGGTAAGCCAACCCCAGACAAGGAACTACCAGACAATCCTCAAACCAACTGCATATGGAGACACGCCAGAATTATCTTAGTCCTGAGTGAGTCTGGATGGTAGGGCCTGGTCCCTATAAAAGGAAATGGCTGTGGCAGAAACCTTTGGGAGTCTGGAGAAGGTATTCATTTGGAGACCGTTGGCAGACCATGCATGAGACAGTCTGAGGAGAGACCCGGGCAGCTGGGGAGAGTAGGGCCAGAGGATGTGTTAAGCAAGGGATGGTAGGCTTGAGGCGAAAGGAGGCACCCACTTTAATATTTGTATTTGTACATTTCTGCATGAGAACTGGAGATACATTAACAATGTCCTTTGAGGAAATGTGTGGTATTGCAGACAAGAAAGCCCACACTTTAGGTTTAACTGCTGAGGATGCAGATACTATCCTGAATTTGATCAAAGAAACAAGTAAGATTAATTATGGCCAACAGATGAAAATTTTAGAGCGCCTTATCTGCAAATAGATCAATCGCAGGCTACATGCAGTAACACTCACTATGTATTATTGAGCAAAAGTAATTACTCGAGGCCTCTGCATACCATTCAGGCCAACATTGTTCAAAGAAAATAAACATTTTCTGCGTAAATGGGAACAAATATTAAATAAATACTCCCTAGACAAGGCATAAAATAAGCAATGTCGCATCGCAATTTGCTATGCAATTCTGTAGGTTTGCTACTTAAATTGACCCTTGTGTAGCACAGCCTGCTATTTAAATTACTGTTCAATGAAAGATTAGCAGTCCATTTAATGAAGAGAGTGCAACAGCAATCATCTCCAATCCAAAAGTGGCAAATACGTGTCAGAGTGCTAGGTGAGAGTTTTTTCTTTTTTAATTAATTGCAAACCAGGAGTAATCGGGATGATACTTTTATTAAGCGTACTATGTCTTGTTTGGCAAAGACCGGTATGTGTTAACTTCATATTATTTTTTAAAGACAGTCCTGAAATTTCATCCTTCAAATTTAAGTTGTTACATAATGCATAATTACAGTATTGCTACTGTAAAACATTGCTTTGTCTGCACTCCATGTTTTTCAGTAAAGTTTAGGTTACTGTATCTAAATCGCATAGTGTCAACTATATTTAATTTTGTTGACATGACATCTGACATCCCCCTCTCCATCCCTCTCACCACCTCCCTCTTTCAGACTGACCACTCACTTCTCTCAACACACCTGAAGCTCTCCCCTCCTTTTGCAGTGGGCATTTCTGATGCAATAAGAACACCTGCAATCATGCGATTTAACACTTGCCCATAAACGGTTCTGCGTTGATGGCACGTGATACCCTACAAACACTGTTATTCCAAACATATATCATGTAATGGAATCGCTGTTGGTTTCAGGTCTACCTTCAGAAAAGTATAATTGTGTGATACAATATTTGTCGGAAACATGGGCTTGCCTGTATGACATATGCCGCTTTGCAAACATTTACCCAAGTGGGTAACATGTGAAGGAATGGTTGCTTGCTTTGGCTTTACCTTTAAGAAAAAATTGGTAACTGCCCGATGACACCATGTGTTCCTCTTTGCTATATCCAATCCGGAAACAAGTATTAATCATGGAACTCCTTGTGGGCTTTACGATATCACTGGCCCTTTAAATTAAACCCACGGGTTTCATGGCAATGCATAATGCGGGTATTGGCACTGGATGTTGCTTTAAGAAGTCGTAGTTGACGTAGGTGGGCGTGTCCACTTGTGTACATGCCCAAATACCGCAATGGACGCCAAATCCCGGTCTCCGAGATTGGCGGAATTAGGAGGAGAATTTCCGGTTGTGTGACGTGGGTGCAGCCTGGACCACAACTAAGAGGTAAGATGAGTTTAGCCCTTTCCCTGGACTCAGAGTGAGAGGTGAATACAGACCCACAGAGCTTCAGGCAATTCAGCGCTACGAGCGAGTGCTCAGGTGGGGTGAGCCATGCCAAGTACTGCTCTCGACTGTGTGCCGTGACCGCCGCATGGATGGGCGGTCCCCGGAGGTCAGCAATCTGTTTGCAGCCCTCCTGGGAGTCACCCCCCCTCGGCGAATTGGACGGCCGGCGGGGGACATGGGCTGACTTCTGGTTCTGCACGCCAGGACGGGCAATGGGACATGGATAGACACAAATAACTAATTTTTCACCCTGTGTCCTCATCCCTGCCCCCCTTTCCGTCCTGCTTGTTCTTTTCCATTTTCCCTCTCCCATTTCTTGCCTTCTCCCTTTCCCCTCCCCCTCCCTTTTTGTTGGCTTTATTCATTTCAGCGACTGTGGACAGATGTAATAAGGACCCACAGATGGGAGGGTGAGATTCAATGACAAAAACAGGGGAAACGGGATCATTATCCTGGAGCTGTTAACTGCATCCAATGAAGAAATATGGCAAAGTGACACCCTTTTGAAAGCAATGGGTCGCTACCCCAAGGTAAATGGGGATGATCTATGCACGCGAGAGTGCAGATGGGGATAGATACACACATAGGGATACAATTTGGATAACACCATATGGGAAAGCATAGCGGGACCACACGGGGGCACGTGGGGGTGAGGGACATATGGTGCCGCAACATAACATGGCGTCCTTATATCTACATCAACAGATAGAACAAGTACGTCCCAGGAAGGAATCCCCAACACGCACCGGCAGTTACAATAGAACTACTGCATGAAATATACTCTATTGAAGATAGTAACACTTACGCCTTGAATTTAAGTACCCTTAGGCTCTTTGCAGCCATCCCTCAATTTAGGGGTAAAATGACTTTTGGAACTAAACACTGTTTTGTTTTCGATTGGTGGGAATTGAGACAATAGGGGTCCCTTATTTATTCAGGAGACCTTGTGCTCGCATATATTTTGTGTGTGTGAACCCCTGCAGGGCGGGAGGGATGTTCCAACATATTCAGTTAGCGACATCACCTTTCCTATCTAAGGAGAAGACTTAGTCTCTCCTGTTAAAATAAGGGTTTAATCAGCCAGACTCGGCCAGGCCCATAACGATGGAGGGGCATGGAGAAGACAATTTGGAGTGCTATGTTTTTAGACATTAAGTATAGTTAGCCATGAAAAGATGTTGAGAACATGAGAAACATGGTCGAGAGCGATTTTTAAACAATTGTTTGCGTTTTGTTTTTTCTTGGTGCTCTCTCTCTGCCTGCTTTCCTTCTCTGGCTGAAGTAATTTCCACAGAAACACAGATTGACCTATAGAAGTATGAATCTCTTTTAAATGGAAAGAAGTTGCATATGGAACACCTGGATGACACACACTACAAATCAAGCTGAACTATGCTAACATGAACTGGTTTTTGGTATCTAAGTTATGTATGTTCTGATGAGGCGCACCAGATAGAAGTAGTTTTTGTCTTTTGTGGTGCCCGAAACTCGAGTAGACAACACCATAGAGCCCACTACGGCTTAGTTGGACTGTTCTTGAGTTTTCATAAAAATATGGCAATTGACATATGTTCACAAGCAGGTTCTCTTGAACATATGCCTTGTTTAACTCGGTGAAAGAAAAATATAATGTTTAACATGCTTTTGTAAATACAACAATATTCTAGCCCTAATAGATGGGTGTTCTATTTTTAGAACAGAGTTATTAGTATTTCGATTTTTTGCACAGTACGAATGGTGGATGGTAAGAATGTGGATGAAAGTGGTATGCGAGTAAGAATGGGTGAGATGTGATCACTGGTTTTGATATGATGTGTTTTTTCTAGATGTGAGATGTGTATCATCAAAATTGGCTTTTAAATATATGAAATGTCAATGTGTTATATGTGGTTTTTCCTATTAATGTTTTGTAATGAGATTTGAATAATAAATATAATAAATGAACTTTAAACATACTCACTGTGAATTGTCTATAGTACATGCCCTTTGAGTAGGGCGACCCTTTTGGAGAGGATGTTTGTCAGCGCTTTACATGAGTGAAATACTTTTTGAATGAATGGAGGGGTTGCACTTATCCACTGATAATTGCAGTTTTGTATGCTCCCCTCCCTTTGCAACAATACAGCCACTTGGTTTCATAGTCACCAGACCCATGAAAAAAGTGACCGTGGCTGCTTTTGCCTCCTCCTACTCTCCTCCACCCACTCCCTCAACCCACTCCTTTGGCCGACTCCCACCCTGACACAGCCCTCGCTAACCTCAATCTCTCTATCTCCAACACTTGCCCCTGTCATGATGGTCCGACTGAAGCCTTTCAAAAAGTACACCTCTTGGTACGACTCCGACCTGGCTGCCCTTAAACGCAAGTGCAGCACATCTGAGCGGAAATGGAATGCATTGAGTGAACCATCTGACAAACTGTCCTGCTACCTCCTTCAAAGGCATTATCGACTCTGCATCTGCACCAAGAAAAGAGTCTTTATTCAAGCCTGCATCTCAGTGGCATCAAATAACACGGCCAAACTTTTCAAAGTCTGCAAGGAACTGGCCAATCCTGTAGCAGCCTCTTCTGTCACACCCACCCAGGACCTTTGCTCGGCCCTGGCTACACACTTCACCACAAAAACTCAAGATATCAGTTCCACCCTCTCTCCCTCACCACAGGACACAACAACACCGGAGCCTCCCTTGGCCCCCTCCTCTGGCCCTCTCCTCTCTTTCGACCGTCACACCGGATAAGTCTGATCTATGAAGGCTTCATCCAAACAGGTGGTCCCCTGCCCCTCCAAAACCATTAAAGACAATATTGACTCCCTTGCTTTCCCAACTGCCCTGATGCGCTCCCTTGTGCACCCTCTGCTCAAAAAACCTTTGCCGACCCCCCCTCCCCATTCCCACAAACTACCACCCTATCTCCATCACTCCTGTCTTGGACAAACTCCTGGAGAAACTGGCTATCTCTCAGCTGACCTTCCAGACTGAATCTATTGGCTCCTTCTATGACCATCGATCTGGCTTTAGAGCATCCAAAGGCAGGGAAACTGCTCTTCTGAACACCTGTGAAGACCTTCTCTCAAATCTTGACACAAACACCCCCTCTATCCTCATTCTCTTTGTCCTCTCCTCTGCCTTCGCCACGGTTAACCATGACATCCTGATCGCACATCTCTGTGACACCCTGGGAATCGCAGGTCAGGCTCTGGCGTGGTTAACTTCCTTCCTCTCCGATCGCTCCATCACTCGAAGCCTTTCACTAGACTATCATTTTCTCAACATGTGGCGTTCCCCTTGTTCTTCAATGTCTATATGGCTGCCCTGGCACGTGTGATTGCCATTTTCACCTCTAACTTCCAGTGCTGCGTGGATGACATGCAACTATCTTTCAGGCTACCCTTAACCACCTCGTCCTCCTTACTCAAATCTGACTGTCCGTGAAGTAACTGGAGACACGTAAGTATTTAACTCTTCTTTATTTACTTCTCAGTAGCCGGCGTCCCACACAGCGTCCCTCCCTTCCACCTCGTACCTCCGCCAACCGTCCTTTTTCGAACGTACGCTTTTCCCCCAACATTCTACATCTTACATCTCACGCGCCAGCGAGGACACAGAGCGTGATACATACATATTAAACTTAACTGGAATACAACATCATCCCCCCATTACAAAATTGATTAAGGAAAAAAGGCTCTACCTAATAAAAATGTAAACACATGTGTGTCAGGTATAATAATTAAAAACATTTCAAACATAACACATTTGTGCCGAATTGTAAAACTGTAACAATTAGCACATAACAGAGTTTAACACAATATACAATTCCTTTACCAATAACCTGTATATGGAAATTACTTAGTTCTGCATGACATAATCTCTAGACCAAAACGGTAACCTTTTTTCCCTAGAACTACGCACACTCTTATTGTCAAGATCTACCACAGCTCGTTGAGTGTTAACATCTTCAACTTGTCTCAACACATTACCGTACATACTCACATTTTCTAATCCATTTTGAATAAGATCATCTCCAAATAAATCTCTTCTCCCGAATTTAACCTGTTCCATTTTTTCATTCTTACCATTCCACATCCATTTACTAACTCTGTCCAAATTCCACACTGATCCTCCCTCAACTCTAACTGCTCTCCTGAACACTTGTAACACCTTGACAGGACTACTGTATTTAGAGTCACCTTTCATAACATTACGACCATGCTTGATTCTCACAAAATCTCCTGGTGATATTCTCATCTTAACCCTTGCAGAAGACGTGGTCTTTCCTGGAGACACATTTCTCCTAATTACGTTTTCATCAGAATTACGCAATTCCGTGTTTCCACTTTTCCTACGATTAACCCAAACAGGATTTAGCAAGGTATTTGGAGTTCTTCCCCTCATCAATTCAAAAGGAGAAACTTTCATTCCTCTTTTAACAGACATCCTGGTACTCCATACTCTCTCCTTAAGAACTTCGTCCACCGGTATGTTGTTACTTAAGGCTAACTCCACTGCCTCTACAATTACACGGTTATATCTCTCCACCAATCCATTGGTTTGTGGGTGATACAACGACGAAAATCTCCATTCAATACCTGATTTCTTGGCAAATTCTTTCATTTCTCTACTTCTAAACTGAACTCCATTATCACTCACTATTATTTTGGGAAACCCTTCCCTTCTACAGATTTGCATTATGAATTTTATCACCTCATCAGTATCAATCTTTCTCACCGCTTTGACTTCCACCCAACCTGAATAGTAATCAACCAAAACCAATATGATTTTCTTCTCTCCACTTAACTTCACATATGGTCCAATGATATCAATTCCTACCATCTCCCATGGTGCATCACCTTTGTCAATACTCATGGGCTTAGACTTCACTATCCTGCAGCTCTTGTCACTGTTCTGACATGGCCAACAATTTCTAATAAACCTCTCAACCATAAGATCTATGCCTGGCCACCAGTATCTCAAACGCACATTGTTCTTAGTGCCAGTAATACCAGGATGACCCTGGTGTGCTTTCTCAATAAGGTCATTCCAGAACTTACGTGGGGGAATCAACTTGTCTCCCCTCACTAAAAATCCATCTTCCATAGACAATTCATCCTTAACCTCCCAATACCTTCTACAATTTTCGCTAATTTCTCTTTTATCAGGCCACCCTGATTCGGAGTATCTTCTTATCTCTTGTAATTCATCATCTTTATTTAATTCTTCAATCCACATTTCCTTAGACGTAACCTCAAAAACTACTGCCACCATCTCTTCATCCATATCTACATTTGTTTCATCACTACTTAATGGCAGTCTCGATAAATAATCAGCCACAATATTCCTTTTCCCTGGCACATATTTCACTGAGAAATTGTAATCCTGTAATTTAAGACTAATCCTGGCTAACCTGGGAGAAGCTTTACACATACCTTTTACCGTGAGTACTTCAATTAATGGCTTGTGATCTGTCTGAATTACAAATTTGCTTCCCCACAAATATTTTCTAAAGTAATTCACTGCCCATGAACATGCTAATAATTCTTTTTCAATCACTGAATATCTGCTTTCTGTTTCTGAAATAGCTCTAGAAGCATGACTAATCACCTTCTCATATGCATCTTCATTTATTTGTGTTAAAACTGCTCCTATGCCACTTCCACTGGCATCCACCGTAATCTTCGTCAACCTTCCAAATTCGAACCCTCCCAATTCCAAAGAGTCACAAATTTCTCCCTTTATGCTTTCAACCGCCTTACTACATTCAGCACCCCATGTAAATTTTGCATCCTTTTTTAATAACTTTCTCAATGGTTCGGTTATACTCGCAAAATTTTTTACAAACCTGTTGTAATATTCACATAATCCTAAAAACGATCTTAATTCGTCTTTATTGTTAGGATTCGGTGACTCTCTGATTGCTTTCATGGCATCTCCTTTGGGCTTATAACCTTTACCATTCACAGTATGCCCTAAATATTCCACTTCCTCCAATCCAAATTTGCATTTGCTTTTCTCAACTTTCAACCCAACTTCTCGTAATCTTTTCAACACTTCTTGCAACCTCCCATCATGTTCCTCAGATCCCTTACCAAACACAATTATATCATCCTGATATACCATAGTTCCACTTAGACCTTTCAGCACATGCGTCATAATCCTTTGAAATACTGCTGCCGCAGACGCTAATCCAAACGGCATACGTCTATTCCTAAACAACCCATGTGGCGTTATAAATGCTGTAATGTCCCTGCAATCCTCCGTCAAAGAGATTTGATGGTAAGCGCTCGAAAGATCTAATGTGGAAAATACATCAGCATTACCAATACGATTCAACATTTCAGATATGATAGGGAGTGGAAAAATGTCAGTTATAATATTCTTGTTGACATCTGTGCCGGTCAAGTGGCACAGCGAGTAGAGCGCTCGCTTTGCCACCCGTGCAGAGCCTGTTAACGCAGGTTCGAATCCCGGCGGGGCCAAACTCAGCCTTTCATCCTTCCGAGGTCGATAAATGAGCACCACACACCGTGGGTAATAATAAGCAGCGCTCGGATACCTGAGGGTTTGTAGCGCTATATAAAAGCCTAAAAAAGCCTAATTATTATCTCTCAAGTCTACGCAAATCCTAAGTTTGCCACTTTTCTTCAATGTAACCACAATGGGGCTCACCCATTCAGATGATTCAATTTTTTCTATTTCTCCTTCAGACTCCAATGATGCAAGTTCTTGCTCAACCTTATCAGCAATGGCAAATGGAATTGGCCTGGATTTCGTGTGCTTAACAGGTATTGCTCCCTTCTTGAGACGAATCCTGTGCGCAAAGTTTTTGAGCAAACCCACTTTTACTGTCTCCACTCTCTCTTCTTTGACATTCTCATTACCTTGTTCTTGGCTCCCGTTTACCACTAGGATTTGTTCTTCAACACATGGTTCCAACCTGATCCTCAATCCAGCTTGGTCTCTCCAACCCAGTACATTCACACCCTTTTCTGCTACGTATACCTTCACTTGAGACCGTCTATCCTTGAACTGAACAATACACGAAAACCATCCAATCATCTTGATCTTGGATCCTTCAAACCCACCAGGATTTGGTATGTCTGGCATCTCCATCTTACTTTTGAGGCCTCTTGACTCTAAATTCTTCCATGTTTTCTTGGTAATGATCGTCCAAGGTGAACAACTGTCAACCTTTACTTTAAGTTTCCAATTATCAAAAATTACTTCACAACTCGGGCATTTAAATTCTCCAGTTGGTGGCTCACGAATCAAAAACACTCTCTCTTCCTCTGATTCTTCCTCTTCTTCTAAAATGGCAGATACTTTCTTCCTCCTTCTACATGTGACCGCGAAATGACCTCTTATGCCACAATTTCCGCATTTTTGCCCCAATGCTGGGCACTGTTTAGCGTTGGCATAATGGCCCACTCTGCCACAATTATAGCACCTGTCTCCTTCTCTCGGCTGGACATTCTGAAATCTTTGTTCGTATTGGACTTTTTGTTCATTCTTTACCCAATTCTTTCCTCGATTAGAACTCCCTCTCTGCTCAAAGTTCTTCATTTTGTTATTTCTTCCTGCATTGACTTCGACTTTATCTTTGTTTTTAAAATTAGCTCCACTTCTGTCTTTTGACCGTAGCACATTAACCTGGCCTTGTTCTTCTGTTTCTTTTTCCTGTATCTCCTTACTATTATGCTTCTGCATACTTTGTACAACCTCTTCTTTCTTGTTCTTCATTTCCTTCGAACACAACTGACTATGTTCTACACGTTTAGCAATCGCTATGGTTTCTGGTAGGGATGGATTGCCAACCATCCATAGTCTGTCTTGGACTAAATTGTCCTTAGAGTGAATAATGATCTGATCCCTGATCAACTCATCCAAAGTGATACCATTGCCAAATTGGCAAGTCCGCGATAACACTCTCAATGCAGAAACATATTCTTCAATGCTTTCATGTTCTTTTTGTATCCGCGTATAGAATTTGTATCTATTTATGGCTACATTAGTTTCTGGAGCATAGTACTTCTCCCGGACGCCGGCATCCTCGTCGCCATGTGAAGTAACTGGAGACACGTAAGTATTTAACTCTTCTTTATTTAATTCTCAGTAGCCGGCGTCCCACACAGCGTCCCTCCCTTCCACCTCGTACCTCCGCCAACCGTCCTTTTTCGAACGTACGCTTTTCCCCCAACATTCTACATCTTACATCTCACGCGCCAGCGAGGACACAGAGCGTGATACATACATATTAAACTTAACTGGAATACAACAGTCTGCTATTCAGTCTTGGTGTGCTGCAAAATACCTCTGCCTCAACGCCACTAAGACTGCGATCGTTCGCATTGGGACCCCTGCTCCCCCTATCCCACTTTCACTCTGGCCGGCCTCCCCTGGCCCTGTGCCCACACCCACCTGTGAAGCAAGAAACCTTGGGGTCATCTTTGACTCCACTCCGTCTCTCACATTTCAGACATCTCTAAAAAGTCTATCAGCTTCACTTCCTCAGAGGAACTCTACCGTTTCTCACTTTTCCCTAGAGGCTCACTATCTCCAGAGCCCTGGGTCTCTCCAGGCTGGACTATTGCAACAGCCTCTTCCTCAAGCTCCCTTCTGCCCTGCGCCCTCTGCAACTCATCCAGAACAGAACCGCAAGACCTTTCCTTGGCCTCAAGCCCATGGACCGCATCTTTCCGGCGCCGAAATCCCTGCACTGGCTCCCCATGGCTGCAAGGATCAAATTCAAGTCTCTCTACATTGTTCACAAGGCTTTCTGGAGCCTGGGACCTACCTACCTGCAATGCTTCCTACCTAAATACTGTCCCTCACGAGCCCTTCACTCATCTACCTTCAACCTTCTGCGAGTGAACCGGTCCTCCAAGCAGAGATTTGGAGGGAGATCCTTATCCTCAGCAGCTACCTCCCTCTGGAAAAGCCTCCCTGCCGCCCTCGGTCTTGAGCCGAATCTCCTTACATTCCGGAAACTCATCAAGACTTTACTCTTCTCCTCTTCCTTCTCTCTCCCTCTACCCTGCTAACCAAGCTCTGTTTTTTCGCTCTATCCCTTCTCTTCCTTACACCATGACTGACTGGCCGCCGGGTGCACCTCAGAGTCTCACTGGTCCCCGGCAGCCATGCCAGTCCTCTCTCAAACTTGCTTCGGGGCCCTACACTCCACCCACACTCAATGCACTTGTGAAATTAACCCAAGAGAGTGGCTTGCTCTGCACTAACCCCAGTCTCACCCGACCGAGTGCACTTGATCCTCCCCCTCCCTGTGACCCTCTGTGCACTTGCTCGATCCGTATGCTCCACGCCTGAAGATCGTCTGCCTGTTCTCCCTTGTTTTCACCCCTTAATTGTACTGTTAAAACTGCAGAATCGCCAGCAGGCCTATTTGCTGTCTCCCAAACTGTTTAATGTATTTTTCACGCACATACTGCCTGTGCAGACTATTATTGTCTCAGAATTTCAAGGGCTCTGAGCAACTGCTTGTTTTTTCCCCATGTTCCTACCCTCATTGAGTGCTTTGAAACACTTTCCTGCGTATAGGCGCTACATAAATAAACAAAACCATACCATAGTGAAAGTTGCATTATATTGGCGAGCAGACACTTTTGAAAATGTACATGATCACACTGTCAAATGCTTTTGATGGTAAACCTTTTTCTGTGAGCTGCTGATTGCATACGTCTGTGCAACTGGTGCTCCATTCATGAGCTGATCCCAAACTCCTTGACATTCTATTTTATCAGCCTGTTATACCAGCTACACTGAAAGTGAGATGGCTGCAACTACAATATTCCGTCAAGTTTGTCAATTTGTCTACTTGCTACGCCATCTACTCTGCTTAGTCTCGTACTTTCTTTCCTCTTACATAATATATACACGAAGCTGACTTGATGTTTATGTGAAGTAGTGATCAATACTTCCATCCAGTCTAAACATCTACAGATCTACTGCAATACCATACAATGTAGTTAGCCGTCAGAGCTCGTTTGCTCTAACATTATGATTGCATTATATATTAGCAGTTGTGGGAGAGAGCTGGTCAATCTGGAATCTGCAAGTAGCTGTTCGCCTTACATACCGGCCTGCAGTGTTGTTTGCCGAACCTATCCCTGCAAACGGAGCCCCAGGTCAAATCTACACTGGAATGCCACACCTCAAACCCTCGGCCGTCCTTGCCCACTCACCTCCTGGCTCACCTTCAGTTCCTAGAAACAGGTATTTCCAATCACAGACTTAAGGGAAGCATGAATTACGCAAAGCCTGGTTCCATTAAAAACAAAAATGTCTGCACCACAGATGGCAGCTCCGAGTGTTAATAGCCATAAATACCGCTTTCATGGCCACGAAGGGTTGAAATTCTGCACTTGAGCCTACCTGGCTTGGGCTTGAGGGCAGTTAGTGGCCCTGCCGTTCACCGAAAGTCATATTTAACGAAATAATGAAAACAGCTGATATCAAAGACAAGCAAAGCCTGCCACAACACCACTTAGTCTACGCACTTAGTCTCAGGCTATGAATTTCCTTTAACATTTTTGTTTTTGATACCTGACATTTCTGAACTTCTCTTACACAGCAAATGATGGGTCAAGCATACAATAAACAGGACGCTTCCCTGTGCCACTGTAGTAGGGTGGGTAGCTCTTGCATGTGGTGCAGGCAGCAGCCAGAGTACCAGGTGCAGTTAGTTCAGCAGGCAGGCTGGAATGCATATGCACATATGCCAGTATCAGTGTGGCCATAGCTTTGCTATGCCTCTACAGGTGGGGGCACTCAGCGAGCACATGAAGGGCATTATTAAGCTGGGCACTTAAGCTTTTTCTTCTGGTATGCAGTCACCATGGGGTGAACCAATATGTGGGAGCATGCCAGGCTGCCAACTCACTGAGTGAAACACACACTGGCACATGAATGGTTGGTGCCAGTGCCATTACTGGGCAGAGAGGCACCTGCCACAGGGAGGACAATAGGAAAAAGGGAAAGGCCAGGGAAAAGAACCACTGCCAAGGAGGAGTGCCTGTGCCGAATGCCGATCTATAGAAGAGGATCTTGAGGTGTTTTAAAAGCAAATTAATCGGTTACGTGATGATTGTGTGTGTTTTTCTGTGGCAAGAAGGACAAAATGACCCACTTGCCACCTAAATAATCAGAGAAACTGGATAATGAGGATGATGTGTTTAAAGAAGCAGTTACACATTTGGTGTCTCATGACAGGACACAACTACTATGCTATGTTATGTTATACTAGTTTTCCTGAAGTGTCCCCAGAGACACCGATGTATGTTTTGTGCACAACTTTCCTGACCATGATGTAGTTTGGTGTATGCACATTCTTGGCCCCTAAGGAATTTTAGTTAACCTATTCCACCTCTGGCTCATATATGCTTCTGGGCACTATGCAGTTAAAAAAAACCTTTCAAGGATATTTCAGTTGAAAGGAAGGAGAGAGAGAGACACAGACTGACAAAGGAGGAATTGTTTGGGACAGCACTTGGTTTCTCTCAGAGAGGTATGACTGTGGATGTTGTATAGCAGGGTGGGAAAATGCCATTTGAAACATATAGGTTTAATAGGGTGTAGAGGTAACGGGGTCCCATAACAGTTTGTGATGCAAAGGGATCAAATGTAGCGCAGGATGGGTTGGCAGAATGATGGGTGGGTAGAAGTTCAGTGGGGGACTTAGAGGGGAGGAGGATAAAGAATGAGAGAGGGGGGAGAATGCATTCACGTATTTTGGTGATTTCAGAGGCTACGTAGAAATCAAAGTGGTCAGCATTGAGAGAGGGGTATATGCAGCGGTTCTGAGAGGGGAAGCATAGTCTGGAGGGTCATGCATGGTTTGTAAGAATGCAAGGGCATATACTGTTGGTATACTTGGAGGTTGTGGGTGTGTTTAGAGCTGTGTTCCAGATTTTAGGCAGTGAGGAGAATGGGGGATTGGCTGTTGCACCAGCAGCATGAGAAGCAATGCATGGTTGTCTTCAACAACTGGACTGTTGGGGACATTGGTGCGAAGGGGTGAAGGAGCTGACAGGTCAGTGATCATTTATTTTCTAAAACTTTTTTAAAAAAAATAATTTTATTGGTTTATTCAACCTTTAAAATACAGTATGCAAACTTCACATTTGTAGCCACAATCTTATGTTTCGCACTGACCAAAAGGGCCAAGATGCCTTTATCCTTGTATTGTGGACATTACAATGCCTCAATGCTGTTTGATGTCAACAGCTTTTCTATGTCCTTCAGAAAATTAATCGGTGCAAAGGTCAGCTTTGTGTCAACCCCTTCGTACATCTTCTGCCACCAGTCCTCTGCACACAAGGACGACTGTTTTCGAAGCACAGGTTCTAAGTGGCTAGATCTGCATGGTCGTAGTTTTTGGCAGAACAGGATGAGATGTTTCAAGGTCTCGACTTCACTGGTACAGAACCTGCATGGTGGGTTCAAGTCACGAAATTTGGCCCAAATTCGAAGGCGCTCTTTTGTCCGAAAAGCATTAAGAAGGAAGCCCATGCAGAGTCGTCTTGACTTTTGATCAGGGAAGATCTCCAAGTAGCTTTGTAATTTGTTGAGGCCATTTGCCTCACACAGGGCGTGCTTCATAAGTCTGTTGTTTCTTCTTTGGTCCGCGGTACGACTCCAATCAGTTTGCCAGATTTATTTCTTGGCCAGGTGAGGATTTCCATGTAATGTGTCGATGCTAATGTCATGCTCGTTGAACATCTCTTCGCAACATTGAATCCAAGTTGCTAGAAAGTCTTTTTTAGTGTTTAAAGCAGAGCCATGCAAGATTTCAAATTGTGGATTTTTTTTCCTCAGTCCTTGTTTTTCGAAAGAGTGACAATAGGTTCCAACATACCCAGGCGTGAATGGAAATCGGGGATAGTTCATAACATATGCAGGCTGTTGATGTGCCCTTTGGCAACTGAAGCACTTTGACCCAGAAGGTATTTTCCAGCGTTGTACACAACTCGTGCGGGCAGCCAAAGGCATTTTCCGCTCCATAAGTGAGAACTGGTATAACCTTTTGTTGATAGAAGTTAATGACTGGTCTTAAGGAGAATTTGCTGTATTTCTTATTTAACACAGAAGTTTGACAAGCAAGTTGTCTGCACTTACTCTTGGCAATTGCTACCCAAGGACCGTCGTTGATGCTTGCACTTATTTGCATGCCAAGGTATCTTGAACTTGCCGCTATTTTCAGGGTTTCCTGGCCCAGTGACCATACAAACTTCTTGCCATTGACTTTACTCACTGTTTTGGAGTTGTGGAGTAGAAGGATCTCACATCTTTTTGTGTTTATGTGTAAGTTGTACTTTTTCACACATAATTTGACTGCCTCTAGTTTCCTTTGAAGGCTGATCGGGGTGACGTCCAGCAAAATAAAGTCGTTGGCATATAATAGCAAGCTAAAATGCGACCCGTTGATTTTCGGTGGAAAGGAATGAACTTCGTCTATCGCTTTGCCAATGTCAGAGATGAAGAGACTGAATATGGTGGATGCCAGTGGACAGCCTTGTTTCACACCCCAATGGGTGTTAATCTGTGCCGAAAGAGTTCCTTTTAGATCTAGACGAATCCGGATGTTAGTGTCTGTATGCATCTCTCTATTTGTGGCTAACAGACTAGAGGGGCAACCCTATTTCCAATTTGTTCCACAGTTTATTTCTGTCTATGCTATCAAATGTGTATGAAAAGTCAATTAGCGCAAGGTACACTTTGGAGTTAGTTCTTAGTGCCTCCATTTTGAGCAGATTTAAGAGTGGGAGGTTTAGAGAACAACCAACGTTCTTTACAAATCCAGCTTGCCTCAAGTCGATGTGGTGGGCCGCTGTCGCCCAGTCCACAAGCTTACGTTGAGGTAGTACAGCATAGACTTTTCCTAAGACGTCCAATAAGGCTATCGGACGATAGTCTTTCGGGTTAGTTCTGTTGCCCTTTTAAAGATCGGTACTGTTACTGCACTTTTCCAGGATAGAGGCGTGCAGCTTTGACGTGAGATCCTTTCAAATAAGGTGAAACACATTTCAGCCCATGCCTCTGGGTTTTGCTTGATTGTATAATTCGTAAGCCCATCGGGGCCAGGGGCTCGTGAAGCACTTGCTTTTTTTTCTTATACTCAATATGTCCTCTTTTAAGAAAGTGAGTTCCCACTGCAGAAGGGCAACTGTAGATGCCGTATGCTGTTTTTTGCTCGTACTGTACAGCTCAGTAAAGTGTGAGAGCCAGTCAGCCTCAGATACCAGGTTACTTTGTAGGGCGGCCTGAGTTGTTTTTGTTTGATTAATTAGTCGCCAAAACTCAGTTGAGTTTTTATTTCTCAATTTCTCAACTTGACAATCATGGATTCTGCATCATTGTCTCTTTATGGGCTTTTAACCAGTTTTTGTATTTTTGTTTGGCAGCCTTTTTCTTAAGTAGGAATGCTTGTATGTCTTCACGTGAAGCATTCCGATTTCCTGTCGCATCAATCTTTTTCTTTTTAGGATTTCAAGGTCAAAGTTATGTTTTGGCACAAACTCACTGTGTCTTAAACCAGTTTTCTTTTCCATTAACTGAGTTAGGAAATGTTGATATTCCACCGTCTTTCTTCGAACAATACTGGGCCCCAATTTTTTAGACTGCTTGTTCATTTAGTTTAAGTCTGACTCTGTTAGACTCGACAACGACCTTATGATTCCATACCTGTTACATCTTCCACATCGACGTCCTCTACCTTACGAACTCCTATGTTTCCCACAGACTCACGTTTCCACACAACCACATTACGTAGCCCCCGAGTCTTACCTCTGGGCGCGCAGACAAGGCGACACCAGTGCACTCGTAATGTCAGGGGGGTCCATGGCAGACTTGGTGTCTATCGCCCTTCTCTCCGTTGGCAATGTAATTGGAGGTTCCCATTTGGCCGCAATCACCGTTGCCCATGTGGACCTGATCGTCACGTGAGGAGACCAAACGCAATCGGTATCACGTGACGACCACCACGCCTCAACGTTCCTTGTTGAACATCACGTGACTTTCCCCAATGGTTTAAATGCATTCAGAAACACCGACACGGTGCTTCACAGCTGGTCTTTCTCTTGGACATTGCTACGCTTTGAATCTACCAGGAAACTTTTGGTTACTCGACAACGGTTTTGCTTAACGGATTGCTTTCTCTACACCCTGAACTTGCTTTGAACACTATTGGAACTTTTGGTTACTCGACAACGGTCTGCCTAACGGAGTGTTTTCTTAACCCTGAACTTGCCTTGATTAGCTCTGGAACTCTTGGTTTACTCGACCACGGCCTGATTAACGGATTTTCTCCACGAACCACGATTCTTTGGAACCTGGGCCTATGGCCTTTCACTAGGCGTTCGGCTGATCAAGCACTTCAAATCCCAGTGCTTACCGTCATCAACCAGAGGTTGTGGAAACCTATCCTAACCTGAGTTCAGGTCCAATCACTCTCCTTCCTTTCCGGGTGGACCCACAGTACACATACAGTGCACATAGGTAAGAACGTTTAGTTTCTATTTCTAGATACCCTGCGAATTGCATTTCGCCCTGTACTAATCCCTCCTTGCCTTACAGCGCTCAAAGGGTCCTTCTGGCAGTTCCTGACTCCAGCCTCGACGAACTACCACACCTGTGGCTCCAAGGATTGCACAGGCAGTATTCATATAATTGCCTGTGTAGTACTTGGGGACGGAGGTATTCATATCTGCACGACCGGCAACTTTGTAACAATACCACAGGATTAGGTTGATTACACTCGTTTAACTCCATTTTCAACATATTGTGGTTACTGTGAGACATGGGTACCACCTTCAAGTTTTTAACTCTGGCATGGATACCCTCTGACATGAATTTGTAGTCAATCTTTGATTTTTGATCTAGTCTTTTCCATGTCGGTGCTGCAGGTATGTCACTTGCAGTGCTTCCGTTCAGCCTAAATACATTCCTATTCTCCATCTCTGAGCACCACTCTTGCACTAATTGAACCAATGGGCCTGTTACGTTGTTAAAGCAGTAAATGTTTAGGTCACTGCATATTATCACATTTGGATGGTCGTTTCTCCTCAGAGATTTCATCCATGATTGCGGTCACTTGGTCTACAAATACTCTTCTGCCAGCTCTTAAGTGATTCCATTATAGGTTAACAACCTTTAGTGAGTCTGGGACAATGCCAATCGCACAAGATTTTCCCAAAGTTGTAACTTGAATAAAGGGGGACCAGTTTTTGGTTTCGGCAATCCGAAAGACGGTGGCCTTGTTGATTAAAGTTACTAGGCCAGCCATGGGGTTACCTTTCTCTTTCTTTATGGCCGGGTTGAAGGAGATTTCGTATCCTTCAACTATCGGGCATTGGCACAGCCACGTCTTTTGTAAACAAATTATCCCCAGGCCATTCAGCCAATCTGCGTGGAATAGATGAAGAAAACCTCTTGTGTCCCAGGACGCAACGCTGACTCCATGGACAGCGTCATCAGTCTGGCATTACATTCGTGGTTTCGTATGTAGAGACTGAGCCAGGCAATGCCACCCGTTCAGACTGGCTGGTCGTGTCAATTTGGCAGTGTCCCCACCATCTGTGAGATCGTTAGTTTTGGCTCCTTCAATGGTGATTTTGATGAGGTCTCGAGAGCAAATTATGGCTTTTTGATCTTCAGAGCCAACTTTAACTTGTCTGTTGAAGCAGATTGTTGGTTCAACTTCCATCTGCTTAGAGGATTGGTCCTCATTAGCATCTTGTGGCGCTGTTAAAAGCTTCTGTTTGGAGTTCCTTTTGTCAATGTTGGTGTCCAGACAGACCAGCGTCGCTGTTTGAGGTGCCGTTTTAGGAACCTGTGGGATGTTAGCCACTTATCTGGTCAGGTGTGGTGATAGAGCCTTTGCCTTGTAGAGCTCAAAGCCAAGTGACAGCAACAGCGGGCTTGCCTCCAAGATGGTGTCTACAATGATTTTTGATTGAATATGTAGTACTACCTTATTTCGAGTTTCGTCGAAGAATGCAATGACCTTTAGGTCATCAGACAAAAATGTATCTCTAATTTGGGACGTAATAAAGAAGTTTTATTACATTACTTCGGTTCAGGATCAAGTTGTCACTAGTATCCACACATTCCACTATTATCTTGTACATTATGGAGTATTTGTTTTCTCTCTTTGACACCTCAGCGTGCCTGTTCAAATTTGTGGATCTTTTCTCAAGATATTTTGTTGGTTTTTGGGGCGTCGCTTGACTGCGTTGGTCCCCCGCACCTGTAACCTTGTCCTTAAATGTACAGTTTCTTTCGTTGCCAAAGATGAAGTTGGGCACTGCGGGTCTTAGCTCATTGGCAATCTCCTTTTCTTTCTGAGCCTGTGTTCTATTGGCTAAAATCCCCCATTTTCAGTGAGGGTGGTGAACACTGGGCTTTTAGGTTCTGTGTGGACTGACACTGGCACGGGGGCTGGCAAAACGAGGATACACCATCTTGTTTGGTTCAGCGGAACCACCCCATTCTCCTCCAACTCTCAGTAGCTTGGCTCTGTTCCAGGACAACTTTGAGGCAGTGATTTGGCTGGGCTTGGTATTTCATGTTCCGTCTCATCCTCATACGTTGAATAGGTCTGCTGGGATGTCGTCAATGCATATAGGTTTGCCTTCTTGCGTTGCTTTTTGTTCCTCTGTGGTTGTCAAGTCTTTCTGTGCTTTGGATTTTGCTGATTGAGCACAATCGGATTTGTTGCTGACCGTTACATACACAGACTTGATATTTCGCAAGAATTTTCTGGCGCCGTCGCACCGACGTGTCTTCTTTGGAATCTGGTTTTTGGACTTCTTTTGAAGAGTTTGTGGCAAAGGTTTCACTTCAGGTTTATTTGGAATTGTGGGATCTGCTCCTTTGAATATTGAGAAGACTCCAAGTTCAACTCTCGGAGTTGTGTCCTTGTCGTTTGCTGGTGGTGTTCCACTACTATTAACGGCTGTAAGGGTGTCTGATGTGGACAGAGCTTGGGCATTTAGACGAGCCAGGGTATCCTTTCTCCGAGTTTGTTCGAACAAGGTGTTGAATGAAATTTCAGCATCAGCTTCTGATACCAAGTTATTCTTTTGGCCTTCATCATTGCAATCATCAGGCAAGTTAGTCGAATTGCAGTTGATTGCTTTGTTTGTGTTTCCAATGGTGCTGTCGACGCAAGTGTGTTCAACTGCAAATTCATTTGAGCATCGGAAGTCTACTGTCTACTGTATTGATTCGATTGTGTGCGTGTTTCGTCAGAGATGACAATTGTTTGCGGGATTGCACCCGAGCTCAGATTTTCCTGAGAGTTTCGGGTGGAGGGTGTTCCCCTCATTTCGTGGCGTGTAGTTAAAGCAGTTTCAGATCTGGGGCTATGACCTATGACTGGTTTTCCATTTTTGAATAGTGCCAAGGCCTCTTTAGCCACTTCAGCAAATAGTTTATTTTCCAAAATGTCATTTTGTTTTTGTTCAGTGAGTGTGTTTAGGGATGTCAAAAGCTTTGTGGTGAGGTCAAGCTGCACACCTTTGCACAGATTTTGGGAATCTTCAAGTTCCAAGAGTTCAAATTCATTAGGGCGACTAAAGTGGTCAAGTCTTTGGTGTTGTCATTAATAGTTTCGTACAGTTTGATGAATGGTGCAATTGAGATGGACATGGATGACATTATCACAGATTGCAACTCGATTATGGATATGTTGCCACCAGTCGCTGCTCTTGTGTTTGAGCTATTTGCATACAATTTATTCAATTTCTGAGCCTTTGTCCTCCTTATTTGTGGGAAGGGGCGCTCCATAAAGGAGGAATCAGAAGACAGGCTTTCAGAGGAAACAGACTCCTCACTTGCCTGAACTTCGTTTTGTTTCATCATGGGTTGGGCTCCCACTCCCGCCTCGGAGGGGCGATCACATACGCTAGTACGGGGCGTATTTTGTGAGCAGATAATTTTAGATGGTGAACTGATCTCTAGCCTTCTTCTTTTGAATTTTCCGCTCACCCATTTGGTTGCAGTTTTTGGATTGGCATGTATTCGCCTTTGATTTCAGAGAATCGCCAGTACCAGTTTCCGAAAATGTATGTGGCTTGTGCTTGAGGTTTTAATTTAGTTCAGTGAGATCAGACAAAAGCCTGTTAACCACCTCCAAGGAGTCGTGTCTGTTTTCTTTTTGTAGCTGCCCCATTATTGGGATGTCAGGCAGCAGTTTATCAGCTTGGCCAACGAGCATCTGTAGAAAGTTGGCAGTCTGACTGTCAGTGTTGTCAATTTGACTCACAGTTTCACAGAAGACGTCCTCCTCGTCTTCAGTTGGTAACATGTTCAGTTTCTGATTAAGTTTCAGCACTTCAGGATCTTGCACAGGCGTATATAGACTGTCACAGCGTTCCAGCGATGGGATGTCCTTGTTCAGCTCATTTGGTGTTGTGTGTCTAGAGGAGAGAGGCGATCGATCCTCTTTAGGAACATCACTCTTGTCCTCTTCAATACGCCACTTTTCATTTTCATTTATGGATTTCTGGTCCTTGTGAACAATTTACCGTGGGCAGTATATACACGCCATGCAAGGACTCGGAGGGAAGGGGTCAGATCCGAAAACACTGTCTCGTTGGGCGAACTAGACTGCGTTGCGTTGGTATCCAAGCGGCATTCATCTTCACATTGATTTAGTCGCAATTCGGGGCGGTTGTGTAGTTGTTGCTTCTCGTTGTTGGCGTTGTTCGTGTAGGTCTCTCCACCTTTTGGGCGCACACTCACGGGGGTTGTGCATTCAAATGCTTCAATTTGGGGCTGAAACCACACGACCGCCGCTGTAGACTCAATGTCCGCTCTCTGTGTTACAGTTAAGGGCTCACTTTGAAAGTTACTGGCAACTTGGGCCTTAAGCGCAGGGGGACTTTGCGCACTGCTGATGTTAACACATGAGTTAAGTGAACCCGCATTTGCCTAAGGATCAGTGGAGCAGGAGAAGTATTAACTTACTTGACTTTGGCGTGATCAAGTCAGTACTTCAGAGAGCTCGAGAGGCATCTTGCGTTTCCGTTGGGCTCTTGTCCTCAGCATACTTGACGAGGTGGTTGCAGCATCCCGTGTTACGCGGGGACCACCGGACATGGTAGGGGATGTGTAGGGGCACAAAGAGGAGCACAGGCACAGGTGAAAGGAGGTCCGGGCGTCCACGCCTCCACTCCTCAATGGAGTCAATAGACTCTGCTGGACTCCGCGACCGCTCCACGGTCAGCCTTTAGAGTCTCTGCCCATAAATATATATATTTTTTAAAAACAGAAACAGAAGAAATCCTCCAAACGCACCAGGACTTCTCTGCTCGCTGACTCGCTGACTCAATAGACTATGCTGGACTCTGTGATCCTTTAAGGGGTGGACAGTGCAGTGTGGAACTCGATCAAGGCCAGTGCAATGGAGTGAGCAAACGGAAGCAATATTTTGACTTGTTCACGGCCGGGGTCCATGGAGTCCGGCTTGAATTTACATTTGGTGATACATGAGGGAGGGGCAGGGAGAGTGGAGGGGGTATAGAGATAGAAGTGAATGAGATTGGTCAAAAAGGGCAGGGGTCAATTGTGAGAGCAGAGTATACCAGGGTGGAAAATTGGAATATGATACTGAGAGAGTTTCCTAGGGTGTGGGTGGGAAGTTTATGTACGTTGACAAGTGAGTTGTCAGAGAGAGCGTAAAGATACAAAGAAGTGTTAGTTCCCAATATTATTTAAGATATTTAAATGAAAAAAATCACCATCTGAACTAATCTGTTAGTGTTGTGGCCCCAACCCATTGTCAGTCTAGAAATCTAATTCGAGACCGCAAACGTATTTTGGTGGCCGTGGGCCAACCGTCTCATGCACGATACGACAGAATATAGGTTTTCGAGTGTTCTAATGAACAGCCATTTTGATGTAACAAGAATCCCATTTTGTTTTCTAACCATTGCTCATTGCTTTCTGTTCCTATTGCTTCGCAGTATATTTTCCTCTTAAACTGCTCGACTGTGGAACATTGCTGTCTGTATATGAAAAGGACAAGGCCACAGGGCCGAGAGGATAACAAGAGTTTCGCTGAAACACAAACGTAGGCAGCGCAAGGAAGAATGCCCGGCTCCCTCCTTAATGTAGCCTTGAAGCAGAGCCGCAGGGCATTTAATCATTTCACAGCTGCCAGCCAGTCTCGTTATATGGTAGAATATGTTAGAATAATACTGTTAAAGGCTTGAATTATGCTTTTCTAACGGCCCCCCTTTGCTGAGCCCACTAAGAGCATGTCGGCTCCCAGGACACGAATAGCACCTGATAGATAGCAAGGTCCGGAATGCAACCCCCTCTGCATGTAGCTCGCTTCCAAGAACAGAAGCGCCATGTTCTATTCAATAACCGAAAGATGCCTACGCACTCACAAATTGCAAATTGTTACTAGAATAGATGTTTGAAGGTGTCATAGTGGCCGGAGATGTCCATCGTCACACCAAGTTCAAAGGAACCCAATGAAGAGGGGTGTTAACCATGACATAGCTGATTGTTTGATATGCATTTTGTATATATGTAACTGATGTACGTAATTCGCTCTCTTGCGTCCCGAGATACACGTCGCGGGACGTTGAGACCGAGTTGGCCAACTGAGACTTTTGCTTTGCAATAAAACCCTAGCTTTGGGAATACAACCTCGTGTCTGGCGTCTCTATCGTGTGTGATGACCCGCCTTGTTTCCATAGACGTCAGGGTCTCCTAGGGGCCCCTTTCAAGATGGCGCCCGAATAGGGACCCTCCCCCACTTGTTCCTTTGCCTAACGTTGTAATTGAGAAAGGCAGAGAACGGCGAGGACAGGACGATCGAGCCGGGATCAAGATGTGTTCGGGGCACCTTGTAAAAGTGATGAGAGACTCCTTTGCAGATCTGCACACATCTGATCCCTGATCGACGTGCCTGGCTAGAGAACAAGGAGTGGTGGAAGGTCCCGAAATGAGGTGGAAGCCAAGAAACGCAGACTCGACGTCCTTTGGTGCATCAGTATACAGACGACTTGATTTATCAGGTGAGTCATTCCCCGATTCATAGCATCCTGATATTGGTTGAGAGTTGACTTTGCAAAATCAAACGCCCTAGGTAAGGTTGATTATCCAAGGGGAAGGTTGAAACATGCCTGGGTTATTGTCCACCTTAGCGGGGTTTTTCCGCTGTGGTAGACAATCTTTGGAAGATGGCCAAATTGTACCACCTGGGGGAACGCCGGCGTATGAGATGTATGTGAAGTATGGAGTGAGTGCGATAATATTCTGCGAGACTTGGCATAGGCAAACCAGAAAGCAACAAGACCACTAGTGGCCGATTAATGGTAGTTTTTAGATGACGAGGATAGATAACTTGGAAAGGGTGTTGATAAGAAAGAAAGCGCGTCTTGCGGCATTTGAAACTATTAAAGACTGGAGAAAGGAAGCAATGCTCAGATTTAAAAGCAGAGCAAAGCATGCGTGCAGGCATAAATCGAAAGGTGAGGTAGCGGAAGAAAAAGAAGAGGAGGAGTGGACTGAGAGTCTAAGAAGGGCAGGCAGGCGTGACCAGTTGAATATAGAAAAGATATACCCACAACGAGAATTACACATGACAGATGAATTGATAGAAAATATATTGAATCATACAAAACAAGGCCCAAGATCAGAAGAAAGACCAGATACGTTAGTAACTATTGCCCAGACCCCACCCGTAGCTCAAGCTCCCCCTCCAGTAGCTCAAGCCCTCCCACAGCCACAGACCGCGCACGTAACACTTCCTACTAGCCAACCAGGCCCACAACAGACACTCGCTGTTCCCATTGTCCCATCCGCACCTCCCGCCTTAGAACACAGACTCGGTACCGTCCGTTCCTCCCGGGGTTGAAGTTGAAACCACGGGGGCAGGAGGCGGGACTGACCAACGGCAGTGCACAAGGGTAACCCGCAGCGCAATCAGCAAGGAAAGGAAGGTGGAATTACAGCAACAGGCAGAGATGTATATAGACGGGAATGATGGGACAGCAACATTGGCTTCGATATATGACTTTCGTAGAAGCAACGAAAGATAGGTAGTGTTGGAATGCATGGGTGAATATTTGGTGGAGAGATGGAAACAGCTAATTGGGAATTACCACCGCAGCGATTGTTAGATCTGAATGCATTAGCACGCTGTAGGGAGAGGGATGAAGAAGTAAGAGAACATGTGTATAGACTTTTTGAGCTTAGAGATGAATTAGATAATGATTATGTCGAAACATTTACTGCACCTATCAAAGTGTTTACTGCACCTGGGTACAGGAGTAGGGAAGTCGGGAGACCTGGGAAGGGGGAAAAGGGGTCGCATAAAAAACGGCAGCAGTTACCATCGCCGGGGCAGAAGGAGATGGTGAACGAATTATCGTTGCTAAAACAGGTGGGGGCAGACTTCAAGGAATGTCTAATTAGGACACAGGTATTAATGCAGCAAGTAGTAGGACATAATAGAGGGTGTGGGAACGCACAAGGAAGGAGTAGTTCGAATATGCATGGGGGAACAGTGGGGCCGAATCAGTGTGCATATTGTAAAGAGGAAGGACATTGGCGAGTGCAATGCCCGCATTTACAGAACAGAAATGGGTCTGGTCAGAGGAGACAGCATAGAGGACACCCAGGAGAGAATGGACCAAATAGGAATAGTATGCAGCAGCATCACAATAATGGAGGTAATCAAAACCAGGCCAAAACCAAAATGCCCCAAACCAGAGTCAGGGACAGCAAAATCAACAATATGGAAATCAGAGTGTGGCGAAATAGAGGGAAGAGTGGAAATGTTTTCGATACACAGCCAAACAAGTATTACAGTAATAGTAATGATTACACACCGGACGATGTGTTATTTCCCCAATAGGACAGCCCAGGACAGGGGTCGGAACCAGTGTCTATTGCCGTGAATCAGAGAGGACCCTACGTAGAAATGAGAGTCGGGAATGAGGTACACCGCTTTCTTGTAGATACAGGAGCACAGAAGTGTTCAATAGACTATCACTTGGTTCCGAATATACCACTGTCAGGGCAAAAGAATATTTTTGTAGGGTTCGCAGGTACACCAGTCATAAACCCAGTGTCCAAACCAGTCTCAGTTACCATAGGACCATTCACTGAACATTGTCCTTTCCTTCTAACAGAAAATTGTGGAGAAAATTTGTTGGGATTGAATTTGTTGAAAAAACTAGGTTCTGTTATACATTGCACGGCAGACGGAGTGTTTCTAACGATATGGCCACACGATGCCCCTGTGTCAGCATTCATGTTTGAAGCGTTACCAGGGGAACTAAGTAAAGTTCCAACCTGTATATGGGCAATGCATGACAACGATGTGGGATGTTTAAAGATAGAGCCAGTAAAGATTATTTTAAAAGAAGGTGTTACCCTACCGCAAATACCCCAATACAAAATTTCGGTTGAAGGTGAGAAAGGATTGAAGAGTATTGTTACCGATTTGGTGAAATTAGGGGTAATAGAGGAAATCACAGGCAATACATGTAACAGCCCGATCCTTCCTGTTTATAATAAAAAGGAGGTAATGAGGTACCATACCGTTTCATAATTGATCTACGCACATTAAACAAGGTAGTACATCCGCAATTTCCTTTAGTGCCAGACGTCACTACAATATTGACAATGATACCTGTTTCAGCAGAATATTTTAGTGTGATAGATTTGAAGAACGCATTCTTTAGTATTCCAGTCGACAAGGACAGTAGATACTTGTTCGCGTTCTCATTAGGAGGACGATCGTTTACATTTACACGGATTCCACAAGTTTACATGGAAAGTCCAAGTATTTACAGTAGAGCATTAAAAGAGCAGCTAGACATGCTGGAATTACCCGTGGGTTGTGTACTTTTGCAATACATAGACGATTTATTACTAGCTGCAGACACAGAGGAGATTTGTAAAGAAAGCACTGTATTACTACTGTCACATCTAGCGGCACATGGCCATAAAGCTAGTTTGAAGAAATTTCAGTATAATCGAAAGGAGGTAGTTTATTTGGGCTACCTACTTTCGAAAGGAGGGAGAAGACTAACGCCAGAACGCATAGTAAGTATTTCTTGTATGCCTATTCCAAAGACACAAAAAGGAGTCAGAGCCATAATAGGCATGGCTTCATATTGCCGACAATGGATTGGTAATTTTGCGTTGATTGTGAAACCATTAGTGAATTTGACTAGAAAAGATGCGGTTACGCCTTTGCAGTGGGATGAGGAATGTCAGAGAGCATTTGATGGATTGAAAACTGCATTATGCTCGGTTCCACTTTTGGGTACGCCGAACTATAAGAACATTTTCAGACTATTTGTGTGTGAAAGTGAAGGATGTGCATTGGCGGTTTTGACACAGGAACAAGGTGGAAGAAATAGGCCGTGCGGCTATTTTTCATCTGCGCTGGACCCTGTAGCACGCGCACTACCACGATGTTTGCGATCTGTCGCGGCGGCTGCTGCGTCAGTGAAACAAACGGAAGGGATGGTATTGGGGCACACTTTAATTCTGATGGTGCCACATGCCATAGACGTGCTATTAAATAGGACACAGACGCAACACCTCACCTCTGCTAGATTGACAAGATATGAGATTATTTTGTTCGCCCCCCATATCCAAATTATGAGGTGTAGCGCTTTGAATCCTGCAGAATTAATGCAATTAACCATAACAGAAATTGGGAAGAATGAATCACCCCCCCACGATTGCTTAATGGTCACTGAGGAAGAAACCAAGGGGAGAGTTGATTTAAGTGATATTCCACAGAAAGAGCCGGATGGAGAATTATTTTGTGACGGCTCATGTTTTAAATTACCAGATGGCACGACAACTGCCGCATACGCTATCACTACCCTAGAGAGTGTTGTAGAAAGTAAAAGAATCCCCTATAATTCAGCACAAGCTGTGGAAATAATAGCAATAACCAGAGCCTGCGAGATTTCTGAAAATTTGAACGTGAATATACATACTGACAGTCAGTACACGTTTGGAGTGGTTCATAACTTTGGACGACTCTGGGTTGAGAGAGGGTTTCTGACATCACATGGTGCCAGAATTCAACATGGCCCTTTGATTGTACGATTGCTGTCTGCACTCACGTTTCCAAAGCGCCTAGCAATAGTGAAATGCGAGGCACATAAAAAAGTAACATGCAAAATAGGAGAGGGAAACGCGTTTGCAGACAGGATTGCGAAAAAAACTGCCACTGATTTAAATACCAAGATGATGACGGTTCAGACAGAGGAAGTACCCTGTATGATAGAAGATGGAGTTGCGACTGTCAAAGAAATGCAGGCCGAGGCTACGGCCAATGAAATACAGGGATGGGCAGAGGGATCTGCTGAGTTGGATTTGGAGGGTTGTTAGGTGGACAAGGGAACTAGAAACTGGATGTTGCCAAATTCATATGTGACTGCAATGGTCACAATGGCCCACAGTCCTACGCACATATGTGCCAAGAAAATGATGCAGCACTTTTTTACAGTATGGCAGAATGCAAACATAAAAAAGAATGCAGAAAGGTTGGTGCAGAACTGTATCACGTGTTTACAACACAATGTAGGAAAGGGAAGGGTGACACCAACAGGAAGTTTTGGCACGCCCTCCATGCCGTTTGAAGTAGTTCATTTTGATTTCATAGAGATGGAAAGGTGCCAAAACTTAAAATACCTCTTGGTGGTAATCTGTGCATTCAGTAAGTGGGTGGAGGCATATCCTTTAAAAGACTGCACAGCGATGAGTACGGCAAAAGTAATATTGAAGGAGTATTTTTCCAGATTTTGCTTGCCCCGTGTCCTATGGTCCGATAATGGACCACATTTTGTGGGTGCAGTGGTGTTACAGATATGTGCAGGTCTCCAGATTGATAAGAGATTCCACAGTTCAAGGCATCCGAGTTCTGCTGGTCTTGTGGAGAGGCACAACGGGATACTTAAATCAAAGATTAGCAAGATTTGTGCGGGAAGCAAGTTGTGTTGGGTGGATGCATTACCAATAGCACTATTATGCATGCGTACGTCTGTACAGGCTAAAACTGGGCTCTCCCCATACGAGATCATAATGGGGAGGCCGGCAAATGTATGGTGCGCACCTCAGCCAAAATGGCTCAGTGAGATAGAACATCCTGTGCTTAGTGCTTATTGTGGCCTTTTAATGCAGAAATTGCGTTTGATTCATCAGCAGGTGCAGGAGGCATTACCCGTGCGGTATACCGGTCCGGGGCACGCGCTGGAGCCAGGAGACTGGGTGCTGCTAATAAAACTTCGAAAGAAAGTCATCATTAGCACCCAGGTGGCGCGGGCCCTATCAAGTACTTTTGGCGACACAGACGGCAATCCGGGTGGATGGAAGGAAGTCGTGGATCCATGCCACCCATGCCAAAAAGATTCCAACTGCACTGAAAGTCTTGCCTGACACCGATGACCGGAAAGAGACAGCGGTCGCAGAGACAAAAGAAACTGTTGCCAGTGTGCAGCCACCTGATCTGCCAAAACATGAAGTGAAACTTGAAACAAAGCCTGAGACGATTGCCAAAGAGGGGGAAGGGCAAAGAGTGCCCCAACGTTGCCCAGCAGAATCAACATCACTGCTGACCGACGTGAAATCTGCCTTGCAAATACCAGCAGAAACAAATCGTGTACCCCTTTGGCGCCCACCAGCACTTGCCAGCACGCCAAAGACCGAATCTGCATTATTGGCGCACCGCACACCATCACCTGCAGAAGCGCCGCAGGCTGACTTCAAGCCTGAATCTGAAAGTGCACTGTTCACGGATCATACAATACCAGGAGCA
The DNA here is from genome assembly GCF_040938575.1 of Ambystoma mexicanum. Taxonomy (NCBI): domain Eukaryota; kingdom Metazoa; phylum Chordata; class Amphibia; order Caudata; family Ambystomatidae; genus Ambystoma; species Ambystoma mexicanum. The sequence goes on from NC_090927.1 coordinate 979,114,177, forward strand.
AGGCGATACAACCTGCGGCCTCGGAAGACAAAGTGATCCGCATTCTTTTTCTTTTGGTGTTTATGTCAACCTCTGCTTCAGCTCATGGACGGAGAAGGAACCAGGGGTGTAGAGGAGAGAAGCGTGAGAATTGTGCAAATCGGACAATTCAAGACTCGTGGCTCCTCGGTGCGGTCATAAAAGTACATGTGTCCGGAACCAAAGCGGACAAGCTGGGCGCACATGATACTGAGGCGAAAACTGATCAAAGGTCCTCTGAGCAGTATAAAAAGGGACAAGTGATCTCGCCTAAAAACGAATAATCGAATCCAGGCTAAAATAAAAAAAAAGGAAAGGCAAAACTGAACTGGGAGAATTTCATTGAACTTATAGACATCAGAGCAAGCGCGACGAAGAGAGATATCCACAACGAACTGTGATAAGGAAGAAGAAGGACGACGAGAAACATGCCGGGACCGGTTCCAGCCTCCTCCTGCACCAGCACTGCTGAAAATGAGTCAGTTATAAAGACTATGGCCCTCATTACAAGTCAGGCGGTGGACCATGGTGCTATTAGCACCATGGTCCATGCCGGATTCCGCCATGGTGGATGGCGGAATTACCGCCCCATTCCAAGGTGAGTGGGGCAGTAATTCCTCATTCACCATTTGCCCTTCCCCATTCCCATTTTTGCCCCATAGGGCATAATGGGGATGGGGAAGGCGCTAATTACGGCACCGTAAATTACGGTTCCGTAATTAGTACCAAGGTCGCTTAGCGCCTTGGACTTTAACGCCTGCAAAAAGCAGGCGTTAAAGTGTGAATCAGGCGTTAAGGGTTAACGGCGCCGACGGCGCCGTTAAACCCTTAACGCCTGACTTGTAATGTGTGCCTATAACTTTAAGAAAAACGCATGGTAAAACAAATTGTATGCTGACACTAACGATAATAATGTGCTTTATGAGCGTGGTAGCACCAATATCGACAGCCCTAATATTATGGTGGGTAGAACCAATACACCCTTTAGAAATGTTTTTACCAATAATTAATATATCCACTACTGAAAGCCCGGTTCAGGTGATCACTTATACCCTACCCCCAATGGAAGAAAAACACAGGGAAGGTTTTGGGAATAATACATTATTATTAATCATGAACATGACACATGCAATCCTGAAGAAAACAAACTGCTGGGTATGTGCCCATTTACCGCAGCATGCTGGGAAAGGAATAGGGTGGTATGTGCAGCCGTTACCATTAAGTTCTGCATGTAGTACATCTTTAGGTGCAATGTTCTATGGGAAGTGGAATAACAGTAATACGGGTCAATTAGACAGAACCAACATGAATGAGTTTGAGGAGATAATAATGAAGCCTGTGGGTTGTTCCATTTTCCATAAAGCACAAGTAATAACCCCAGAGCCCACGAGCAAAAGCACACGAAAAATAACACGACAAAATAGACGAGATAGATTGTCCCCGCCAGAAAAAACATCTGTAATGACGTTTCGTGTAAGAACAGAAGGGAACAAAGATGCGATTCCCCCATTTTACACAGTGAATTGTAGCCCAGGAACTGTTTCGTTTTGCCTGAAAAAGAAAGGATCTTTTTCGGTCGGAACATATACTGGTTGTATGAATACGGTGGTACTAAAATGGGAAATAGAACCAGTATACGTAGGTGATCCAGTTTATTTTATATGTGGAGAGAAAGCATACCCTTGGTTGCCCAGAAACTGGGGAGGTACATGTTATCTCGGGCTATTGTTCCCAGGAGTATTCCTCTTGGAAACAGCAGCCATGGCCAAATTATCCAGAACTAGAGTCAAAAGGACTGACAAAGGTGTTTTAATAGCAACTGATGTAGCAAAATAATTCATTCCATTCTTAGGACAGATAGTGAACTCCTATAATATAAGGCAATTGTCCAGAATCCTAAAGAATACAATAAACACAACAACAGATATATTATTCAACATGACGTTGGAAGAGAGAGGAATCAGGTTAATGACGCTGCAAAATAGAATGACTCTCGATGTAATCCTGGTTGATCGTGGGGGAATTTGCAAAATAGTGGGATCAGCATGTTGCGTTTCTGTCGATGACTATTCCCCCACGATCTTTGAAGCAATAAAGAAAATGCATGTTCTAAGCTCTGAACTCCCCACGGGAGAAGGGAGCTGGGAAATAGGATCTTGGTTTTGGGGAATACTACGATCTTGGGGATGGAAGCTGATCTCAATACTAGTAGTGGTGTTCGGAATATTCCTAACGTGTTGTTGTTGTATACATTGTTTACCCATAGTTTGTGCAGAGGTAACTGAGGGATGTACGGAAGGATGCATACAAATGATAACAAAGAAAAAACAACCCCATGATCGAACTACCCCAGACCCAAATGAGATGAGAGTAATGAAAGAGTTGATGGCAATAGATATTACTGAAGGCAATGATGACCACGATAGCATGCGAGACTCAGACATAAGTACTTCAGATTCATCATTACTAGAGGAGGTTTCAATAAATAGATGAGACGTTTGGCATACGGCCAAAGGAGGGTTTGTCAGTCTAGAAATCTAATTCGAGACCGCAAACGTATTTTGGTGGCCATGGGCCAACCGTCTCATGCACGATACGACAGAATATAGGTTTTCGAGTGTTCTAATGAACAGCCATTTTGATGTAACAAGAATCGCCATTTTGTTTTGTAACCATTGCTCATTGCTTTCTGTTCCTATTGCTTCGCAGTATATTTTCCACTTACACTGCTCGACTGTGGAACATTGCTGTCTGTATATGAAAAGGACAAGGCCACAGGGCCGAGAGGATAACAAGAGTTTCGCTGAAACACAAACGTAGGCAGCGCCAGGAAGAATGCCCGGCTCCCTCCTTAATGTAGCCTTGAAGCAGTGCTGCAGGGCATTTAATCATTTCACAGCTGCCAGCCAGTCTCGTTATATGGTAGAATATGTTAGAATAATACCGCTAAAGGCTTGAATTATGCTTTTCTAACGGCCCCCCTTTGCTGAGCCCGCTAAGAGCATGTCGGCTCCCAGGACACGAATAGCACCTGATAGATAGCAAGGTCCGGAATGCAACCCCCTCTGCATGTAGCTCGCTTCCAAGAACAGAAGCGCCATGTTCTATTCAATAACCGAAAGATGCCTACGCACTCACAAATTGCAAATTGTTACTAGAATAGATGTTTGAAGGTGTCATAGTGGCCGGAGATGTCACACCAAGTTCAAAGGAACCCAATGAAGAGGGGTGTTAACCATGACATAGCTGATTGTTTGATATGCATTTTGTATATATGTAACTGATGTATGTAATTCGCTCTCTTGCGTCCCTCGAGGTCTAGAAATACACGTCGCGGGACGTTGAGACCGAGTTGGCCAACTGAGACTTTTGCTTTGCAATAAAACCCTAGCTTTGGGAATACAACCGCATGTCTGACGTCTCTATCGTGTGTGGTGACCCGCCTTGTTTCCATAGACGTCAGGGTCCCCTAGGGGCCCCTTTCAAAAATTAAATATTCATATTGTTTTAACAATTATTATTTAATGCAAAGTCTATTACCACAAAGATACAAAATATATAGACAATCCCTTAACAAAGGTGTAGGTTAAAACCATCACTCATATAAATGCACCCACAAGAGAGTGCTTAATGGACATAAAGAAATCGCAACAGGCAAACGTTCAGACAGAAAATTCAATATAAAATGAAAAAACACATGAATCACCTACTAACGTGACATGAGCTTTGAAAAAATCAAAATAAACCAATAGGGAAAACATATCAGATTTCAAAAGCTTGAACATGAATCAAGCATGCAAACAAGAGAACTCATTGATTATTGGCTATACACATTGGTCAAACTGAAAATGAATCAAACATTTGATAGAGAAAATTCATTCAACCTTTTTACAGAAACATTTGTTGACGTGTACAACATTTTAGCAGGGGTGGACTGACCTATAGGGAACTCTGGAGACTTCCCGGTAGGCCTCTGTACCCTGGGCCTCTTTTGTGTGGTATTTCCAAATGTTCCCATAGGAAAAGGGTTGGGCTTGCTGAAAATGTGTAATCTGGAGCAACTTTGAACATTATTTAAAGGGCCTCTTTTGGTTCTCTGTCCACCCCTGTTATTATCGCCTTCATCAGGACCAATATTGTTGTATTGTTGCCGTCAGTGGTGTGTATCTCAACTGATGGTCAAGCAAACAAATGTCTTGCTAAAACTCTTCGCACCATCATTGCCTGTTTTTCAATTCACTGACTATAAAAACGGAATAAATCAATTACTATAGGGCCAAACCAAAGTTATGAAAACAAACTGGTAGTCAAACAAAGTTTTCCCACACATATGTTAAGTGACTGAACCATATACTGTTGGAGGAGACTGTGTACATCTTTGCTTCCAGAAACCTTGCAGTGTTTTCTCTGATATACGTTTAATATGAGGAAATAAATACCGAAGTAGCACAAAAATTGCTAATGATGTTCATTACAATGACAAGGCTCACCGTAATCAATTGCAACCTGTCTCGCATTAGTGTGAGAGCAACCGCTTCATGGCTTCCAAGTAAACCTAGGAAACCCGGTGGAGAAGGGGACAATGTTGTGCATGCAACAGACTCATTATTTTGAAAAGTTTTATAAGAAACATGTCTAAGTAAAGTTGAGAACAAGTTAAATTCACAGGACCTTACTTGACGAAAAAAGCTTTTTCAAATCAGGGGGCCATAGGCGACCAAACAGACCAAGTTATCACAGGGCCTTAGGAGACCAAGTGTTTACATGGATTTTCAGAATCAGCCTTGTGGACCACCCTATTCTGATAAACAGAGACAAACACTAATGTCTAGCCAAACTCCATCTGGTTAGTGTGACTGAAAAGCAAGGCTTAGACGTAGGAGGGCCTGAGAGTGGTGAACAGTTCAGTTAAGTACACATGGAGCACTCCAATATTACAAGTTAAGCAGAATGTATACAAATGCAGTTTTATTTTTTAGGGTTCCGACAAACACTAAGCAATGAAAAACCACAGGTAAGTAACACACTGAAACATTCACTACTATTATATACACACCCACCTTGGTGTGCTCTAATACAGTTCATTTTTGAGAATACTGTAGATGTAGCAAAGCAAGTGAATGGAACAAAGTAAGTAACCAATAGTTAGAGAACTAGTATGTGAAAATTAAAAATACTGTACAAAATCTTAAAAACTAAGGTCTGTGAAGGCATCACGAAGCAAGACACAGACAACAGAATCGAAGTTCAAAACAAAATGGTTTAATAAATCAAATGTCAGGATGGTAGAAGGCCTACCTTTCCCTATGCTAAGGTGGGATTCCCCTACCTGAACGAAACTACGGACAGTCTGAGCCACAGGATTCAACTTAAATGCGCAGCCTTTCCGAGGTACCCAGGCTTTGAGTGACCTTCAAGACACACCATCTGTGTCCTCTCCTGCGGCTCCTGCTGCCTTCAATCGCCTTCTCCGGTCAGTGTGCCCTCCTCTGCGAGCCTCACTTGCACTGTGGATGTTAGCCTACACACGCCGGTGGCTTTCCTTCCCCAGCACAGACAGTGTCCCTTCTTCTTTCCTACCTGCTTGCAGGATCAGCAACACACTTCCCAATATTATGGCCCCGACACATGTGGAAGCCTAAGGGCTTAGCATGCCTTGGACTCCACAGGTCCTCTGGGCATTGGACGGCATCCTGGCTTCTTCGCAGGCCCCACCACGGCTGCCTCCTCACGCCACGTGTCTCTGGCTGGTCTTTCCTCCACAAGTCTCCCTGTTGCTCTCTTTGCTGTTTCACAGGTCTCCCTTTATACACCTGCAACCACTTGACTGGTTGCAAGTTTGGACTCATAATTAGATTTGCCTGACCATAGTTAAAGGGACATACCTGACCCTCACAGCTCTCTGCAGGCATCTTCCTCATCCCAGTACCATAGTGGTGAAATTAAGTTTGAGTGTTCATTACTCTGTCGCCTCTTCCCCGTCCCAGTACTTTCCGATGTTAAATGTGGGGAAATGAGGAGAGCTGTTTTATAGTAGCCTATGAAGGCCGGGGAGGGGTAGGCTGATCATCAATAGGGAAAGGGGGATACCATGTCTCGCCCCTCTTGCCTTAACCCTTTTCACCCTCTTTCTGATGCTTCTGAACTGGTGATACCTCCAGTCATTTGCTTGGTCAATGGGACCTAGGTAACAATACCCCATAACTGCCTCTGGGATAGAGGATTCTTCATGAAAGGGAAAGGCGAAATACTGCGTCTCAACTGGGGACGTCTCAGCCCCAATCCACAAGGACCCTCCACCCAGGTGACCCTCCCTTGCCTCTCCACCCCCCAGGGTTGGGATCCAAAAGCAATGGCCTTTCCCTCACCACCTGAGCAGAGGATCTAAGGGGAATAGATGTGAAGCCGCCCTCAGGTTTCCCACAGGTCCTATTCTTAAAAAGTCTGTTCCTATCTAGAAAAGGAGGGGCCTAGTGCCCTTAGATTCACAGGTCCCAATATAAGTTTTTTCAGGAGGCTAGGAGGCTCTTTAGGAATTTGAACAAGTGTTGGCTGGAGGTAACAAGCAGTTTGAAAATCTTCCAAAGTTAAATAAGCACTGGAGAAAAGTTCTTGCAATTCTCTCCTAATCCAACCACCTTAGAAGAGGCCTTGGGGAGGATATATGACCAAAAGACCACTGCCCATGGTTAGGCAAGGGAAAGGTATGGCCAGGAATTTAGGCCCATACAACCCAATGGAGAAAGGAGTGGTCAAAACAGGTATATTTACTCACCCATGTACTCCGATTCACTGAGGCACCACCATAGGAAATACTGAATTTGCTCGGCCTTCTGGATGTGTGCTTTGTTTCTGTCAAAGAAAGGCCAGGGGCTCAGGTGCAGATGTCATTTCATGTCTCAGCTTTTTGGATCCAGCTAGTTTGCGGTTCTGTGATCCGACGCATTGGTTCTGGACAGCTGGACAGCCAGGACACACTGGCTACTGGACCACCAACTCCAGGGACAACCTTACAGGGCTCCCAGGACATGAAGCAGAGGGTGAACAGCGACAGCCACTTGAAGAAAATAGTTATGGTACTCTTCCGAGTGCTTCCAATGACAGGATCTTTGTGCAGAGGTCAGGACTGGGTTTTTCCACTGGCCTAGTGGTTGAAGCACTGATTAAGGCCTTCAGGAGAGCTGGAGAGAGTCAGTGCTTTGCCGGGCAAGTAAAGAAAATGCTGCTGGCTAGCTACAAATGATGAGGTCCGCAGGGATGTCATTTCACCAAAATGCCAGGGGCAGGCAGAAGTGACATCCCATGACCCTTGACCTCTGATTACATCACAGGAAGTGTTGGAATGTGACCTTTCACCACTTGACAAAACAGGAAGTGACATCACATAGCATTGTTTCTAAGTACACTACGAAAAGAACAGGTTATTACCCCTGCTAACGTTCTTTCGATTGGATGTTCCTCCCATGTATTCCTCATCTTATGATTATTAACCTTCCAGATTCAGCTGCTATGGACATGTTTTGTACAGGTGGCACTGTGTGCCGTCTCGTTGAGTCGATGTCCTTCGAGGGCCTCCATTCGACTGTCGACATCATCATCAGTATAAGTAGCGAACGCAGTGCCTGTTGGCTTTAGTTCTGTATTTTCCCCCTGCTGAAGAGCGTACCATAGGCCGTAAACTCCAAGAAAGCATAAAGTGTAAGAACACGTAAATTGTACGGCAGGGTAGGCTGGGAGGGGCAATGAGGAATACGTGAATAAATTGTACGGCAGGGTAGGCTGGGAGGGGTAATGAGTAATACGTGAAAGGAACATCCAATTGAAAAGAATGTTACCAGGGGCTTGTTCTTCTAAAGGATTGTGTCCTCCCACGTATTCCTCATCTTATGATAGACTCCCAAAGCAGTAATAATTTGGTGGTGGGAGTACAAATTAAATTTTGTTCTAATCATGGACCAAATGAAGGACCGCTTTTGCAAATTGTCCTCCCGGACTGGAAGATGAATCCAGGCAGTAATGTCACACCAAAGTGTGAACAGTCAACCAAGTGGCCACTGAACAAATGTCTTTGACTGGGACACTTCTTTGAAGAGTAGCAGAGGTTGCCATGCCCCTTGTGGAATGTGCTCTTAGGCCTTCCAGCATGTCCTTGCCCACTGATCTGTAACATTCACCAATAGCCAGGATGATCCATCTGGATATGTTTTTTTTTGTACCCGCTAAACCCAATTTAGGGCTAGTATAGCCAATGAATAATTGGTCATTTTGGCAAAATGTTGCTATTCTAGACATGTAAAAACTGAGAACCCTTTTTGGGTTCAGACTATGTAATCTTTCCTCCTCCTTTCCCAAATGGGGAGGTGGATGGAAAGTTGTCAAAATGTTTTTTTGCGACAAGTGGAAGTCAGAGACTACCTTAGGTAGAAAAGAAGGTTTCACCTTGAGAACAACCTTGTCTTTATGGAAAACCGTGTGTGGAGGTTTACAGGAAAGAGCCTGCAACTCGCTAACCCTGCGGGCTTACGTTACTGCAATAAGCAAAACAGTTTTGAATGTTAAGAGTCTTAATGGGCATGAATGTAAACGCTCAAAAGGAATGCATGTTAGAAATCTTAACACGAGATTGAGATCCCATACACAGACATTGAATGAAACTGGTGGAAATACATTAGTAAGACCTTTTAGGAAGTGAATAATCGGAGGGATCTTAAAATATGAATCCTCCTCTGAAGAGCACTTGAAAATAGATAGCGCTGCCAGGTAACCTTTAATTGTTCCAATCTGGAGCCCCAGATTTGCCAAATGTAACAAAAGGGAAACCTCCATAGGTGTGTCACATAGACAGGGATTCACATTCTTATCCCTGCACCAGCTGCTTAACTTGTTCCAACGGCAGCGGTACAAAGATTTTGTTGCTGGCCTTCTGGCCGAAAGCAAAATCTCCATTACGTCATTCGGGAGGTCCAAATTCTTGTACCCCACCCTCTCAGAAACCATGCATGAAGGTTGAGTGTCTTGACCTCTGGATAGAGAAGCCAACCTTCCTCTCGCGAGAGAAGATCCTCTCTTTGTGGAAGATGTATTGGAGGGCAAATGGACATGGCCAGAGAGTCTGGGTACCACATTCTCCTGGCCCAATCTGGGGCAATTAGGATAATGGGTTTCCCGAACTTTCTTAACCTGTTGCTCACATGAAGAATGACAGAGACTGGAGGAAACGCATACAGAAGTGGAGATTCCCAGTCCACTACGAACGTGTCCCCTGGAGCGCCTCTTGGGGGAAATTCCCTGGAGCAGAACAGCTCACACTTCCGGTTAATACTGCTTGCGAACAGATCCACTTGAGGGGTTCCCCAAAGCGTGATTATCTCTTGAAGGACTTCCCGAGCTAGTTCCCACTTGTGGGACACTGTGCTCTGCCTGCTCAGAGCATTCGCCGCCGTGTTCTCCTCTCCGGCTAGGTGAACTGCTGATAGAGAGATTCCTTCTTGAAATGCCCAGAACCAAAGATGCATTGCTTCTCTGCACAGTAGTAGCGACCCTACACCTTCTCTCTTGTTGAGGTAGTACATGGCCACTGTGTTGTCCGTCATTATCAGGACATAGTCAGCGCTAGTCTGATTGTCTGATCATTGGCGTGGGCTCCCCACCCCGTGAGTGAGGCGTCCATCACTACTGTTATCTCCAGCCATGAATGCCAAAAAGAATCTCCTTTGAGTATGTTGTCCTTGCAAGCCCACCACAGAAGTTCCTGAGAGACTCTGCTCAGAACTTTCAGGTGGTCTGACATTCTGCCTGAAAACTGGGACCATTGCCCCTTGAAGGCATCTCCTTCTCAGACGAGCCTCTGGCACCAGAAAAATGCAGGATGCCATGAGACAGAGCAACCTCAAAAAATGGAAGGCCAGAAGATGCTGGGCACTGTGAAATTTGGTGACCATTTGCATAATGTATTGAGCTCTCACCTCGGGTGGTGAGACTTTTCCTAAGTAAGCATCCAGGACTGCTCCAATAAATTGGAGTCTCTGAGATGGTATCAAGTGGGACTTCTTGTAATTGAGGGAGAAGCCCAGTTTGTGAAGAGAGTGGCAGGTTATGCTGTGATGTTCTTGGGCTTGATATGGGGGTCCGGGCCCAGGTCAGCCAATGGTCCAGGTACGGGTAGACCTGAATCCCCCCTCTTCTGAGACTTGCTGCCACCAATGCCATCAATTTGGTGAAAACCCTTGGGGTGAAGGTCAGCCCGAATGGCAGCACTCAAAACTGATAATGAGAACCGCCAACCTCAGGTAGCTTCTGTGAATGAGATGGATCGGCACATGAAAGTAGACATCCTGTAGGTCCAATGATACCACCCAGTCTTGGAGTTGGAGAGCCTAAAGGATTTGGGAAAGGGTAACCATCTTGCACTTGTCCTTCCTGAGGAACTTGTTCAAGTTTCTTAAGTCCAAGACTGGTCTCAATCCTTCGTCCTTTTTCGGAAACAGAAAGTATGGGGAATACCAACCCTTGTTCCTTTTAGCTACAGGTACATGTTCTCTTCCACCTTTCTCTAGCAGGGTCAAAATTTCCTGCACAAGGAGCGTGTCTGGAATTGTGAAAGAGTTGTTTCCCGGTGTATGATCCTGAGGCCTTTTTTGGAAACTGAGGCAGTAACCTTGAGCTGCAGTTTCTAGTGCCCAAGCATCTGAAGTAATGCCCCGCCATCCTTTCAGATGTTGAGTAAGTCTACCTCCCACCAGGGTCTTGTGAGTCAAGGCCTCAGAGTGGTTTTGAGGTGGGTAAAGCGGTGGCTGATGGTAAAACTGCCAAGCACCTCTCCCTCGTCCACCACGAGGGAATCTTCTCTGACCTCTTTCACCGGCTAGTCCTCTTCCTCTTCCAATTGAGGAGTAGAATCAAAAGGACTTACCCCTCCAGGAAAATGAGCCAGAGTAGGGGTGTTGAGGCTGTCTAATGGCGGCGCTAAGTGATTTAGCCCCCGCCTTTGAGGTCTGAAGCTTTTCCAAACTCTCATCCGCCTTGCTGCCAAACAGCTTTGAGCCTTCAAAGGGCATGTTGCGTAGTCTAGCTTGCACATCACAGGATTCACACAGATAGTGACAGCTCCGACACACAATAAAGGCTGTATCTTAGATTGGGTAGTAGACCACAACTGTTCAAAGGGGACTTCGAAGGCATCCTCCCCACTGCCAAATTTAACTTCACGCTCCCTGAGAGCCTTTTCTGTCATCGCCTGACAGGAGCCACAGTCGGAAGTACGGTGACCGGTCCCAAGACACCACAGATACATGCTTTACCTATACTGATGATGTCGACAGTCGAACGGAGGCCCTACAAGGACATCGACTCCACGAGATGGCACACAGTGCCTCCTGTCGAAAAACATTTCCGAAGCAGGTGAAGCTGGAAGGCTAGTTATCAAAAGCTGGGGATTATATGGGAGGACACAATATCGAAATATTGTTACGATATCACTGTAAAGTGACATACATTTCATACAGTTCATACAAGAATGGATGACCATATGTATCATTAATATCAGCGCATATAGGCTCCTGTTACCAAATTACTGTGAATGCAAACAGACGTCGAAGGCCAAACGATAATGAGGTCTTATTATATAGCACTTACGCGTAGGCGCTTCATATAGAACAAATACACATACAATATCACCCAATATAACCTGTGTTGGCACTCATTTATCAACCTCAGCAGGATGAAGGGGTGAGTTGACCTTGCTGGGAGTCGAACCTGCAACCTGCAGATCACACACACACATTGCAGCAGCGAGCGCTCAACCCACTGAGCCATCTTACCGGCTATATCTATCATAAAACCAGCCACTCCAGAAACAAAGAGCAACATGCTGCTGGCCACAGCCCAGAAGCCTCAATTAAAAAAAACACGTTTTTATTTCCTTTATTTAGGGGTAGCAAAGGAGACCACAGGGGTAGCAAGGGAGACCTCAGTGGTCGCAGGTGCGACGCCTGGCAACCCCTAAATGACGTCCCTGGAGATTCGGTCCTCAGCGGGCTGATCTCCATCGAGGCTCTAACAATGTAATCGTAATTATGTTATATAAGAGACTCTTAACGACTAGGAGATAAGGGCCGCTTCCTATCTGCCCAGCTGTTTACATAGTCACCGTGCCGTAGCACTTGTTTATGACCAGATATCACAGTTCCAAATGTGCATGTACTACGCCCTTGCTCCGGTACCCAATAACTGATTGCCTACGCTGATCGATTGCCCTGCATAGGAAGCTTGCCTGCTTGCATGTATCTGCAAATACATGTATGCCATATGGGACTTAGCCCTCCTATCTTGTGATTCCACGCTGTACTTATGCCAATACATTTCTTTTCTTGGAAGACAAATGTCCCAAACCTACCTAGATACCTCGTATGAGCTTCCTTCCATCCAACTGTCGCCACCAGGTTTCTAGGTAGTCACCCACACTACCTAAATTACACTCGTAGCAGTCCTCTCAGCGAGTTGCGCTGCCAGGCACCTGCCTCACTCTACCTACACATCATACCTACACCCGCACCTCTATCTCAACATGTACACCTCCCACACACAAAACCTCCGTTTAGTCCTAGTTTACAGCATTACTGCCTACCTACTGACCGCAATGCATCCCAACAGCCACATAATAGAACCACGGCATACCACCACACTTGCTACTCCCCCCAAAATGCTGGTGAACCAGCTCAGGCAGCACAGACTCAGAACATGTACGCACCCTTCAGAATATATCACCACACCCATGAAGGTAACACACAAGAACTCACGCCTAGGATCACGCACCTTAGCTAAGGCATGCCATCTTCCCTCTGCAACTGCCCATAAACGCCCTACTAGGGTAAAGACCCTATCGCCCCCTAGACATCACAATACAAAAAAGCCTACTCTCATTACCGACCTCAGGCCACCGCAATAAAAAAAAACAACATCTCAAATGTGCGCTACTAAATGTTTGCTCACTCAACACCCATGCTATAGAAGTTAATGACCTTATTATCATGCAAGACCTAGATATCTTAGCCATAACAGAAACCTGGTTACATATAGCCTCTGGCCCTTCTATTAACTTAGCCATACCACCAGGCTATTCGAGCCTGAGACAGGACAGACCAGCCAAATCGGGTGCTGGGGTCGCACTTATCTTTAAAGACACTGTAGCCATCAGACAGACTCCCACCACTGGGGAAGACATGTTCAACCTCCTCTCAGCTAAACTAGCACTCTCCTCTAAATATACAGTATACATTCATGTCACCTATAGACCTCCAGGCCCAGTCAACAACTTTACAGCCACTATCAACCACCTCCTTGGAAATAACTTTAAAAAAAACTTCCAAAACATTGCTCCTAGGAGACTTAAACTTAGGATTCAATGATAAACTTGACAAAGGAGCAGCCATCCTCGCTAGAAATCTCACAGACTTAGGATTCACACAGATAGTGACAGCTCCGACACACAATAAAGGCTGTATCTTAGATTGGGTAGCAGACCACAACTGTGGCTCTACCCTCAACTTCAACACAGCCCTTCCATGGTCTGACCATAATTGCCTACAATTCTGCTTTCCTATCACCACATACTCCAAACCGCTAACACCTGCACCAGCCAAGCTAGTCAGAAGTGCCAAAAAACTCACAGCAGACAATATACGCCCCTTTCTCAACATTCCCTGCCTATCACATCAATTCTCATCTGACCCAAATATTTCAATGACACCCTTACCCACGCCATCAATACTGCAGCTCTTCTTGAAAATAAAAAAGAGAAAAAATCACTTCACTCCAACTCATGGTTCTCAGATAACCTATTAAATCTTCGCCAATGCAAGCGCCAAGCTCTCAAAGCTTGGCAGGCCAATACCTGTGACGTCACAAAAGCAAACTTTCTTAGCATCTCTAAAAAATACAAAAGCGCCATATTCAAGGCTAAATCAGAAACCTACAACAAGCGTATCACAGGCGCTAATTCCCACTCAAAAGAGCTATTCACCATATTCAAAGAGCTCACCACACCTCCAATCTGCACAGATGAGATTGTTAAGGATTAGGCTTGGTGCAATAGCATCCAAACAGCTATGCTAAAGAAAATAGATCTTCTTCAAATTAAAATAGCAGAACACTTCAAGGCCCTTCCCCTCCAGCAGGCCCTTCTCGCCAGTGCCTCTGAAGACAAGCATTCCCCCAAATTTCACTTCTCTCAAATCATTGAATCTGAGGTTCTTCGCATCCTCAAACAGCTCAAACCGTCTCAATGCAAAGGCGATATATGCCCTCCCAACATCATCAAAGTGTGTGCAGCACCTCTTACTCCGATCATCACAGCATTTATTAACGCCTCATTCAAGACGGGCGAAGTCCCAGGCAGCCTCACGGAGGCTTGGGTGCGTCCGCTACTTAAGAAACCCTCTCTTGACCCAGCCCAACTGAACAACTACCGTCCCATTACAACGGTTCCATTTCTCCTTAAAATTTTAGACAAAGCTGCACACACGCAGATACAGTCCTACCTGGAAAACAACACTGTCCTAGGAAAAAGGCAGTCGGGATTCCGCAAAGGTCACGGTACCGAAATGGCCCTACTAGATTTGAAAAACCAAATCACACAAATTTTGGACAAAGGCAAGCCAGCCCTCCTGCTCCTCCTAGACATCTCTGCTGCATTTGATTTGGTTGGTCATGCCATCCTCACAAACCACCTCACTCAGGCAGCACATTTCTCCAAACAGGCCACAAACTGGATCACCTCCTTCCTCGAGGGAAGAGTGATGAAAGTGTTTTCCAAGACAGCAAACACAGGGCTCATGCACGGCTCCCACCCTCTATAATCTTTTTTTACCAAACCTCTCTTTGACAAATTGGACGCACTTGGGATCACATACACCAACTACGCTGACGATACCCAAGTGCTCCTCCCGCTCACGGGACTATACCATCAGGATGCTGCCACCCTCCAGAACATATATGCCACCATCCAAGCATGGATGGCCACGAATGGTTTATGTCTTAATGGAGATAAGACTGAAATTCTCATCCTTGGTCAAAAATCCACTCTCACTAACCTTGATTCACTCTACTCCAACTTCTGCATAGACAACTGTATTATCCCAGTTCTACCTCCTGTCAAAACACTGGGAGTCCACATAGATGTCACCCTCTCCATGGACAAGCAAGTCAATTAAATTGTATCCGCCTCAGCCCTGAGCACCAAGCATATTAATGCCATCAAACCTTTCCTAACCAAAGATGACTGCCTCTTGATCGCCAGAGCTACCATCGGAGCCAAACTAGATTATTGTAATGCGTTGCTGGCCAGCACATCCAACTCTAATCTGACCAAACTCCAAACTACCCAGAACAACGCACTAAGAGCAGCTCTCAATATACCTAAAAAAGACCACATCTCGCAAGCCAGAAGGGCAGCACACTGGTTACCCGTCAAAGAGCGTATTACATTCAAAATTCTTACCACCGCCCATAAATGCATCAGTCTGTCAGCCCCCTCATATTTGTCTGCTACAATAACCAGATCACATTCCACCAGACCCACTAGACAGTGTCACACCAACCAACTTAGGGTCCTGCGCATCAAAAGAGCTAGAGCTGGAGGAATAAGCTTCCCCTACATTGCCTCGAAGTTATGGAATGCTCTACACAGCACGCTCAGAGCAGAAACCTCTCTCCCGGTCTTCCGAAAAAAACTAAAAACTACCCTGTTTAACTAACACTTCTCCTTCTCTCTCTTCTCTATTCTCTCTTCCTCCTCTCCGTAACTGCAATCTCTACTATCGTAACTAAGTAATGACTTCACTGTATGTTTTAATAAGTCATGTTCAAATTCTGTAACAAGCGCCACGATGCCCTTTGGGCTGCCTGTGCGCTTAATCAAATGTGAATAAATAAATAAATAAATAAATAAATAAATAAATAAATAAATAATGTTCTGTTGAATGGCTGTAGGAGTCATCCTTTTATACAGTATCTGGGCTGGTGTTGCCCCTAACCCACAACCGTAAGGATCTGCACCATACAAACTAGCAGGGGCTGTCCAATCCTGAACAGCCTCAGGCCACTACATCTGCCCAGCAACAGACACACTCTGGCATGGATTTGGACTGGGTGCAGAAAGACTCAGAACCTACATCCGGCTATACACACCGACGGTCACTTTGCCCATGAAAGCTGGAGCTGCCCCTGCGAAAGGGCTTTCCATATATGGAATATCCAGCCCTGGCACAGCAGAAAGGTCAAACTACAAGGTGGCCAAAACACAGAAGAAAATATTGTGGCACAGCTATTTTTGAATATATGATACTCCTAATGGCATTATGCAGAAAAATGCAAAAGTGCATGTGGCTATAAAAAAGAAAATGTTAAAAAAAGTAGAAGTCAAAAGGCTTCACAGGAGCTATGTAACTCCATCTCCACCTTTTTTGTGACGAAGATTGCGACTATCCGAGACAACATAAAAACTGAGGCCCTATCGATCACGAAGCATATGGCCCCTGCTATACTACCTCCAACGGCAGGGTCCTGGTCTACATTTCCTCTTTTCTCTAATTCCGATGTTCTCTTCGCTATCCAGAAACTTAAATCAGCCTCTCCTGCAGATGCCATACCTCTGGCTCTTCTACAGGAGACATCGACTGATCTAATTAACTACATTACATCTGCTGTTAACATCTCATTTGCAACCGGAGAACTTCCACGCTCCATTAAACATGCTCTCGTCATTCCTCTGCTGAAGAAGCCCTCACTGGATCCCGAGGTGCTGGCCAACTACCGTCTGATCTCTCTTATGCCGTATTTGATGAAGGTTCTGGAAGCGCTGGTATCTCCTCTTCTTTTAGCATTTCTGGAATCTTCTCATTTTCTTGATCCCTTCCAGTACGGCTTTCGGCCTGGCAGAGGCACAGAGTCTGTTCCAAATTCAGTAATGGATGACCTGATGTGTCTGGTTGGTTGATCAGGTCGGTGTCGGGTCAGTTCTGCTATTAGATCTGTTGGCTGCCTTCGACACCGTCGACCATTCTCTCCTTATCGCCCAGCTCTCTGAGGCAGGGATTTCTGGCCAAGTGCTTGACTGATTCACAGAGTTCCTTACAGATCACTCTCAATCAGTCTCTCTTCCTCCCTTCCGCTCTGCCCTTGCCCATCTATCCTGCGGAGTTCCTCTGGGATCTGCACTTTCCCCTATCTTATTCAATATCTATATAAGATACCTCCAG
Source organism: Ambystoma mexicanum (assembly GCF_040938575.1). Lineage (NCBI taxonomy): Eukaryota > Metazoa > Chordata > Amphibia > Caudata > Ambystomatidae > Ambystoma > Ambystoma mexicanum. The sequence goes on from NC_090927.1 coordinate 979,131,450, forward strand.
TCCTCATTGCAGAACACGGGTTCCGTTTTTACTCTTATGCGGATGATACTCAGATCTTCGTCCGCCTTGATCTAACCAAATCTGAAACGGCATCCTGACTCAGATGCTGCCTTGAGGAACTGGGAATATGGATGTCACTGAACTGGTTGAAACTTAATGGAAGTAAAACCGAGGTTCTAGTTGTGGGTACCTCTAGTCCTCAACTATTCTGGACGGCTAATTTTTGGCCCTCATCCCTCGGTCCTCAGAATCTTGGTGTGCGGATCTCGGCCACACTGACCATGGATGAACAGGTCAGTGCGGTATGTAAATCCAGACACATTAAACTTCGGATTCTCCAAAAGGTTCTCCCCTTCATTCCAACAGTAAACCAGGCACCAGTGGTTGTTGCTTTGGTCCTGAGTGTTCTGCATTACTGCAATTCACTCTATTTGGCTCAACCTGGCTATTTTATTGGGCAGTTGCAATTGCTTCAAAATGCTGCGGCCAGATTCATCTTCCACCCTCCATTTGGTACTCAAATGACCCCTCTGCTGAGGCAATTGCACTGGCTCCCCGTTGCTCATCGGATTGTGTTCAAATCCATGTGCATGGTGCATAGAACCTTCTATGGTACCGGAACTGAGTTCCTGCAAGCTAAATTCTCCCGTTACCTGCCTACTCGTGCCCTCCATTCACAAGCGGCCCTTCGGGTGAGGTGCCCCGCTTCAGGCTGTTCCGCAAAGGCTGTTGAGCTTTTTCGGTTGCTGCTGCAAAAGTGTGGAACAACTTGCCTCTTCCCCTGCGGGAGACTACCGACCACCTTACTTTCCGGCAGAGCCTGAAGACTTTGCTCTTCTAATAATGGCGCCCTGGAACCTACTCCTCACTGTCTCTCTTAGCGCCATAATGCCCTTGGGTGTACGTGCGCTTGACAAATGCTATTAACATAACAAACATTCACTTTTCTTCAAAAGTCAGGAAACGTTCAACACAATAGGAAACATCCATTGATGTCTATGGAGGGAAAGCAGCAAAATACATATTTCCGAACACCAAAAAGCTATTTCAAATTGTAGGGCCACAGGCAACTGAACAGTCAAGTTAAATTCACAGGACGTAGGTGACCACACAGAGAACGTTTTAACATTGGAAGTGATCTGTATTGTGATAACACCTGTCCTACTGAAAGGACCAACACTTGGTTGTTGTGTTTAAAAGTGATGAAGATTTAATAGAATACAAAGTGGAAATATATTCTTGCCAATTTCACAGACTCTTTCGCTAGGATCTAAGAAGTACGTTCAACCTCTTTTGAGTGTCCACCTTATCATCAGACGACTGCACATTTTTGGAATGGCTACTAGTTATTTATCCAATGTCTCTCCATCATCCTCAATAGCAACTTCTTTTCTTAATTTATAGCTCTTAAATTTACTATTGCTTTTTGGTCTTCCTGAACACAAGTCAGCCTTAATTTCTCTAGTGTTCTTAGGTTGTATTTATCATGCATGATTGTATCCCCTCTGGTGATTGTATAACATGAATTATGGTCTTGACAAGCATATTTCCTCGATGTATATTGAGTTGGATGTTTTCTATTGGGCCTGGTCTTGGTTCAGACATTGTTTGCTAGCATGCATTAGATTTGATTGTCACAAAAATACTTAAAGTTTGCTTTCTGTTATCATTAGGTCTCACAATGATTCTTGTTTTCCTTTCCTATCTGCATTTGACCCGATTAGTCCAAGGCTCAGGCCTTTGCAAAGACTTTGTTTCAACAAGGATGGGTCTTTGTATCGATGGAACTCCACCATCTGACCAACATGCATATGATTCAATTTTCAGATACTCTCCCCTTCTCTCATTGTTCGGTTCCATGGCTCTACTGGCTTAGCAACCTGTTCAACAACAAAAAAGGCCTGGGGTGTGAGGGGTTGTGAAACTTCCCATAGTATGCATCACAAATATGTGGTCTGAACGTGATAGGAGGGATTGACCAAATTGGGGTGCATACAGTGACCATTTTCATCATCTATTATTTGACGGTTGCCTGGCAACTGCTCAACTTTGCCAAGGCTATTTGTTTCTTGGTGGCAGTTCACATGGCCTTCTTTGGGCAAGCACTGAACACCACCCTTGAGGGGGAAAAAGTAAGAGGAGGGCAGTAGTACATATATATATCCTTTTAGTTAAGAAAGCTTAGTGAAATGGCCTTGTTTAGCGCAAGACATTTGGATGGTGTGGACAAGAAACATCCCCCAGACACTTTTCCCAGGACGAGAGGATCAGCCTTCAATTCAAATGAGTAATCTTGTGGGGAGTACTTTGGGGCAAAATTGCGGGTAGTCAAAAAGTGAAGTGTTCCTCTGGTTTCCGTAGGGCTTTCAAATTATTAGTTGTGCCGTTGGTTGTGTTATAGTGAGAGGTGTTTGTCCTGTTTTGAGGTTTAGATATTTCAGGAGATAGGGAAGGTGTTCTTTTTGGGTTTTGGTGGTGCTTTGATATGATGTCTTCTAGTTATAGCTTCCTGTGTTATGTTCTAGGTGGGCAGTCGGGAGCCGGAATGGCATTCCTTTATGATGTGTCAGTGCATGAAAGTCGAACTATTGAGGAGCGTTGTTTTTCTCTGATTGGGTTTAGGTTAAAATTTCTGTCTGCATTGAAGGGCAGGGTTTTCTGATTTTTCCTGAATTTCAGGTGGTCCTCATATCTACTTCAAAGAACTAATCAGTGTCACTCTCAATGAAGAATGGAGTTGAAGGTTCCCATATAAGATAATGCACTTGCATGGGAAAGTGGCTGCTTTTCCATGCTAGTGATGCCCTTATGTGCGTGTGGCGCAGGAAGAGGGTGGGACTTTCTGGTCCCACTCCACATCTGTGGTGCCTGTAAGTCTGGATATGGGACATGAGTGAAACCAACAGTGGTCCCTAATTGGGCCACTGATGACTGTTTGAATGGCACAGGTCCTTTCCATTGGATTTTGGATAGGAAGAGGACTCCTGCAGCCATTTCAGCAGATCAGCACTGGAGCCAAGAATCTTGTGTAGGCTAAACTCTCAGAGTTCCACTGTTCACTATAACTAGCGTGTTTTAATCAAATCTGTTGACCAGGCCAGATTCAAGAAATCCATCTTTTTTTGACTGGTAGTTAGTGGAGTGATCTGTAAGCCTGTGTTGTGTTCCCACTGGTTGAGTCTGAGCAGTTGTCAAGCTTCTGTGTTTTGGATCTGTTGACATTGGATTTTGTGACATAGACCGGCAAAATGGTATTTGCATAGTTGATTCTTTAACGAATCGGGGAGATGATTGCTAGTGCTCTGTGTGCAAAGGTGAGGTGGGGCATAATCTATTGGTTATAGCAGAGATGGAAGAAGCAGCACTTTACTATTGTGTTGACTTGTGGTTTCACCGTGCGTCTGTTGTCCATTGATAAGCCTAGGTTTAGGTTTTTGATCACTTTGGATCATTTGGGGTAGTTACCCATTTCCAAATACCATGGTAGAGGTGTTTCAGATGCAGCATGAGGTGACACTACCATCATTCCTTGTTATCTGGGTTGAGTTTTAGGTAGTTGGCCATCATCCATTTGCTTATTCACGTGAGGCAGTTGCTGAGGGTGGTGCTTATGTGTCCCTTGTCAGTCATTTCTGTATGATTTGTGTCATCTGCATAGTTGTAACAGGTGAGCCCATAGGAATCTATGATCTTCATCAAAGCGGTCATACAGATGTAGAGCAGGAGCAGTGAGAGGCTTGATGACTGGAGAATTCCACAGGTAATAAATGGGCTGTGGGTTCAAAGTGAACGGGGGAAGCCATGTGATTTTGTTCCGTCTACTAGGAGCAATCTCATCCATTGTATAGTTCTGTTAAGGACTCTGGGTTCTTCAGGCTGTCTATTTAGTGCACTGTAGTTAACAGCGTTGAAGCCTGCTGAGATGTCCGGGAGTACGAGTGCCGAAGTAATTTTGTCAGGTTTTGGCATTTTGAGGTATTTCCAAAACACAGATTCACCTAGCACGCTTTTACTCTAACGAAGTCTAGGTGTGGAATGTGAAATGGTGGGGGCAGTATATGTTTTGTCCTGGGTATATCAGGAACACAGATGTGAAACACAAGTGGGAAGTTTACAGCAATGCAGTGCGCTTTTTTTTTTAGTTAAAAGGGTTTTATTTATTTAATATAGAATAAGCATATACTCTCTGAGTAAGCATAAAACATGTGAAGCATCCAAAGTGTAAATAAGCATAAAAGTTCATATAGAAGGATTAGCACAGTAATGATTAGAACAGAAAACTGAACTATAAGGTAAAAATCTTTAACTATATGAGAACCATAACATCTGAACTAGGGAACACATTAATTAAGCAATATGCCCCGAGCGACGGGGGCATTACCGAGTCAGGTAATGCCCTGGGCCCCTAGTTATAGGCCTGATTGAAGCAAGGGCCTTAACGAAGACCCCGGGGCATTACCAGACTCAGTAATTACCCCGCCGCTCGGGCATATTGCTATTAGTGTTCCGGGCGTGAGTCTGGAAAATTAAAAGCAATATCTTTACATTTATTCTAAACTTACATTTTGTTTCAGCCCTGTGCGCGAATTCTGCTCTGCGTGTAATCGTTCGGAGCATTTCAACGGCATGCAGAATGCAACGAGAGAATGGAATGCCTTGAAGGCTTTAGTGCCGCGGGATGGCGGTCAGCCATGTTGGGAAGGGGAAAGGAGGCCTTTATGCTTGCATTGGCTATATTCTCCATTGATTTCTGCTAGAGCCAGTGCTTCAGAAACACAGTTAGGAGACATGAAGCTGTGGTGGTTAGGATTATTAAATGCACCCATTACTAATGTGAGTTTGATAGCAGCTGTTTATACACAGAAGTTAAAGTAAATGACATATTACACAAAGAGGACGTCGGAACATGAGTTTAATTTGGAAACAATTAGGAAAGCGTTATGGAGGGGGAAACATAGCTTGGACTGCCTTGCAGAGTAATACATTATAGGCAGCTATGTGCAGCTTGGGGACATAAAACAAAAGGTAGCTTTATGTAGCAATAACATCAACTTTGGCAAAGCAGGAAAGTAGGATCTACAGAGCGTGGATTAATGAATTGAGGGGGAAACTAGCAGAAAGAAATATTAAGTTTATTAGGGAAAAGGGGTAGGACAGCTCCAGGTGGGGGATAGAGGTTATGGCGAGGTCATTAAGGAGACATTACAAGTAGATATGGCGGAGGGCTGCAATATGAGAAAAATAAATTAGAATGGAGAGGGGGCATGGAGATTAATACATTGGAGGGAGGTTGTCAAATTTAGGAGCACATACAAAAGAAAGCTTTAGCTAGCCATAATATCAAATTTGCTAAAAACAATAAGGGAATGTATCACTTTGCATTGAATTGGACATTACCAAGGAAAGTAAATGAGCAGTTGGAAAATTGAGGGAAGGAATTAGAGGAACAAATGGGTTTTTCGAAGATGAAAGATGAGGTGGCGGAACAGTAGGGATAGAATTTGACAGTGGAGGAAAACAGTTTGTGGAGGAACTTGTTGCTGATGATGAACACGAAGATACATTGCTGGATCCATGATGGAGGATAGTAGACCATTTCAATCTTTCTCCTGATTGGGGTTTCCAATAACTTTCAATTGATGAAGGATTACGATGTCCGGTGACAGACATTATCTGCCGTGCTTCAAGTCCGGCATTGGACAGGAGTTGCACTGAGGTGGCACGGATGGGATGATTGGTATAGTGACCTTGCAGATTTGCACGTCGACCAATCTTAACCATAAAAGTGGTAACACGATAAAGTGATGTGTTGGGATACTGTTGAACTGTTTACTCCAATCATACTTCACTAACATACGCCCAGCACTATATGACGTAGACTAGCCAATGAAATTGCTGGGAAACATCGAAACTATCGACATACTACATTGCAAGTGTTTCAAAGGGTCTCAACCATTGTGTTTTTTGGGTATAAAATGAATATTCGTAGTACACTCATATGTCAGCTCTCATCAATCAGATCTATTCCACTGTTTGATCTGTGCTTGCGCAGCTGTAATAAAAAGTGTTACTTCTTGTCAGGTGTGTGCCCCTTTTTCGAGTGCGTGTTTTTATGGTTTGATCGGTGAACCCCTGAGTACAATGGTATGCAGTGTGGAACAATTCAGGGTGCCATCCTAGTGATACCTTGTACACCTAGGTGTTACGGTCACCTGGTCTCTGCGGGGACGTTGGGGCACGGTTGGAGCCCTCCCTGGACTGGACTCCTCTGGTTCAGGCTTCACCCCCAGCTGCGATAGTGTGGCTGCTCTGGTTGCTGGCAGTACCGTGTTGTTTTGTAAGGATGAGCTCTCCATCCTGCTTTCTCTCAGCAGGGGGGGTGTTGCTGGACCAAGTTGCGTCACTGGTCCGTGTGCGTGGTGGCCCAGTCCAGCTGTGACCAATCCACCTTGAAGGTAAGTTTTTGTAGCAGTGATTATTGTCCGTGTTTTTTTGTATTGACTTTTTCCCAATGATTTTTGTCCGTAATGTTTTAATGTCCTTTCTCTCCCCTATAGATGTGAAGATGGCCACGCAGAATCGCAGTGATGGAAGCGAGTTCAAATGGTGCCAGAGGGGATTTTGGAAGAACCCACTAGAAGGTAAGTTGGGTTTCCGGATGGTGCGCAGGGTTTGCCTATTGCGCGCCCAAGCGTTAAAAGGTTTATGCAGTTGCTAACCTTGTGCGTTCTGTCTCCCTTGCAGGTTCGGCCTGACGGCGCTTGATGGCGAACGGTTATCCGAGGACCTGTCGGCTGCCAGATGGATGGATCCGTGAGGATGCTGAGTCGTAAGATGTCTCATGTGCTGTTGGGCGTTCGGAACAGGTAAGGATGCGAGGCACTGCAGGCGTTGGATTTGCAGAGACAGGTAAGATGCGTGTGGAAGCTGCAGAGTTGGAATCAGGTAAGCAGCGCTTCAAGTGATGGTGTGGCTGAACTCAGGTAAGATGCGCGCTGTAGCTGCAGAGTGGAGATCAGGTTAGCTGCGCTTCGAGCGACGGCGTGGCTGAACTCAGGTATGATGCGTGCTGTAGCTGCAGAGTGGAGATCAGGTTAGCTGTGCTTCGAGCGATGGCATGGCTGGACTCAGGCAGGTGCACGCTGAAGATGGAGTTCCAGAGACTGAAGAGAAGCATGCAGAGCTGGAAACAGCTGTAGATGGCGGTAAGCGTTACGCTGCACACAGCAGACCAACGCGAAGCGCCAGCATGTGGGTGGGGCTGGCTTATATAGCCTCGCCCCAGCCATTCCCCTTAAGCCTCGCCTTGCGCCTCCACCTTACCACTCCCTCAGACTTCTGCACGTGCTTCCAATGCTTTTGTATGGCCACGCCCAGCCTGGATGCACGTGCCTTAGGCGCACTTTCAAATGAGCCTGGGTCCATTTGGACCCTGTAGGGCAGAAAGGTAATAGCCCTTGACCAGTGGCCATGACATCACTCCCCCTCAAGGCCCCTCTCACAGGTGTTCTTCCTCCTGGTCCTGGTTTGGTGGGATTGTCTCTGTGAAATGTTTGATTAGTCGCAGAGCATGGACAAATTCAACTGGTTCCCAAGTGCGGTCTTGGGGCCCGTAGCCCTCCCAATCGATCAAGTAGTATAGTTTTGATCGCACTTTCTTGGAGTCCAGAATACTCCTGACCTCATATTCTGGTTCACCTGCGATCTGGTTCTGGTGGTGTTGAAATCCGAGTGTCAGGTTTCATCGGTTTTAGAAGAGAAACGTGAAAAACCGGATGGATTTGCATGTTGGCTGGTAAATCTAATTTCATGGCAGCAGAGTTAATAATGGCTTTGATGGGATAAGGTCTGAGGTATCTTGGACGGAAGGCCCGGGGTCCTTTTAATGGAATGCTTTTGGAGGCCAACCATACTTTATCCCCGACATGATCCTGCGGGGACGCTCTTCTATGTCTGTCTGCGCATTGCTTTTGTTGTTCCTTGGCTCGGTTCAAGTTTTCGGTAGCTTCTTTAAGGGACTGAGTAATAGTTTTATGCAATGAAGTGATTGATGGCATTTCCAAATCGTCAAGCGAATCAAAGAGGATGTCCTAGGGTGTCGACCATTCATTGTGTAGAATGGGGTCTGTCCGGTGCTAGTATGGATAGACTTGTTGTAGGCAAATTCAGTTAACCAGAGAATGCTTTTCCAGGACCCTTCCGTTTGCTTAACATACACCTCAGGTATTGTTCTAGAGTCTGATTGGTCCTTTCCGTTTGACCATCGGTTTGGGGATGGTGACTCGTGGATAAACGAAGCTGGATTTGGGCTAGCTTACAAAACCTCCTCCAGAAGGCTGAGACGAATTGAGGTCCACGATCAGAAACCAATACAGATGGGAAACTGTGTAACTTAACAATTTGTTCCAGGAATACTGTGGCCAGAGTAGCAGCAGTTGGAAGCCCATTTAGTGGAATAAAATGTGCCATTTGGAGAATAGATCTACCACAACCAGGATTGTATTAAACCCATCGCAGGGTGGCAGGTTGGTAATGAAGTCCATAGACAGTGTATGCCATGGTGCTGGTGGTACTTTTAATGGACGCAACAACCCTGCAGCACTTAACTTCAGGGATTTGGTTTGCGTGCAGACACCGCAAGTTGTAATGAACTGGGCAACATCTCTTCTCCAGGTAGGCCACCAATATGTTTTATGAATCTTGGCTCGAGTCTTAGCAATTCCAGGGTGTCCTTCCACCAATGATTTGTGATAGTTTGCTATTATTTTGGTCTGTACTTCTTTGCCTTGGATATATAGTCTTCCTTGAAAGTAGGGTAGGTTATCTTTGATGAAGTACTGGTCCCCCTTACCCAAACATTCCTTTTGGGCTATCTGATCCATCTGAGATTGGAGATCAGTCTTCAAGTCTTCCCAGCAGGCGGGTGTAGCAATCTGATTTCGAATCCATTCTTCGGGAACAATGGCTACTGGCTTAGATGGAGTAAAGGCGTCTTTGTCCTCTCCCATGCGTGATAGGGCATCTGCCTTTCCGTTACGCACTCCTGGTCTGTAAGTTATAACGAAGTCGTATTCGGCAAAGAAAAGAGCCCAGCGAAGTTGACGTGAAGATTGAGCCTTAGCAGTTTTCAAAAATTGTAGATTACGGTGGTCTGTGATAACAGTGACCGTGTGTCTTGCCCCTAAAAGGTAGTGTCTCCAGGTTTTGAAGGCTCCCTTGATTGCTAGGAGCTCCTTGTCAGTGATTGCATAATTATTTTCTGGTGCAGAAAACGTACGGGACCAAAATGCTATGGGATGTAGCTGCCCTGTCTCCGGGTCCTTCTGCGATAATACTGCCCCCATGGCAACATTGGAGGCGCCTGTTTTGACCATGTAAGGCAGGTCAGGTCGAGGATGTCGAAGTATAGGTGCTGAGGTGAAAGCCTGTTTTAATTCCTGAAAGGCGTTCTCTGCTTCGGAGGACCAAAATAATGTTTTATTCTTTCTTAGAAGAGATGTGATTGGGTGGATGATCTGTGAAAATATTGGAATGAACCGTCTGTAAACATTTGCAAACACAAGCACACTTTGCATCCCTTTTGTAGTTGTCGTGGATGGCCACTGAAGGATAGCCTCCACTTTGCGTGTGTCCATATGAACTCCTTTTGGAGTAAGCATGAAGCCCCAAAACCTCTGTGATGTGAAAGGAGCATTATTCTAATTTAGCAAACAGCCGATGCTGATGAAGCTTCTCCAGAACTGCCCTTACATGGTGTACATGATCTTCCTTGGACTGTGAATAAATCAGGAGTTTGTCGATGTAAATGAGGACGCAGATATCCAACAGTTTGTGGAGTACATTGTTCATAAAGAACTATAATGCTGCCGGCGCATTGCATAACCCAAAGGGCATCACCTGATACTCAAAAAGTCTGTATTTGGTTTGGAATGCTGTTTTCCACTCGTCACCCCTTTTAACTCTCACGAGGTAATAGGCTCCTCGTAGGTCTAATTTGGTGTAGGTTCAACCATTCTTCACTTGATCGAGTAGTTTGGGATGAGTGGCAGAGGGTATCGGTTCTTAATAGTGATTTGATTCAATGCCCTATAATCTATGCACGATCTGAGGTCACCCTCCTTCTTGGGTACGAAGAAGAGAGCTGAGGAAGCAGGAGACTTAGATGGGCAGATGAATCCGTTAGATAGGTACTGATCTAGGTAGGTTCTCAGATGTTGATTTTCTTGCTCCGTTAAAGCGTATATTCGACTGCACAGGATTTATGCTCCAGGGACCAGGTCGATCTGGCAGTCGTAAGGTCTATGTGGAGGCAGGGTGTTTGCTTGTTCTTTTCGGAACACGTCTTGATAGTCCAGATACTCTGGGGGTAAGGCACCAGAGAGCCCCAGGATCGTTTTTGCCTTGATTTTTGGGTTCTTCGGGTCCTTGTGGTAGCAGCTTTTGGCACATTCTTGAGGAAAGGTCAGCACTCGTGTTTTCCAGTCTATCCTGGGATTATGAGTTTCTAGCCACAGCATTCGTAAGATCTGGAACTGAGGGCCCCAATAAGATCAAAAGAAATGTCTTCCCGATGACGGTCCTGGCATGTCAGCACAACTTTGTTGGTATGTTGCGTCACTAGGCCGGATGTCAACTGAGAGCCATCCACTGCAGTGACGTTTTCTGATTGTAGCTTCTCCTGGAGAGGAAGGCCAATCCGTGCGGCTAGATTCTGATCGATACAATTCCCCACCACCCCACTATCAATATACACTTCCAAGGCGTGGACCTTTGATGGTCGCCAGTGATGGACCAGAAGTACCGGGATGACCAGGTGTGAGGTCTGTACTACTTTCTTTATTTTGCTCGACAAGTGGACCCCTATGCTTGTCGGGTGTTGGAGTTTTCCGGGGTTTGTTCTTTTTCTTCATTGCAATTGTCTGTTGCCCCTACGATTCTCTTGGGAGGCTTTATTGGGCAATCTTGAAGGAAATGTCCTGCCTTGCCGCAGAATAAACAGAGTTGTTGTTGCCTCCTTTTTTCTCTCTCAGCTTTGGAGATATGGGCTCGTAATACTCCAATCTGCATGGGTTCGGTGGGTTCATGAGTCCTGACTTGAGTGTCCGGGGGTCACATATAAACTGACCTCCCTTCAGTTCTTGTGCGGTCCATCTTTCGGTCTTGTAACCTATGGTCTAATTGTACTGTCAGATTAATGTACTCTGCACAACACTCAGGAGGATTGATCACTTGGGCTAGTACGTCCTTTAGTTCCCCATGCATATCCCTGATAGAACAGTGTGGTCCTCTTCTCTTCGGGCTAGTTGGTTTGTGCTATAAGAAGATTAATGTTATGTTATTTTGCCTTTATATAGCGCCTTATGTATCATTGGTATGATCTCAAAGTGCTGGTAGGTTGAACGCCCTCGGAAACCATAGTTCAAGTCAGTTGAGAGAGAGAGAGAGAGAGTCGTAAGGTGCATGGGTGCACCGGATATGTGTGCAGCTGGTTAGGTACTTGCATGATAGCTGCCTCTTAGCGGTAGGTGAGGTGTTTGGGAGGTCATGAATATGTGTTCATTCTGGTGGGTTGACACTCATACTGATTTCTGGCTGCGTTAGGCCTGTGGAGATGCCTAGGCTAGCGTTGTGTGCTCAGCTAGCTGTGTTTAATTAGGATGTTGAGCAGTAAGAGGCAGGTGTTAGTATGAGAACAGCTATACCTAATGTATCATAGTATTGCTGTGTTCTAGTTGAGTGTTGGTGTATAGGGGAGAGTAAGCGTGGTAGTGTGATATGGTGGTGGTTTTCAGTAAGGCTGTTCCATCCCCTCCGTCCGTTCTATCCACTCCATCTCTTCCGTCCGTCCCGTTTACTCCATTCGTTCCATGTATTCTATCCGTTCCATCCACACTATCCGTTCTACTGACTCCATCCGTTCTATCTGATCCATTCCATCCGATCCATTCCATCCACTCCATCCGATCCATCCGATCCATCCACTCCACCCGATCCATCCACTCCATCCAATCCATCCACTCCATCCGATCCATCAGCTCCATCCAATCCATCCGATCCATCCACTCCATCCGTTCCATCCACTCCATCCGTTCCATCCACTCCATCTTTTCCATCTACTACATCCATTCCATCCACTCCATCCTTTCCATCCACTCCATCCTTTCCATCCACTCCATCCGTTCCATCCACTCCATCCGTTCTATCCACTCCATCCGTCCCATTCATTCCATCTCCTCCATTTGTTCCATCCACTCCATCCGTTCCATCCATTCCATCCGTTCCATCCACTCCAGTGCCTTAAGTGGCACTGCAAATCGAGCCGGGGCTCATCAAGGGGGCGTGGCCTAACAACGGGGGTGTTCATGACCCGTTAGGCCACGCCCCCTTGACGAGCCCCGGCTCAATGGGATACTGGCACCTCTGCCAGGCAGCCTTTTGTAGAGATTAGCACCCTCTCCCCAATGGAGTAGAGGGTGCTGATCTCTGCATTTATTTTGTATAGGCTTGCCTGGCAGGGGACAGCACCTCGCCTATTCAGCCTTAATGGTGGCGCTGCCCCTCGCCAGCTGGGGAGGGGCAGCGTCACCATTATGGCTGAAAGGGTGAGGCCACTGGAAGCAGAGGCCTTTTTCCTAAAGACTGAAACTCCCGGTAATCCGCGGGAGCTTCAGTATTTAGAATGCAAGGCCTCTGCTTCCAGCGGCCTCACGTTTTCTCCATAATGGTGGCGCCGGCCCACGTTCATCACTTGATTAAAGGGAAGCCTCGCAGGTGCGGCGCCACCATTATGGCTAAAAGGCATTTTTTTCTGAAGCCTGAAGCTCTCGCTCACGAGTGAGAGCTTCAGGCTGCAGAAAAAAATGCCTTTTCGTGCAGTGGCGGGGGCTGCCAGGGGAGATTAGTGGGCCCCGGCAGGGCCCTGCCTCAAAATGAAATTTCGGAGCCTGCCGGGGCCCAGCCCCGGCAGGCCCCGGCCCACTTAAAGCCCTGATCCACTCCATCCGTGCCATCCACTCCACCTGTTTCATCCACTCCATCTGTTCCATCCACTCCATCCGTTCCTTCCATTCCATCCGTTCCGTCCACTCCATCCATTCTATCCACTCCATCTGTCCCATTCATTCCATCTCCTCCATCTGTTCCATCCATTCCATCCGTTCCATCCACTTTATCCGTTCCATCCACTCCATCTGTTCCATCTCTTTGTTTCATCAGCTCTATTTATTCCATCTGTTCTATCTGTTCCATCCACTCCAGCTGTTCTGTCCACTTCACTTGATCCATCTAATCCATCTGTTCCATCCACTCCAGTCCGCTCCATTCGTTTCATCCGCTCCATCCGTTATATCCGTTCCATCTGTTCTATCCACTCCATCTACTCTATGTGAACCATCACTCCATCCGATCCATTCCATCCGATCCATCCACTCCATCCACTCCATCCTTTCCATCCTCTCCATCCTTTCCATCGACTCCATCCTTTCCATTGACTTCATCCTTTCCATCAACTCTAAATGTGGCAATATATATGTCAGCAGATCATGGTTTCCCTGTCTGAGGGACAATAGTTTGTTATCTAGGGCTTGTCCTTGGGTGTGCCTAGCAAATAACTTTTCCAATTCCTGTTGGAAGTCTCCAAAGCTGCGAAGTAGTGGATCATCCTGATTTACTAATGGTATGGACCAATCCGCTGCACTGACTCCTAAGTATGAAAGCACAAAGGCAACCCTAGCACTATCATTAGGGAAGGCCCCAGGGTGACACAAAAAGTGAAGACGACACTGGTTCATGAATATGGCGTATTTGTTGGGATCACCAGTGAAACGTTCGGGTGGGGCCAAAGGCACAGCCCCCGGGAGTACCACTTGAACCGGTGGTGATGGCTGTGGCAAAGGGGTTGGTGCGATTCCAGGTAATGGAACCTGCCCTGCTTGAGTCTGAAGCATCTGTCTCCCCAGACCATCAGTTCGTTCTCGGGTGACAATAAGATCTCTTCTTAAGGCATTAGTCTCTTGTCTGGAGGCATGCACTTCAACCTGTAGTTCCCCCAGCAATTGGGTCAACTGGTCAGTTTCCGAGGTGTCCATAATGCCCAGGCAGAGATTCAGAGAGGCTTTGCGTTCTGTTACGCTCACCTGGTCTCTGCGGGGGCATTGGGGCACGGTTGGAGCCCTCCCTGGACTGGACTCCTCTGGTTCAGGTTTCACCGCCAGCTGCCATAGTGTGGACTGCTCTGGTTGCTGGCAATACCCTGTTGTTTTGTAAGGATGAGCACTCCGTCCTGCTTTCTCTCAGCAGGGGCGCCGTTGCTGGACCAAGTTGTTTCACTGGTCCGTGCGCGTGGTGGCTGTGACCAATCCACCTTGAAGGTAAGTTTGTGTAGCAGTGATTATTGTCCGTGTCCGTTTGTATTGACTTTTCCCCAATGATTTTTGTCCGTAATGTTGTAATGTCCTTTCTCTCCCCTATAGATGTGAAGATGGCCACGCGGAGTCATGGTGATTTAAGCGAGTTCAAATGGTGCCAGAGGGGATTTTGGAAGACCCCACTAGAAGGTAAGTGGGGTTTCCGGATGGTGCGCAAGGTTTGCGTATTGCGCGGCCAAGCGTTAAAAAGCTTATGCAGTTGCTAACCTTGTGCGTTCTGTCTCCCTTGCAGGTTCGGCCTGACGGCGCTTGATGGTGAGCGGTTATCCGAGGACCTATCGGCTGCCAGATGGATGGATCCGTGAGGATGCTGAGTCGGAAGATGTCTCCCATGCTGTTGGGCATTTGGAACAGGTAAGGATGCGAGGCGCTGCAGGCGGTGGATTTGCAGAGACAGGTAAGATGCGCGTGGAAGCTGCAGAGTTGGAATTAGGTAAGCGGCGCTTCGAGCACTAGCATGGCTGAACTCAGGTAAGATGCGCGCTGTAGCTGCAGAGTGGAGATCAGGTTAGCGGCACTTCGAGCGATGGCGTGGCTGAACTCAGGTAAGATGCGCGCTGTAGCTGCAGAGTGGAGATCAGGTTAGCTGCGCTTCGAGCAATGGCGTGGCTGGACTCAGGTAGGTGAGTGCTGAAGATGGAGTTCCAGAGACTGAAGAGAAGCGTGCAGAGCTGGAAACAGGTAAGAAGCTGTAGACGGCGGTAAGCGTTATGCTGCACACAGCAGACTAACGCGAAGCACCAGAGTGCGGGTAGGGCTGGCTTATATAGCCTGCCCCCAGCCACTCCCCTTAAGCCCCGCCTTGTGGCCTCACCTTACCACTCCCTCAGACTTCTGCACGCGCTTCAATGCTTTTGTATGGACACGCCCGGCCTGGATGCACGTGCCTTAGGCACACTGTGTGCAGAGCACACTTTCAAATGAGCCTGGCACCAAAGGCGCCAGGACTGGGTCCATTTAGACCCTGTAGGGCATAAAGTTAATGGCCCTTGACCAGTGGCTATGACACTAGGTCCCGCCCTCTTTCCTCCATAGTGGTGGGAGTTCCCACTCAGGGGGACGTGATCGGACCATTTGGTTCATAGCAAAAAATGCCCTCCTTAGTAACGTGTATGTGCCGCCCCAGTCCTTTTTCCGCACACAGGATGGGATGAAGCTTGTGTGCTGTTTTCCTTTTTTCCCCTCTTAGCATTTATTCGATCGTAGTTCGATTTGCCTTCCTCTGGTCTGCGGCGGCACTTCAGGTTCCCTCGCCTATGCCATGTAAAGTCAGTTTTGTGGCCTACGCTTGCTACCAGATGCATGTCCCTGCCGTGAATCCTCATTCACTTTGCCTGAAGTGGTTGGACCCAGAACCTCAGTGGGACCACTACTGGTGCTGCGTAGTCTTGTCAGTTTGAGCGCTGTTTTTATGGCGTGATTGGTGAATCCCTGAGTACATTTTTGGAGGCCCCAGCAAGATACTCAGTTCTCCCGGATAGCCCAGGGTATCCAGGCCACCCTCCCTGTGGGCATAGGTCTGGCAAACGCAGACCTGATCTATGCGCATCACTGAGGAGGCCATGCAGACACCAAGATCACAAAGGTCTACCTGGTCCCGAGCGCTGCCCATGATCAATGGTGGTTAGGACACTTCTTCAAGCAGCGAGGACGATCAGCTGTAGTAGTGTAGATATTTGTGTGTGCCACCCAATAGGGAGTGGACGCAAGTGTGAGCACACCTGCAATAGAGCAGGAGATGTGCGTAGTGTGTGGCAAACCCCGTCAGACGGGAGTTGTGCGTATTACCCGCAATTGTATAATTGCGTCATTGAGACAAAAGTTGTGTTAAGTTTTTTGCTGCTTTGGGGGTGTAGAGAGGGACATGTATATGGTATTTAGTGTTCTCTTGTGGTGTGGACTCATGGTGGAAGAGTAAGCACCAGGGGGAACTTTGTGTAAGATAGTGCTTTGGCATTGTAGCAGTGGGCATGTGCAGACGGTGCAAAAGAGGTACGGTGCACAATTGCTTTAACAGAGGCAACGCTAAGCCTGTGGAGAGGGCCATTGAATACTAGTACTGAGTGAGTGGTTGGGCCTGTGAAGAGGGCCAGTGTCAACGTTGATTGAGAGGTGATTGGGAGTGAGCATGTGCATACGGGAGAACGGGGGAGAGGGAACACAGGGTAGCCGGAATCAAAAGCAAGAGAGATCGTCAACTGTTTATTTGGTATTTTCATTTCCTCTAGATGACCCCCCAACCATACTAAACTAAACCCTCTGTTGGTACTGCCCCTAGGTGCCAGTGGTGTGCTGCCTAGCTAGGGTGAGGGGACAGGGGGAGGCTGACCTTATAGCTCCAAAATATATTTAAAATAAACATGGGGACACTTTGTGATGTGCCCAATATACTTAGTTCTAGCAAGTATCTGTATTCCTTTGATTGTCCTGCTATATGAACTTCCACTGTTTTAAAAAAACACTCTTAACTTCTAAAAATGCAGACTCAACTAGGGCACATATTTCCAGTTTCAGATTTTTACATAGGGTGACCCATTCTTATTGGGAAACCCTGAATAGTATTGTCCGACCGGTTTCAGTGGCTCATGTAGGTATGGCCACTTTCTTCAGGACCTAGGACGCTACATAAGTTAGTGAGCATCTGTACATCTGCTATCTGGTTAAGGCAAAACAATCACTGTGCCACATGTAAGGCACATGCAAAGCCCAATCCAAAAGCAGTGTAGCCTCTATGTTTGTGGCGATTAGTGGTACCTTGAGGCTAGAGGGTCCACAACAGGCAGTTGTCTACTTCCTGCTGAACATCAAGTCAACTGGCCAACCCCACCCTGGCTTAGAGTCCAATACTATTCAGGGTTTCCTAATAATAATGGCACACCATATGTAACAAATCTGAAATTGAAAATATGTGGACTAGTTGAGTCCACATTTTTGGAAGTTAAGAGTGTTTTTTTTTAAACAGTGGAAGTTCATATAGCAGGACAATCAAAGGAATACAGGTCCTTGCTAGAACTCAGTACATTGGGCAGATCGAAAAGTGTCCCTGTGTTCGTTTTAAATATTTTTTGGAGCTAAAGAGTCAGCCACTCACTGTCCCATCACCCTAGATAGGCAGCTCACCACCGGCACCTAGGGGCAATACCAACAGATGGTTCAGTTTAGTATGCTTGGACGTTCATTTAGAGGAAATGAAAATACCTAATAAATAAAGTAACAATTGACGTAACCTGTACAGCTGG
Source organism: Ambystoma mexicanum (assembly GCF_040938575.1). NCBI lineage: Eukaryota > Metazoa > Chordata > Amphibia > Caudata > Ambystomatidae > Ambystoma > Ambystoma mexicanum. The sequence continues at coordinate 979,149,115 of NC_090927.1, forward strand.
TGTGTGATAGATAACATATGGAACCAGGCAGGCTACAAAGGAGTCAAATTAAACACAAATGCTCATGATGGGGCTCCATTTAATAACTGTCTAGCACACATTTCGGAGGTCCTGAGGTGTACGTATCCTGACAGTTATGGCCTAGGGACAGTAATGGTACAAAATAAGGCAATGATGACCCAGCAGACTATATAAAGCGAGTACAAGACCTGTGGACACAAGAAACGCAAAGGTAATGGAATGAATGCATATCCTTGTTCTATCACATTCGGAAAAAAGCATTGCAGGCAGAAGTACAGGCATCGTTGGATAAAATAGTGGGCATTGAATCTAAAGTCTGTCCCGAAATACAGGCAACGGTAGTACACTATTGTAAAAGCAAACAGGAAAGTGAGAAACAGGCAGCGGACAATGCCACCAAGGCAGAAAACAAACTGGTGCAAAAGAAACTAGCAAAATATCAAATGGAAGGGGTGATGCTAGTGCCAGATGCCACCACAGTAGCACCAGCACCACAGGGAGGGATTCCCGCAGGGAATATGCCTCAACAAGGAGGGTACATGCAGCCACAATACACAGCACAATGGGGAACGCCACCACAGGGGAATTATATGCATGGGGGATTTTTTCCTGTGGGAAGAGGGTAGAGGGAAGAGGGTACCCAACGCGAGGAAGAGGGGGATATAGAGGGTATGGGGTCTTCGGACCATGTTACATATAACAAAACATGGGGCACCTAGCGCGCATCTACCCATTTATGCAGCAGGCTCAGGCAAGGCGATCCAAGTGGCACAGCAAAAGGGGATAGGCACAATACAGCCCTGGTGGCAACCAATGCAGCTTCTCCCAGGTCAATCATAATAAGCACAAATGTCCTTGCAGCAGGGAGGGATGCAGATGCAAGGGTGGACACCCGATGGCAGGATAGCAGTGCCCGCTACAATGCAACCCCCAGCAGTGGCAGCAGAGACTGCCATGGTGTTGGGACAAAATGTGGTGCCCCATTATACTGGGGTCAGCATTGTAGGGGGAAACCCTTTCCCACCAAGTAACACCCAACAATAGGGGGGCCCACAGAAAGCACTAGTGTGTCCAGTCCTCGCAGTAATTGATGACTCCAAAGAGGAACCCGAGATAGCAGTGAAAATAGGTCCGAGAGAATTCTCCTTTCTCATAAACACAGTAGCAACCAAATCCTGCATCGGGGAGAGGGAATTCCCATTATCCAACAAGGTGATGGATACGCAGGGCTTCTCTGGGGCGGTGGTCACGGTTCCAGTTACAAAAGATTTACCACTGACAACAGGAACTCAGAACCGTGTAGTGCCATTACTATATACCAAAGGCACTCCTATCAATATCTTAGGCAGAGATTTGCTCAGCAAACTAAATGCAACAATATAATTCACGGACAAAGGGATAGTGTGCACTACGCCTGGCATCTGCAATGCTTGCATGTCCACCCTCCTCTTGGCAGCACACGCACAAAGCAACCTGCTAGCACAGCCCTTATACCCAAGCATGTTTCTGTATGTTTGTTTGTTTGTTTGTTTATTTGTAATGTGCACCAGACCCATGGGTAACCGGTCGCAGTGAAGAGAATATGCAAGGTTTACAGTGTTACATAAAATTACAGTGTTACATAGAATTACAATGTTACATAATTTACAGTGATAGAGAGATAGGTATGTACAGGCTTAGCAGGAGGCAGATCTGATCAACAGATGGAGGCATGGCTATAAAGCGAGGCGGTCGGTTATACACAATGTTACTATAATTATTTACATTTATGATGTAGTTCTAATAATACATATATACATACAGATAGAGGTATGGGGTTGAGGTCCTGCTAGGATGGGTCCCAGAGATGCAGGGGAAGGAGTTCTAATTAGCTTCAGAACTCCTGTTCAGACCACAGTGCCAGAAGGGGTTCCATGTATTTATAATAAATTCACTAATAATGAAAATGTTTTTAGTGAATTAAAAATAACGAAAAAATATTGACATTTATATTTGTTTTTCAATTTGGGGGGTCCCTCCCCCAAAAGCCCCCGGTTCCCTAGCATTATTAACCAACCTCAACCCCATGCCCCCTTTTTAATCCCTTACCCCACGCCCCATATATACCTTTATCTGAAAATTCAATAATTTTTCTTTATTTTTTATTCACTGAAAAAGTAATTTCTTATTGTAAATTCGTTATTATCACTGTATACCGCCCGAAGGCTGACCTAAAGGGGACAACTGTCGTGCTACAACTAGAGGAAGTAGTGCTACACAAAGACATGGAAATTCTGCGTGGGACGGCTAAAAACTACATGGAATGGCGTACCGTTGTACTGGTAACAATTGTAACACAGTTAGTGAAAAGAGAGAGCAAACATACAGAGGAAGTCCTCAAAAAAGTGCCAGAGAAGTTATGGACCAAGGGACCCCAAGAAGTAGTGGTTCTAAAAGAGGTTGGGGCAGTAAAAATACAATTAAAGGAGGGGGCACTATTGCCCCGTGCAAAGCAATAGCCCTTATCCAGAGAAAGGATATATTTCACTCTACACACATTATGGCAGCAGAGCATTATCCAGACATCATCGACCGGTAACACAGCGATATACCCGATAAAGAAATCAAAGGGTGGGCCGTGGCGTTTTATCCAGGATTTGCATTCTCTGAATGATGTGGCTGAAGCAGAATTTCCTGTGGTTTTGAACCCGGCCACGATATTGTGCAATATCCTAACAAAGGCAAAGTACTTCAAAGTCATTGACTTGAAGAACGCCTTCTTTTCCATACACTTGCACCCAGATTCAAGATACCTGACCGTGTTCATGTATCTCAGAACCAGATCCAAGCACTCTCATTTGCCTCAAGGGTACTGCAAATCACCTAGCATTTTCAACAGGGTAATCCAGATGGACCTGTGCAATGTACAAACGCCAAGCACAGTGATTCAGTATGTTGATGATTTGTTAATATGCAGTCAGACAGAAGAAGAGTGCAGAGCAGACTCAGTACACATTCTGTCATTACTAGCAGAAAAAGGATACAAGGTGGACAAAGAAAAGTTGCAGTATTGCCAGAAAAAGGTTGTGTATCTGAGACAAATAATATCCATAGATTGGTGCAGGATAACATCAGAGAAAGACCAGGCTGTTCACTCTACAGCCTGCCCACGTACACTGAAGGAAATGCAGAAGTTCCTGGGATTATGCAACTACTGCAGGGCATGGTGTTCGATTATTCCACATTTACCAAACCCCTATTGCAGGGCCTTAAAGAAGCACAAAAAGAAAAGAAGGAATTAAAACAGACATCTGAGATGAATGAGAGTTTCACAGAGCTAAAAATCGCACTGGCCCAGGTGCCAGTGCTGGCAACCCCAAATTACAGAGAACAATTTGATCTGTTTTCACATTCAGACGGCTCAGTGATGACAGCTGTCCTCACACAGAAGAAGCCAGAGGGGCACCAGCCACAGAGGATACAGTGGTATCGTAGACCCAGTGATACAGGGACACTTCCCCTGCGAATAAGCGTTTGCGGCGGCAGCATTTGCAATATAAAAGACAGCAACTATCACCATGGGGTGCCTTGCAGTATTGTATGTGGAGCACTCACTATTCGCCATACTCGAGAAATCAAAAAGCATGTTGACAACACAGAGGGCATCAGGGGACTAGGTAATACTAACAAACCCAGCCATATAGGTGGTAAGGTGCAGAGTGGTCAACCCAGCTACCTACCTAGCAGAACCTGTACAGGAAGGAGACTACATACAGTGCACATGGACAGGATGTAAGGGAACACATACACGTAAAGTAAGAAGAAATAGCATGGGCTGACATGGTCTGTACTGAAATGTCATCAAGTATTGACCCATAGACGGGAAGCAGACATACTGGTGCAGTGGTCGTGTGCTACTTAAATGGGGAATATATAATAGCATCCCAACAGTGACTATCCTCACACTATTCAGCACAAGCAGCAGAGTAAGTGGCAATGATAAGAGCACTAAACATGATGGAAGGACACGTGCTAACATTTTTTCTGACTCCACCTATGTCACATCAACAATACATTCAGGGTTAGCAGAGTGGGATAGGAGAGGGTTCAGAAGAAGTGTTGAGTCCTGTGTGCAACAAGCAGAACTGCTAAAAGAATTGGTTTAGGCCCTAAAAGTACCAGTAAAAGTGGCAATGATAATATGCACAGCCCACACAGGTAAACAAGACAGAATATCATTAGGTAATGAAATGTCTGACAGAGTGGCAAAAGAAGCAACATATGTACCTGAAGGAAGTATCAAAATGCACACGTGGCAGAGGAAAGAGCACCACTTATGGCAGCAGAGAGGAAGGTGAGTGGGGGAGGGTGATGCTAGAAATGCATTGGAGGGAAGGGGCCTCCATGTCCTTGTCCTGTACTCCTTTTATCATGTGTGTTCTGTGTTATTTTCTGCACAGGAGTCCATGTGGGACTCCTGGCAGTGCAGCTCTTCCTCTTTTTGGTTTGGTGAACAGACCCTTGTGATACCCTTATGGCACCCATAGGTGCAGGTACAACCCTGTACTCCTAGTGTATGTTTATGGGCACCTGTGTGTGGCCCTCAGAGCAGGGTATGGGCTGTGACGGCTCCATGCTGAATTTAAAGGGATGGTCTAGTAAAAATGTTTATTTAAAAAATAGATAGGCAACATAAAAAATAAATACTAGCATTCTCTGTTTTAAAACTTCCTATGTAAAATTTTGAGCTATTCAAGCTCATAATTCGCAAAAGCAAGCACATGGGCGCATCCATTTTGTGAAATGGAGGCCCCGCCTGTGCTGGCTTTTGCTTTTGCGGCACTAATGAAGGAAAAGCCAGCCAGCTGTAGTAAACAAAGGCTACCGCTGGGTGGCTTTCCCTTCATTAGTACTGTAGGCGGAGGACGGGGACCGCAGACCAGAGCAGGAAAGCTGCAGCTGAATCTCGGTAAGTGCTATTTATTTTTTTTACAAAAAATAAGCACTAGCTGCGTTTTTTTTTCTAAGTTTTCCGGGCTGGAGGAGCCCGGAAAACTTAGAAATAAAACTGCAGCTTTAAAAACGTTGTATTTATGTTTGCGGTCGCTTTTGAAGCGACCGCAAACATTAATACAACGTTATTGTGTTGGAAAACGCTGCAGTTTTTCTTTCCAAGTTTCTCAGGCTCCTCCGGCTCGGAGGAGCTTGAGAAACTCAGAAAGAAAAACCGCAGCGTTTTCCAACACAACCACGTGTGTTTCTGCCTGCTGTGGCTATCACTTTGGGTCTCCGGTGCTCCCAGGGGAGCACCGGAGACCCAAAGTAAAAGCCACAGCAGGCAGAAACACACGCAGTTCTGTTTACATGCCGCGTAGTGTTTCTACCTGCAGCTGATTTCCCATTTGGGGCTCTCGGGCTCCCCTTGGGGAGCCCGAGAGACCCAAATGGGAAATGCTAAATGCTGCGTTGTTTCTGCCTGAATCTGATTTCCCATTTGGGTCTCTCGGGCTCCCCATGGGGAGCCCGAGAGCCCCAAATGGGAAAGCAGATTGAGGTAGAAACAACACGGTTGTTTTCCGCAATGCCGCGTTGTTTCTGCCTGAATCTGCTTTACCATTTGGGGCTCTCGGCCTCCCCGTGGGGAGCCCGAGAGCCCCAAATGGTAAAGCAGATTCAGGCAGAAACAACGCGGTTGTGTTGGAAAACGCTGCGGTTTTTCTTTCCGAGTTTCTCAGGCTCCTCCGAGCCAGAGGAGCCTGAGAAACTTGGAAAGAAAAACCGCAGCGTTTTCCAACACAATAACGTTGTACTTATGTTTGCGGTCGCTTTAAAAGCGACCGCAAACATAAATACAACGTTTTTAAAGCTGCAGTTTTATTTCTAAGTTTTCCAGGCTCCTCCAGCCCGGAAAACTTAGAAAAAAAAACTTAGAAAAAAAAACGCAGCTAGTGCTTATTTTTTTAAAATAAATAAATAGCACTTACCGAGATTCAGCTGCAGCTTTCCTGCTCTGATCTTCGGTCCCCGTCCTCCACCTACAGCACTAATGAAGGGAAAGCCACCCAGCGGTAGCCTTTGTTTACTACAGCTGGCTGACTTTTCCTTCATTAGTGCCGCAAAAGCAAAAGCCAGCACAGGAGGGCCTCCATTTCACAAAATGGATGCGCCCATGTGCTTGCTTTTGCGAATTTTGAGCTTGAATAGCTCAAAATTTTACATAGGAAGTTTTAAAACGGAGAATGCTAGTATTTTTTTTTATGTTGCCTATCTATTTTTTAAATAAACATTTTTACAAGACCATCCCTTTAAAAAGGTGCTCTGAGTATCCTCCATTTTGGGATACCCAGGCCCTGCAATTGGAATCAGTTGATTCCTGTTAGAAGACAAGATGGTCCCTGTGTCCTCTTGCTTTCTATTGCCTGTTACCTTGTTTTCCCAAAGTCCTGGGAATCCCTGACTCTGTCCCTTCCCCTGGCTGGCTGTTGGGTGGAAGTTCCATATATAGTATTGTGGGGAAGTCCAGGCCAGACTGGCTAGAGCCTTCCCAGTGACTGTATGTTGTGGGTACACCCTAGGGGTGGGACCTGGGTGAATGGAGCATGTGACCAATATACATTTCATGTTATGGGTGGCTGGTTTCTGGTGTGCGACACAATGACTGAGACAGCCCTGCCCATAACTGCCATGAATGCAGTGTGGAGTGCTGAATGGCTGGGTGCTTTTCCCAATCCACATTCCTTGTTGTTAGTGTCTGGTTGGAGAAGAATGGCCTGAAGGCACTGTGAGCCTGATTGGCTGCCTGCCTACTGAATGCCCTTCTAAATAATTGGCTGCTAAGCTTTGCCCAGCAGTGTGAATGAGAGACAGCGCCGGAAGACGAATGCGACACGGCACACAGACGGGCTCTGGAAGTGGAAGGAACAAGATCCTGTTGTAGGATTATCATCAGAGCGGTACTTGGTGGCTGCAGATAGAAACATCTCCCTGTATACAATATGTTATAACAGGCGAGCCAATTGGAAATCATTAGCCCAGTCTAAACAACGAAGAACCTCTCTTGAAGAGTCCATAGAAATTACACTGATTTATGAATACAACCGATTTATGAATACAGCAACATAATTAACTTGAGTGGTGATATTCACCCTACTTGATGCTTATGGGAACAAGGCAAAACTCCCGATTTTTTGTCCTGAAGAAGGTTGCAAGATTGAAGGGGCAATGAATGCGGATGCCCCGTTAAGACAACCGAAACACGTGTAGACATAGGTCTGTGTGATTAGGAACACGCAGGCAGTACCATCATATGATTAGATAGAGGACTTGTTTGATTACTGTGTAAACAAAAAAATTGGAGGCTGTCCATGAAGGAGGCCAGGAGACAATAAGATCTATAGGCTGTGATTACAAAGTAAAGAGCGAAAAAAGTGGTAGGAGTGAATCAGTATGAATGTGTGATGCAGATATTTGTTTTTGTGTAAATATTTGATTTTATATTTTTCATGAAATTTTGATGTGTGAATAAAGGTTTTTAGAAATCAACAAATGGAACATTTATTGGTATTAATAAATAAATAAATAAATGCTGTGAATAGCTATTCCCTGTTCTGTTGGTCCAACTCTATAATTTTTTTTGTGAATGAGAGACAGAACAGTATATCTGGGGAACTCTCACTTACTGGAATTGTTCAGAATCTGAAATCGAAACTTGATGCTTATCCTCAAAGCCGAGCCGGAAGAAGAAGAATTGCTGCTGCTTTCCTTTGATGCAATCTGAAAGCTGCTGTGCCTTCAAGGACTGAACCAAGAGAGGGCCTGGCTAGGAGACCGCTCCCCGAGCTATGAGGGAGCATTGTGCACCAGCTAACCTTCACCAAAACTCCCTGGAAGTCAGTTATCAAAAGGCTACCGACCAGAGACGGGGATGCCGAGGAATCTGAAGTGAAGCGCCAGGACATCGAGGCCATTGATGACCGCCACCGTCCACCAAGGTTAGGAGGACCGATGTAACCTCGTCGACTGAGCACACAACGTTCCATTGCCTAAGACACTTTGAAATCAAGGACTCCCTTGCTCATCACCGTCGACTGATTTGTCCCGCCGGAGAAAGTCAAGGTCGCTCACAAACTAGGAGAATCCGCCAGTGGGATTCCCGCCACCCAAAGTCCACAAAGACGCTGACGAAGATCTGAAAGCCAGCTGTTGTCGAGTCCCAATAGCTGACGTCAAACGCTGCCAACCCGACGCTCTTGCTGGGCCTACGTTCTTCATTGACTCTTTGCAGCAACAAACTATCGTCGACGAGGTGCCGTCCATGCCTCATCTTCGTAGGACATCCACGTCCGATCGTCGACGAGCACCGCCAGGACGAAAGCTGCTGCCTCGATTGCATTGTTCACCCTTTTCTACGCGGGATCTCGACGATCCGTGGCTCCTGCCTTAAAGGGAGTTCACTCAAGAACGATCCGTCGACGACACGACGTCGAACTCTGCTAAACCAGGTTCAATGGGGTAGCAGAACATTTATAGAAGGAAGTAAGACTCTGCTAAGCAATATATGGACTGGGTTTGTTTGATATATTGTTTGCAGGTTGCCCAGGTGGGGGGATCCTCACACAGAATTGTACCTAGTGGGAGGGGCCCAGTATTCTGCCAGTTGTTTAACCAACTTGTTTTCCTCCCAAATCTATTGTTGATACCTTTTGCTATTGATTTGTATGCCATTTGAAACTGTCAGCAGTTGGTGCATTTTAATGTAGTCAAAGAGTAATTGTGGAACCACATAGAAATTGTACATTTATCATTATAGTATTGCCTGAGCACAAAGTGTGTTATTGTGATTGTGTATATAACTTGAACCTTATTTATGGAAAGAACTGTGTTATCACTAACAATTTTTGTGGACATTCCTTTGTGGGGGCTTGGGGACTACACTGTACTTAAGAACCAGCCTGCATCACCTCCTGAGAGCTTAAGCCTTGATTGCTTGTCCAACGTTATCAAATGGAGAATCTTGGCTGGGCTGCTCTGTGCTTCTACCCTGCTATATAGAGAGCAGGAGTACAGATACCCCCCTCCAGTCTTTAAAGGGAGGAAGAGAGAGAGAAGAGTTTCAACACCATCCCCATTGTCCAAATCATAGAGCTGCAAGGAGAGTCACCAAAAGAGGAAAAGGATTTATGGGTGCAACGGGGGTGCTCACTTTCACCCACTGATCAAATTTGGCAACAGAACAGCACAGGGAAGCCTGTGATGCCCAAGAAACTGCTAAGTGCAGCACTAGAACAGTTGCACTTCCCCACCCATGTGTCAAAAGAAAGTATAGCAGCAGAAGTGAATGAAGGGTGTGTGAGAAACCTAAGGGTATTCTAACTCCTATTCCCCCTGGATCCTCTTCTCAGGTGGCCAGGTGATGGCAACCGCTGTTGGATCCAGAACCTGGGGGTGGACAAGCAGGGGATGATCACCTGGGTGGAGGATGCTTGGGGGTTGGGAGTGAGATATCCATGGGCGAGATGCAGTAAATATAATTAAACTATCATATCATATCCCCCTTTTCCTACTGATGGCCAATCTACCCTTAACTCTCCCACAACCTCTTCAGGTTGCAGTAAAACATTTTCCCCACATCTAACATCTACTGGTACAGGGACACAGTATTTATGTTATACATCAACACACTCTCCCTCAGCCTTTATGGGATATTACCAGTCCTGTCACGTTTCCCCATCTCCATTTCCAACACATACTGGGACGAGGAAGAGGCAACGAGTGAAATGAAGATTACCCATAGAAACAACATAGGAATAAAGAGTGAGGCCTGCCATGTAACACCTTTGAATTGTCCCACTAATACAGTCAGGTGTGGTTCTGCCCAAGAGTCTGAGCAAGCAGAAGTTGCTACTGGGACCAGGAGACCCAAAGAGCAGAAGGCTGCAGTGGGAGAAGCCTGGAGAGTCCAGAGGAGAGCAGCACGCCGAGACGCTGGACCAGTGTGTTTGAGGTGCTGCAGCATGGCTAGGGAGCCATGTATCAAGAGAACCGCAGTGAGACAGACTGCGACCTGCTGGCCGAGCCCATAGAAATGCGTATTCCCTTGGGACGTGTCCCGGTCCCAAGGATGTCTAAGGGGCAGGTGGTGAGACCCTGACCTAGACCGAGTGTATCCCGAGGAGACCGCTTGCCAGCGCTGCACTTCCCGGTGAGTTTCGTGAAAGTGAAGATAGAAACTGTGGAGCATGCAGGTGGCTGGAGCGGGAACTGAAGTAGACAAGATTTGTAAGCGGCATGAAGGTAAAGAAAGCATAAAGAAAGAGTGAAAGTAAAGAAAGCGGAAAGCAAGAGAAAGAAAAGCATAAATAAAGATACGCTAGCGGTGCGGAAGTGAAGAGAGATCAAAGGAAAGTGAATCTTAAAGAATATATGGTAAAAGGGTGCGAGCGACCTAACAAGCTGAAAGTGAGCAAGCGAGAGAAAGCCAAGAGAGGGTGCAAGTGACCTGAAATAGGAAAGACATTGCAAGCTACCCGAGAGCAAGAAAAGAGGGTACAAACGACCTCAAAGGCTGAAAAGAGAAAGTGCAGGAGGCACGACAAAGAGAAAGTAAGGTGCAAGGGTGCATAACCAAAGGAACAGAGGAACAGAGTAACAGAGTGTGTCAGGGGCACGATGAAGACAAGAGGAATGTGCAAGAGGATCAGTAAAGTGAGAAGAGGGTGGAGGGTGTAGGAGGGAAAGGTGCCAGAAGAAAGATAAAAAGTACAAAGAGAGGGGTCAGAAGTCAGAGTGGTCGTGCAGAGGAAGAGCCAAAGCCCGGCATTTTCTAAAGTCTCTGACACTACCCCATGGAAAGAACTGTGTGTTAAAACGTTGCATCCTGACAAGTTGAACTTGTGTTTGAAGCTAGAGGAGCCTAGGCTTGGGGGCGGGAACCCTAATAGGCCCACACAAGACACCATAAAACTTTGTGAAGAGAGACCTAAACTTGGGGAAGGGAAGCCTAAGAGGCCTAACAAGAACAGTACAGGGAAAGGCACATCCTGATAATTTGTTTGAGAATAAAAGAGGCCTATGCTTGGAGCAGTGATCCCTGAGAATCCCACAAGGACATTGTGCACCTTACAGGAGTGGCCTAGACCTGGGGAAGGGAACCCGGGGATGCCTGAATGGAACTGTGAATCCTCAGTTGAGTTGTAAAGTAAGAAACTGTGAATTCTGTGAACCCTCAGGGGCCTGGAAAGAACTGTGCCTTTTTGTTTTGAAGCCAGTGGGGTCCAAGCTTGGGGAAGGGAACCCCAAGAGACCCAGAGGCACTGTAGACTTTATTGAATTGCTGCAAGAGCCCTGCATGGAAGGTTCCAAGGGCAACCCTTTTGAGTTGAACTATTTCGAACTGGCAGAACTAGACCTATTAGTAACATTACCTGAAACCAGCTGTGGTTTACATTTCCTTTTTAACCACCATTTTTTCCTTTAAGAAGACTCCCTATCACATTTGGTTTAAGAGTGAGGGCAAGAATAGGTTTGGACACAGACAAACTTTGCTTTTGGACTTACGGACATTGATGGCCCTTAGAAGCATCAGTTGAGGGAACAATCTCCTTAGAGTTAGGGCCAGGTAGGGTACACCAACCCAATGAAACTCGATAATCAAGGTTTTCAAACTGTTACTTTTGAGTCTGTCTCTCTTGGTACCATGCCTGTCTAACAGGTGGTACATGCCAAACTTGCATGAGAGAGTGGCTCAGTTTATGAGAAACTGCATAATTTGACAACAATTTTTGTCTGGACATACTTTGAAAACAGTAAAGAGAACAATAACTCGGCCGGAAGGGCCCTTCAGGTTCTTGCATATTGACTATGTTGACATGCAAAAAAGATGTGCCTCCTATAGGTACCTAATTGTGGTTGTTTGTCCATTCTCACCGTGGCTTGAGGAGGGACCCTGTGCAAAAAATGATGCAAGATCTGCAACAAAATTCTTAGTGAGGGAGGTGGTAAGATGGGGTGTGTGTGAGGAGGTAAGGTTGGATAGTGACCAGCACTTCGCCAATTAAATTTTTGAGGAGATAACGCTTCTCTTGGGGATAAAACACAAGCTTTGCACAGTGTACCGGCCATAAGTGAGCAGGATTGTCAATAGGCTCAATGGCTTACTTAAAGAACGCTTGGCAAAGCTAACCTCAACTCTGTGCCAACAGTTCTTGCCTCCCACTTGCTCTTTTGCCCCCTGAAACTCACCCAGTGCGGATCACCACTACGACTCTGCACAAAATTGTTACGGGTAGGATCATGCATGCGCGGGTCCCTCCTTCATGTTCAATTTCGGATGTTACCCGTAGCTCAGAAATCCTTGGCAATGAAATTAAACAATATTTGATAGAGATGACAAATTTGCTTCGCAACATCTCCCGCCAGGTTCACCAACCAACATGTCGGCCGACCAACATTGAAGAGTGCCCATGGGCCCATCAAGGGGAGGACTTTCCACAAGCACAGCCCCTCTATCCAGGTGACCGAATTCTGATACGTAGCACAGTGAAGGTCGAAGGAGCCCAGGCTTTGCCGCCCCTTTGAAGAGGTCTACTCAACCCCCACGACAGTGAAGATTAAAGAACCACGGGCATGGATCCATTTATCCGACGTTCGCAAAGACACCAGCAGCACACCGCAAAGACAAAGCGTCACCTAATGGGGAGTATTTATGAACTAACATTAACTCTGTGCTGCAGTACAGTTTTACAAAAAGCCCGCAACGGAAAGACAAAATAACACACTAGGGGAAATAGGGGTGTAAATATAATAGAGATTGGATTGCTTTGTGTTTCTCTTTTCTCTCTTGTTATCCTCTTTTGGTTCCTTATACAAAAAGATAATACGAAATGGGAGACACGCACTAGACAAAGTATATCAGGTATTACAGAATTCTACAATGCTGTCGGGGAGGGGACTTGGCATCTGAAATGTGTGATACAGGGAGATGAAGAAGGTGGGGCGAAGGAGCACCAATGGCACATGCTATTTGTGCTCACTCATCCCAAACCTCCCAGGAACACCAAAACAATTTCTGCCACAGGAACTGACAGTAGAAGAAGGAGGATGTCTCATGCATATGTCCTTGTGCAAAACCAGGGGGATGTTCCAGGGCCACACAGTAGAAGTAAAATGGATAGATGAGGGGGAGGAGGTATATGAAGACAACTATATATAGCTAGAAAGCATGGCCCGGGGAGAAAAGAGCAAGCACATGATATTAGAGTTTAAAACCAAAGGGGCACAAAACGAAAAACCGGTGCTCATGACCCATAAAAGGATATTCTGTAAGACATCCACTGGATACGATATACCATGATGCCACACCATGCCTCTGATGCAAATCCAGGGTTCAGTGTTTCACAATGGGAAGTGGGAAAGAGGGATGGCACAGTGTCGTGCAGAAGGGCTAGTGGGGTTTGAAGAAAAGGTGGTGAAGAAAATTGATGCAGGGTGTCAAAAAATATGGAATAATAATGTACATGCCTTAACCTGAATAGATGAAAACCATCGCCCAGTACACATAAAACTGCTCACACACTATCCTTTGTGTTTAACTGCAAACAGAACATTGGTGCTGGGGATAAACACTGGCTGCAGGCGGATGATGGCCATCGCAGCGTTGCAGCAAGGGACAGCATCAGTGATAGACGTGTGGTAGGCGTGTGGAAGAAGAGTTTATGCCCAGCTACCACCAGACTGGAAAGGTGTATGTGCACTGGTAAACCTCCACAGCCCTACCTTGGTTGTGCCTCGCATGTATTTGATGCCACTGAGGGAACTATCAACCCGGAAATGGAAAGTACCAGCAGAGAGACACAAAGAGAGCAACCAAAGATAACAAGGAGAAAGAGGTCGAGTAATTACATATCGTTAGAATGCACCCAGAGCTTTGGAGACATTCCACCCCGTTTAAAATTGCTCAGCAAAGCATCTGTGTTTTTACCTCTGTCCTGCTTCCTGGGGTGCAAGCAGCAGCTAACGCAAAACGGCTTCAAATTACACATTATGAGCTGCTTCAATTGGGTAATGCAACCGAAAAAGGATTGAATGCGGTACGAGAGGAGCTCTGAGCATTGCATTTGATGGCCTTCCAGAACCGCTATATTCTGGAACTTGTGACTGCAATGGAAATCGGGGTGTGTCACCAGATTGTAAGCACGTACTGCATGGCAATACCTGCCAATAATGCAGCCAATGGAACACTTACAGAGGATGTCGAGGAGATGAGAAAATGATTAAAAAAGAGACAAAAGATGTCACGTGAAGCAGCTAGCTGGATGCATTATTTGCATCTGTCCTGGATTGGCTGGCAACAATGTTCAAGATAACTGTCCCTTTGCTCATAGCGATCCTTGTCGCCATCTGTATCGACTGGTGGATCATCTGTTGGAGCACCAGGAACCTCCCAATGTAAATGAAAGTGAGGATGATGTGGAATTAATATTGACAGCACCCTTGCCGAACCTAGAAAGCGACAAGGTCTTGTGGGGCGAAAGCTCACCTGATAGGACAAAAATACTAATCTTTGGAAAATATCTAGAAGTATGTGAAGAGGAAGGGGACATGAAATGGGTTACCTGGGTGTGGGCACGCAAGGAGAAGGGTGAAGAGATGAGGGGAAAAGAAATGTTGATCGAAAGATCAATCAAAGGGGGGAATGTCCTAAAGGTGCTAATTCAGCACTAGACAGGGGGACACACCTACCACCTGCGAGAGCAAAGAAGGTAGGTGATGGAGACACCTTCTGAGGGGGAAAAACACAGGAACACCCAGCCACAGTCACACTATAAAAGAAGACCTCACTGGAAATGGTGAGGGTAGAGATGCATCCTTTGTATCATCAGCCCAAGGGATCTTTATATAATTAGCATAAGATAAGGAAGAGCAATATCTCTGGTAAACACCCTTGGCAGGGAAACCCCCAGGGAAGGCCCAGCCTAGGAAAACCTGACCAGAAACACATGACCAGCACTCCAGGAGCCAGGGAGGAGAGAGACTGAGCTCAAGCTGCACGTCACAGGCAGTTCAAAGCAGTTACAACACTGGGTGATGTAATTACAGGGTGGTCCGCCAATCTAGCAGTCACACAGGGTAGGGGGGAAATGGATCTGAGCCAGTGAACTGGTCACATAGCCACCAGTGCCCATCGGCAGGGACACTGAACAAAGTGGCGTTCCTGGGAAAACCAATCAGATGGTAAGTCATCGTGTTCCTGGGAGGTAGCCAGCCTTCAAACTATTCACCACAGGGTTTGCGAAGGCCATTATCTAAAAGGTATCATGTGAATGTCTCCTTTCCCACCAGAAGCAGGGTGTCTCGTATTCCGTCCTCAATGGTGCTGACCAATGGCAGGTTAATAAAGTTCTGGCAGTCAAAAGTTATTTTACTGATTCCAAGATGGCCGCTGGCGGTGGAGGTCGCATCTAGATTGCGCTCCCGCCGGGCCCAAAACAAAAAAGCTCGACAACAGCGCGGTTCTGAGGAAACAGATACTGCCGCAATACCCCAGCTCCTAAGATCCGATACCGGGTGGAGATAGACTGGCATCGCCCACTCCGGGGAATCAGCCCCGAGAAGCGGCCGCCCCTCCCCCTCCGAGGGAGACTGTGAAGCCCAGAAGGGGAGGCGCTGCGGAGCGCCGCCGGCAGGATCGAGCGCCGGGGGAGGCCTTCATCCCCCGCTGTCGGAGTGGGGAGCCTGAGGCGGCTCAGGGGTGCGGAGGAGCACGCGAGCGCCACACGAGTCACCGAAGGTGCGGCGTGGGACAGACCAAGACAGTGGAAGCACCGGAGCACGGGCCGTGCGGAGACACGCTACACAGACAATTTAGCAGGCCTGGAAACGCTGCAACCTTCCAGGAGAGCCGGCAACAGCAACACAAGAGGGGCCCAGCCGAGTCGGTGGAGACACACGGGAGGAGAGGGAGACACGGCAGGCACCGGTGGCGGAGTCCACAGAGCCAGAGGTGAGCGCGCCGGCGGAGCGACCCCCTGCGATTCCCCTGGTGCACTGGCCGCCCCCCCCCCATCTCCACACAGCAATACGGAAAGAAAATAAGCAGAAGGGGGGGGGCACGGCTCCACGGGCAATACAACTGCGGGAAACTCCCATAACAAGTGAGGTCCCAAGATAGATAATTCTACCCAACCCCATAGGACCAGACCGGGCCTCACTGAAGGGGCGCAGGGGCCCTGAAAGGAATACCATATTAGGTGGAAACATTACCGGAAGACACTAGGGGATTCACATAAACAGTCACACCACTATCCCCCGGTGAAGTACGCGGGGGGGGGGGCACCAGACCCTCATAAGCAAGGAAAATGTCACGTGCAAAGGGGAAAGGGGGTACCACACAGCCCACCCAGCAATCCCACAAACAGGATGCGAGTCTGCTCCAAATGTGGTCCTCGGATACAGGGGCGAATACAAAAGACAGGGCAGGCGAAGAGCCCACAATGGACACAAACGCCCCAAACCAGAGCGCTCTCCCGCCCTCAAAGGATGATATGCGGTCCTGGTTCGCAGAGCTACAAGACAGGTTCATGTCCACAGTCCAGGACCAATTTGCCACAATGAGAAATGAGATGAAGCAGGTGGTGCAGGAGTTGAAAACAGATGTGGCCAAATTGGAGGAAAGGACAGACACTGTGGAGAGAATAGTACAAAATATAGAAGAGGAGGTGAAACAAAGCAGCGAAACACAAGAACATCTGGTCAGGCTCACCCATAACCTAGAAATCCAGTGTGAGGATCTAGAGAACCGTTCTCGCAGATCCAACATCCGCATCAAGTTTGTGCCTGAAACGGTGTTGGATAAAGATCTCAAGGTTTCGATGCAAGAGGTGTTCAGAGACATAGTCCAGGCTCAAGATTCAGCGGACATAGGGATTGACAGAATCCACAGAGTGGGGCCGAAAAGAACGGGTGCCCCAGGGGAGAGACCAAGGGACGTACTAGCGGCGCTCACATCCTACCCACAAAAGGAACTGATACTTAGGAAAGCGCAGCTGCTAGATCACATGAGGATGAATGGAGTCGAAATCCAACTGTATCAGGATTTGGCATCGGCAACACTCCTAAAACGAAGGGAAATGGGCCCGCTGGTGAGGGAATTGGTGAAGAAAGAAATCAGATATAATAGGAGCTCACAGAGGACCCGAACTCTTCCGGGGGTGGGGGGGGTGTTAAGGGAGGGGAGAGGACTGTTGGGGAGAACACTTGTGATGATGTTTATTCTGTTGAAAAATAATAAAAATATGTTTAAAAAAAAAAAAGTTATTTTACTAATTGCAAATTGTACTGTTGTGGGCTAAGAATTGATGTGGCACCACAAAGGGAGGAGATGTGTTGGGTTACTGTTGAACTGTTTTCTCCAATCATACTTCACTAACATACGTCCAGCAGTAGGGATATGACAGACTAGCCAATTAAATTGCTGGGAAACATCGAAAATATGGGCATACTAAATTGCAAGTGTTTCAAAGGGTCTCAACCATTGTGTTTTTTGGGTATAAACTAATATGCGTAGCACACTCAGATGCCAGCTCTCATCAATCGGATCTATTCCACTGTTCTGTTTGATCTGTGCTTGCCCAGCTGTAATAAACAGCATTACTTCTTGCCCGGTGTGTGCTCCTTTTTTCGAGTACGTGTTTTTATGGAGTGATCGGTGGACCCCTGAGTACAATGGTATGCAGTGGGAACAATTCAGGGTACCATCCTGGGGATACCTTGTACACCTAGGTCCCGCCCTCTTTCCTCCATAGTTTTGGTAGTTCCCGCTCAGGGGGATGTGATTGGACCATTTGGTACATAGCAGAAAATGCCCTCCTTAGTAACGTGTATGTGCCACCCAAGTTCTTTTTCCCACACAAGATGGGATGAAGCTTGTGTGCTTTTTTCTTTTTTTCCCCTCTTAGCATTTATTCGATCGTAGTTCGAGTCGCCTTCCTCTGGTCCGCAGTGGCACTTTAGGTTCCCTCGCCTATGCCGGCTAGAATCATTTTTGTGGCCTGCCCTTGCTACCAGATGCATGTCCCCTGCTGTGAATCCTCATTCACTTTGCCTGGAGTGGTTGGACCCACAACCTCAGTGGACCCACTATTGGCTCAATCATGGCCTTCAAGGCTTGGAGGAGATCTTCTCTAGAGAACATCTGCAACGTCTTCAAAGGTTCCTTAAGGTTAAGAAGCAGCAAGAGGCGAGTGATCTTCCTTCTTTTAGGGCACCCCGGCCCAGAGACTCCTTAATGAGTCAGGAGTTGCTTGTCCTTTTGGCAGTCAAACAGTTTACTACATTCCCCAGAGACAACGTGGTGCACCCTTCCTTGTTGCCAAAGACAACAGAGCACTGTGTACAGCAATGCAAGGTGCTTTTTAGGGATGCATATGTCTACACGTGAAACATTACAATTTAGAGGCAATGGAACATGCTTTGTTAGGGATGGTTGGACCATGTGTAAAACATTGCAAGAATGTTGTTAGGGCTATCTAAGTGTCAGCAACATAGGGTACGAAATGTGGCACAGCCCACTCACAGGAGCACCTAGATATGACACACAATAGCACACAAATTAAACAACTCAGGGCATCATTTTAGGGATAGCCAGCTGTGAGTACAATCTGGTGCATTTTCCTACGGGTGTTTAGATGGGAGATAATACAAGAGTACAATATAGTGCTAAAATATGGATGTCTAGGTGGCAGGTAACAATTTAGAGCATGGAATTCAGTGATCTTACTTACCAGGAGTGAGATAAAACCAGTGTCCTCCCAGGGATAGTTGGATGTGAGACAGTGTGTAAAATAAAAGGCATATATTTTAATATCGAGTCATGAACAACACAGAGCACAGTATGTGGCAGTGCACTATCAAAGGGAGGCCCAGGTATGCAACACAAAAGCAAACAAAATCAGAATACTCAGCCATCTCAGGGACACTCAGAAGCAAAACACAATAGGGCACAATATAAAGCAATGCAATGAACCCCTTTGGTGTCTATATTTGAAGGCAATAACCCACAATCCGGAAACAATGAAGCCTTACTACCCGGAGAAAGATGGATGTAATACAGTATATGAAAGAGTAAGTGAACAACCTGTAGTGTAATACCACCACTGAAATGCCCAGATACTAAAATCAATAGTGTACACGATGAAACAATGTAGTGCGCAACTCCGGGTTTATGGTTGTGAGCTCAACAGGACACAAGACAAAGTGGTGCAGTTCGCCCCTCAGGGATGCCCATGTGTCAATTTAGAAGTAATCAAGGTATAACTAGATATGAGGCCTTATGTAAAACTATCCTCGGCTGTTTTTGAAGGGTACATAGGTGCAGGTAGAATGGAGCATAAAGTGTTCCAATGCACTCCAGGGGCAGATCGATCTGAACAACACAAAACTCTGCAGTACACAGAAACGCAATGTTCCGTTTGGGAGAAGCCTCCATGTGAGCCTGCTAGATCACAAATTAGGCATTATGCAGCACACCTTCTAAAGTATAGTTAAAAGTCAGACAGTTTGTAAGACAATTCTTGGTTTTAAGCTAGGGATACTTTGATGTGAACATCATGAAGTTGTACACTTTTGCATGGACATCTGAAATGATGGTTGGTTCCAATCTGATTATGATTACTTCATGTAGTTTTATTTCCAGTTTCTTAGTTACAGTTTCACATATAAGACATATAGGACAATAGCTAGGACAACACCGGCTCCCATCACCCAGGCAGGCGAGATGTAACTGACATCACTGAGAGCCCTCACACAGAACATTCCAGCATTCACTCATCAACACTCCACGTGACACGACCATCTACATCGCATCACAGAGAGGCACACACAACACAGTTGTCTCATCACCTCAGGACACCACCGCACCCCTTCCCAATGGGTCATTTCCGGGTGTCCTCAGCCAAGCACCCCTCTATTATCTCCAGATACATCCTGTCCCCAGTGACGAGAAGAACACACAAGCGGAGGCGCTACCTCCCGCAAAACCTCCTACACATCAGAAAAACGTAACCACCCCATACTATTAGAGCAGAGGCGCTACCTCCTCCTATAACCCATGGCTGTTAGAACGTAACCAAAAGCAACTTCAACTCCATAAGTACAACCAAGCCAAATACCACAATAGGGAAGACACTACCTCCCAGGAACCACAGCGCCAAAGCAAAACGTACAACACATTGCCCATCGCAGCACTCCACCCAAAATAGTCTTCACATCCTGCAAGAAGAAGAACTACTTACCATATCCAAACAGACATTCACACACTAACCGTGCTCACAGTGAATGCTATCAATAATGGAGCTTACCATACTCAAACAGACGTTCACACACATACCGTGCTCACAGTGAATGCTATCAATTAAAGAGCTCTCACTCTCACCGTCCCATGCAAACAATAGCATAATATACAATCAACATAGTCAAATTGAAAACATATGCATTTTAAAACCATTAAACTCCATGACCATATGTCTTGCTATAATAAAAAAACAAGCAAGGATAACACATTTTTGGGAACCTAAAAGTCCATAGCCATTTGGGCTCTAAAGAAAACCTAAATGTTCATAGCCCTGAAAAGGGCACTACTGTAAACATGCCATTTCCAACCCTATTAGTCCATGTTGCTTCATGCAATTGTAATTGCTGCAAATTCTCAAAGAAAACGTTAGTTCTAACCATCACATGCACACTCATCCATCAGTGCACACGTACCCATAGCAGCTTGTGCAAACGAAAGTCCATGTTGCACTAATGCAATCTTGAATGCTGCAAATCCTAAAAAGAAGTTAAACACAAAGGCCTCCTAACATTTTAGATAGCAAACTGTATATTCCATGCACACCCATCCAGATACTTACAGGCAACCAGGCCTCTCCTAAATGCCCAATGCTCCATGCTTTTATAGAGCATACCTGACATCCATGTCCACCATGGACATAGTGATGTCAGGTAATCAACTCAACTGCCACAACATGGAGGGAGTAGTTTCTTACCTGTAATTCCATTTCTCCAGCGTTGGTATCTTTCATGGATTCACATGCTTAGAATATTCCCTGTCATCAGGCTGGGAACCCTCGGTATACTTATTAAGACATTTTCCATTGGAAAAAATTCGACACTTCTGTGTCCTATCTATGTCGTTTTGGGGTGCTTACGCATGACCCAATAGGACGTACAGTATAAATAGCCGCACCCCCGCGGCTCCCTTGAGATTTTAACCCCAAAGTAGTAGGGGCCTATCACACTTGCATTCGGGGGAGGCCGGCGGGCGCATATGAATCCATGAAAGATACCAACGCTGGAGAAATGGAGTTACAGGTAAGAAACTACTCCCTTCTCCAGCATTGGATCTTTCATGGATTCACATGCTTAGAATAAATTATATAGCAGTACTCACATCTGGAGGTGTGCAATGCAAACCAACATTACAAGAGCCGCACATGCAGTTAGCAATACAAAAACCCCAATCATGGTACATTGACAGGAGGATACACCCCTTTGTGGGGCTTACCTTACTGAAACAGATGTCGCAGGACTGCTCGCCCCATCTGCACATCCGCTGCATGCTTTTGCTCTAGGCAATAATGCCGAGTAAATGTATGTGGCATCGACCAGAATGCCGCCTGACAGATGTCCACCAGCGGGATTCCGGACCACAATGCCACCGATGACGAGGTGGATCTTGTTGAGTGAGCCTTTGGACGTCTTTCCAGAGGCTTCACTGCTTTAGAGTGGCAGAAGGCAATTGTCGACAACACCCAGCGGGCTAGTCCTTGTTTGGAGATTGGTTTTCCCTTTACCGAAGGCCCATAAGCCACCAACAGTTGTCTCGTACACCTAAAGCCTTGAGTATGACTGAGAATAAACTTCAAAGCTCTTTTGACATCCAAGGTATGGAGAGCTTTTTCCGCAAAAGAAGAGGCCGCTAAGAAGAATGCTGGTAGCACAATTGAAGAATGCTTGTGGAATGCAGTTGGAACTTTTGGTATGAAATGAGGGTTAGTTGCCAGCACCACCTTGTCCTTAAGAAAACGCAAGTATGGGGGATCTATCACCAATGCCTGCAGCTCCGAAAGTCTTCTTGCTGATCTAATAGCTACTAAAAAAGCCATTTTCCACGACAAAAATTTTAAGGATGACGACGACATAGGCTGAAAAGGAGCCTTCATTAGTCCTGCCAGGTCCAGATTGAGACTCCAAATAGGAGGAAACTTTTTGGCCGGAGGGAAGGTCCGAAATAAGCCTCTCACGAAATGCTTAATCAGTCGATGGCTGAACAACGGAATAGAATGCCTCTTACGAGTTAATCTTGAAATGGCTGCCAAATAAACCTTTAAGGAGGAGAACTACAATCCTCTTCTTGCTAAGTGTAGCAAATATGGAAGAACTAGCTCTGACGCGATGTTTTGTGGGTCCACCCCCGGTTGGTCCCTGCACAACACACAGAATCTTTTCCACTTACATGCGTACGAAGTATTTGTGGATGGAGCCCGCGCTGCTTCTAAAATTCGGCGACAATCCGAGGAAATGTTCAGGGACCCAAACTCGGAGAAGTCAGGAGCCAGGCTGTCAGGCTGAGGGCGCCTGGGTCATGATGCCAAACTGATCCCTTGTCTTGAGATAGAAGGTCCGGAATCTTCTGGAACCTCACTGGCTCCGTTATCGACAGCTGAAGAAGGTCCAAAAACCACGACTGTCTCACCCAGTAAGGAGTGACTAGAATCACACGACATGGGTATTTTTGAACCCACTGGAGGGTCCGTCAAATGAGCAGAAACAGGGGGAACGCATACGCGAACCTGCCCGTCCATGGGAAGGAGAATGCCTCCCCCATCGAGCCGGGTTGTGGCCATATGCTTGCATAATATTCGCACTTCTTGTTCTCTCGGGTTGCGAAAAGATCCAGGGGAGGATGACCCCACTTCTTGAAGATGTTTGCCAATTGTTGATCGTTCAACTCCCACTTGTGTAGTTGAGTCATCTCTCTGCTGAGAGAGTCTACTTGTACTTTGTTCACCACTGGCAGATGGTGAGCCATTATGCTGATTTCCTGGTCGAGGGCCCAACGCCATATCTCCTGAGCTTCGCTCAAGAGCATTCTGGAACGAGTGCCCCCTTGCTTCCTGAGGTAGAACATTATTGTTGTATTGTCCGTTAATATTCTTACGACTGATTCCCGTATTCGTGGTAAAAATGATTTCAGAGCCCAATGTACCGCCCTTAATTCCAGCACGTTGATGTGAAGTGTCAACTCTTTTAGGAACCATTGGCCTTGAACCTGTAGGGATCCCAGATGGGCTCCCCATCCTGTCTGTGATGCATCCATTACCACCGTCAACTGAAAATCCGGTTCCTGCAGGGGCATCCCTCTTGTTAGATTGTCCGAGAGCTGCCACCACTGAAGCGCTTGTAGGAGGTCGTTGCTGATGCTCAACTTGTCGGACCACAACCAGCGACTTTGAGACCATCGGTCTGCCAGAAACTCTTGTATTGGTCTCATGAAGAGACGACAGTTGTTCACTAACGGGATACACGACGCCATTGCCCCTAACATTGACATGTATTTCCTGACTGACACTCTGGTGCCAGCTTTCCACTCCTTTGCCTTTTGTTTGAGTTTTTGAACTCTTTCCACAGACGGTTTCACTAGCCCTGAATGAGTTTGGAACTCTGCACCCAAAAATACCAAGCTCCTTGAGGGAGCTAAGCAGGACCTCTCGAAGTTGACTGCAAAGCCTAACCGCTGCAGAAGTGCCACTCCCGGCGATGAGCCCCTTACCAGCCAATCATCCAGGTAAGGGTAAACATGATGACCTTTCCTGCGCAGCCAAGCTGCCACTGGGGCCAAGCATTTTGTGAACGTCCTGGGAGATGACTTTAGTCCGAATGGAAGCACTTTGAATTAGTAAGGACCGACTACGAACCTTAGAAACTTTGTGTCGTTGATGCATGGGTATGTGGAAATATGCGTCTTGCAGGTCTAACAACGCCAGAAAATCCCCCGGTTGTATAGACCGGATAACCTCCTGAAGTGTAAGCATTTTGAACTTCAGGCATTGCACAGTCTTGTTGAGAGCCCGTAGGTCCAGAATGGGTCTCCACTTGCTGTTGGTTTTTTGACCACGAAGTAACGGGAGTAAACTCCCAGACCTCTCTCGGCCACCGGAACAAATTCTATAGCCCCTTTTTGCAGCATAAGCTCCACTTCCTGTTGTAATATGTGAAGATGGGGTTGCGGTGAATACACAGGTGGAATATGAGATGGTACCTTCTTTAACTGCAAAGAGTGGCCTAGTTTTACAGTGTCCAACACCCAACGGTCTGATGTTATCCTTTCCCACTCGTACACGCGACGGGACACTCTGCCTCCCAGGACGTCCTGAAACTCGTCATTGTTGGGACTTTGACTGCTTGCCTTTAGTAGACGAAGATTGTCCTCCTCTTCCCCTAGAGGCCTGGAAGTTTTGGCTTCTTCGCATCGCTTGGACAGCTCGTCTGTAACCTTGGGAGGAGTATGATGACCTGTTGAAACTCCGATCCCTGGATGCCGCAAATCGGTAATTCCCAGATGCTCCACGGAAGGGGCGAAAGGACCAAAATGCTCTACCACTTTGTAGGGCTCCGAGCGATCTTGCCGTGTCCGAATCTTCCTTCATGCCCTTAAGGGCCTCGTCCACTTTCTCTCCGAACAACTGCTCATCCTCACATGGCATATCGAGCACCTTATATTGGACCTCGCGTCTAAAGTTCGTACATTTCAGCCAGGCTTGTCTTCTCAAAACCACTCCGTTATTTATTTGCTTGAAACCGGATTTGGCCAAGTCCACAGCGATATTGATCGAGTGGTTTGATGCCTCATCCCTCTCATGAACCAGTAACATAGCTGTTTTTCTGTGCTCCTCAGGCAGGTGTTCCAGGATGGGGGCCAAACGATGCCACATCTCACGGTCATATCTTGCCATGATAGCCAGCGAGTTAGTTGCTTTTACCGTCGTTGCTCACACTGACAAGACCTTTTTACCAAAAGCATCCTGCCTTCCAGCCTCACTGTCCGGGGGTGTTGTACATTTATGCTGAGATCTGGCTTTTCTGGCAGCCGCTGCCAACGCTACCAATTCTGGGGAGCGCTGTGCGGTCAAACATTTAGGAGTAGAATCCGGAGCTTTGAACTTCTTTTCCAACCTGCCCTTGATTGCAGGTTCCGAAAATGGATGGCGCATGGTTCGCAGGCCTTCCTGCCAGACGTGGTCCAGAATGGGGACCGAGAAGACTGACTTCCTCCTCTTCCCCATATGGTCAAATAAGAAGCATTCTTTCTTTTCTTCCTCTGGGGTCAGACCAAATTCAATACAGGCTTTCCCCATCATCGCGTGAAAGGAGCCGATGTCATCTGGCGGTGATGGCTGAGCCGGGCTTCTAGGAGCTTCCACCTCTGCCTCCGATTCCCATGTAGGATCTCTCGAAGGGGACGACGAAATGTCCAAAAAAGAGTCTCTGGGCCCTTGGTCTGACTCTGAATCTTGCAACTCCCCTTCTTCCCGGTGTGAGCGGGGAAGGTCCTCACTAACTGGATGGGAGGCCGGCAAACTGGTCGTTGACATTGACCACGGAGCAGGACCTGGTTCATCGTCGGCGGGTGTTGCCGGTACCGCTGGAGGTGTACCTATGGGGGGTAACCTTGCATCCAATTATCTCAATAAAAACTGCAGCGTGGTCAACACCTGTAAGGATAACACCGACTGAGGATTTAGCAACGACGATGTAACAGGGACACTTTGCATTCCCAAGACCTCCGATGAGCCAACACCTTGCAAGCCCAGATCCGCTGGACAAACAATTTGTTCGCGGTCTTCCTCCATCGACGATATTGAGAACGCTGATTCCTGCTGCAAAAGGGTATCTGGCAAAACCGGATCATACACTGCCGGCTGCCAAACCTCTGGTGGATTCACCGTCAACAATGATCTCGGAGCCCCTTCAATCGTCGCCGCCGGGGTCGACGAAGCCACAGCAGGTGTTGCCTGCGCCAGTGGTGATGAACCCGTCGATGAGGGAATTCCCGTTGACGACATTGGTGGCCCTGACGCAGCCACTTTAGGCGATCCCGCCTTTTTTGAGCTAGACCTATGCTTCTTCACGTCCCTACTCGAGGAAGACCTGTGATGGTCCCCTGAGGAGAAGGTCTTTAAGGGATCTCTTGTATCCTTTTTTGACGAAGATGAAGAGGAAGATTTTCCTTGTTTGCGGTCTTCTCCACGACCATGTTTCGATGACGAAGAGGATTCTTTCACCAGATGTTTTTCTAGCGAGGGACGTTTCTCTGTATAACGTGGCTTCTTCGCCAGAGGCTCTGCAGATACAGAGCGGCGATGAACTCTCGGAGATTTAGGCCTCAATGCCAAACTGTGTGCAGATCCTACCACCGATGAAGGGTACTGTCCTCCCCCTTCATTCAGCCACATCACCAGATGTTTTCTGTGAGAATCCCTTACAAATCTCACAGCTGTTCGCCGAATGATGCGGGTGAAGACAATACAGACAATCCATGTGCCCATCTCCTTCATAGACTTTCTTCAGTCCGCACGTGGCACACGGCCGGATAACACCTTCCCAGACATTGGGAAAGAAAGACAAAGCTCAACCTTGTAAGAAGTGAAAACACGAGGTGCTCCCGCTACTTCGGAGACGGTTGAAATCTGAAGGGAGCCGCGGGGGCAGGGATATTTATACTGTACGTCCTATTGGGTCATGCGTAAGCGCCCCAAACCGACATAGATAGGACACAAAAGTGTTGAATTTTTTCCAATGGAAAACGTCTTAATACGTATACCGAGGGTTCCCAGCCTGACGCCGGGGAATATTCTAAGCATGTGAATCCATGAAAGATCCAATGCTGGAAAATATATGATTATTCACCCCATTGAAGGCTTAAACTAACATCCAAACAAAGAACTGAGCTGCACGGCTGCACGAGCAGCCTTGGGTTCACCTTTGCTCCTCATGAAGCATACTATGCCACCTAACTCCCAGCATAGAATATAGTCACCTTCATGGTTGGCCGCTTCTACATGCCTCACTAACTGAGGCAGAGCAGCATCTACTGAGATCTCTTCACCCAAGACTGCGCAAGTCCCCTTGCCAGTTTAGCACACTATGCCGTGCGGGCTGGTTCACTTCACTTTCCGTTTGGAGCTCATAAGCATAGTACCAAGCCAGTCCACTTTTAGTTTTTTGTTGCCCGCTGCTGAACGTCTCGGTACTGAGGCTGAGCGGGTTCATCGACGCAGATCCTTTCCTCACACGATGATGTGATCCCGATGACTTTCGGACCGTAGTTTATGGCGGCGTCATGTTCCCATACTGTGATCCCGGTGCCTTCCGGACTACAGATATGACGCTGTCATGTTGCATCGACCTGACAAGGTCCTTTCCTCGAGCCTCATACTCCTTTCCCAACCAGTCTCATGGAGCACAACATCATCATTGTCAAGGTAGGAGCCGAGCTTTGCACAGCTCCCGTGCCCAACCATCAACAATAACCTTCATCAGTGTCCATTGTCACCATTACAGTGTAAAGCGACCTCTTCAGGTTTACTTAGAGAGTCAATTCACCGCGGCAGACAGCCATACCCTGTAACAGCTGCTGGGTAACAGCTACCAACCCGAACCTTATGGGATACTTCCACTCACCACCATTTTAACCTTGCCTTTTTAAACAGCGTCACCCTGCCAACCACACAATGGGCCCAGCATTAAGCACCTCTCTTTATGGTTGCATTTTCAGGGCTGGGATAACACTCCCCTTCTCCTTGCAGGCTCAGCATCGCATATCACCCGACGGGCAGCTCTGATCCCCATGCAGATTGACCCTGCTTCTCCTTTAACTTAAGGTGACACAGGCTCACTCTCAACACCAGGCCCTGCAATTTTCTACAGACAGTCTGGAATCCACTCTGCCTCCTGCAGATCCCCCTTCCCCTGCTCCCTGGGTAATCGGACTTACTGGTCGTGGGGGCAGTGTTGTCTTTCCTCTTGCAGCTTGTCCTTGTCCTTCCTGCACCCCCCACAGCAGGGTCCTTCAGTGTCTTTTTCTCCTTGTAGAAGTGTAGGTTCCCTTTGCCAAGACCAACTTGTTGCCAATGAAATGATGGTTGGTTCCAGTCTGATTATGATTACTTCATGTAGGTTTATTTCCAGCTTCTTAGTTACAGTTTCACATATAAGACATATAGGACAATAGCTAGGACAACACCGGCTCCCATCACCCAGGCAGGCCAGATTTTACTGCCACCACTGAGAACCCTCACACAGAACATTCCAGCATTCACTCATCAACACTCCACGTTACATCACCATCTAAATCACATCACAGACAGGCACTACACAACACACCTCCTCCTTTACCCAACCACACATCACAAGGCACATCACAGACAGGCACTACACAACAACATCCATGTATGAAAACACTGTAGCATACAGGGCCACCTAGATTTGATTCACAGAAGGGCACAAATATGTATTCCCAGGAATGTAATGTGTTTTTGTAGGGATGCCTTTATGGTAACTTAAAAACAACATTGAAAAAGAATGTAAGGCATTTCTTTAGATATACCTGGATGTAAACATCAGAGAACACAATATAGAGGAATGGACCTGTAGCAAACTTTATTCGAATTGTATTGAACAATTTATCAAAATATAAAAACCAATTAAAATCGCAAATACAGATAGATAATAAACGTAGGCAAAACCTCATGCAGCTTACAATAATATTCATATCATATCCTTGAATAAATGTTAGCAATTTCAAAGAGCTATTCTTAGATAACTACTTAACGCAACACCCAATGCTCATTACAAATCAACAAAAATGTAAAAGCCGCAAGGCACTTTCCTATGCTGGCCAATTAGCTGGCCAATTTCAATATTGGAATCAAATATTGAACCGTATCTTTGCATATCCTGGACATATCAGAGTAAAATGTAAGCCTGATTCGATCTTATTGGGGCAGAAAGAACAGTCTGTGTTAGATACTCTCTCTTGCTTATTCCAACTAGAAGGCCAATAATTTATCAGGAGCAAATTAAAACATAGCCAAGTCACTGCCCAACGTCTGTGTTTGTACAGTGTCAAATTTAGAACAGGCATGATACCATTGATGGAGATAGAAGTAAACTCAGCACGGTTAACCTCAGGGTCCACACTGTCCCCGGGGTTCCCTCTGATTACCAAACCACGCTGCTAGGTTATTTGTTTTATTTCCAGCTTTGTAAGCGAAAAGGTAGTACCTCACAGATTAGGGGCATGAACAAATGACAAAGATTTCATGACGTGGGTACACCAGGGAATCTTTTTCACTCTAGAGTGATGACGTCATATGATATAAAATAACATTAGTTAAAATAGCTTAATTATTTGATAATGAGTCTAACCAGATTTTTAATGCAACGCTGTCCCAGTGCTCTGAAATTGGAACTATACCAAGTTGGGTATATAATTTTAAATTAGAAGCGCTGTTGGGAAATTCCAGAGTCCTCCTTTAACCCAGGCAGTAAAAACGGTCATTATGGTTGATACTGGGTGCCGTTTAAATGTATGACCAAAATTATTGACAGCCCCTATGCTTTGTGTCAGTTTTCTAGTTGTATTTCATGTTCTAAGCCCCAAAGCATTTTCCTGAAGCTCACCCCCAAATTGGTAAAACTGGCTTTTGCTGGGATCCTATCACTCTGCGTAGCAATATAGATGACTTCTCTGCTGAATTTCCTTTTTGAAGAAAAGCTGATCACCACCGACTTGGCCGCCTTTTAGGTCGAGAGGGGCCATAAAACCATCATAGCTGTTGACCAGGATTTGAAGTGAACCTAGTGTTCTAGTGATCAATGTCACATCATCCACATAGGCTAAAACTGGTAATATTGGGCTAAATTAGAAAATAACTACTTGTCCTTCAAGCAAAACGCTTTCTAATTTGTTGGTATGAAAAGAAAACAGGAGGGGTGCGAAAGCACACCCCTGCCAGACTCCTCATTTAATATGAAACTAGAGTATAGGCCCTGGAATGCCCAAATCAGATGGGTGCCCTGATATCACCATGCAGTTCCATCAGAACCATGATCAGGTACTCTGGTGCACCCTGTTGTAGTAGGACCTACCAAAGTCTTGCTCTGTTGACAAAAAGAATTGATAAAGGCTGCCTGGCTATGACCTGATATGCCCAAGTGGGTAACTTGGAGTATATATCAAAACATCAGGGTGGGAGATCAAAACAGCTGATTCTAGATTGATGTACTAGATTGATGTATTCAATACAAAAACAGACAATTGTAAACAGGTATATTTTTTCACTTTTCACAGAAAGGTGGGACAAGACGTTGTGTCAAAAATCTGACACAACGTCTTGTCCCACCTTTCTGTTTCACATGTTTTTGTGTGTTATGCTTTGAAAACTCATGGACTACGAGTTACCCTGGGTAGCACTTACTCATTTCTTCAAAGAAATGTATTATGTGTGTTAGAGAATGTGCACAAATGTAAGGCAAATTCCTCAATATTGAAGAGGGTGGTACTTAGCAGTACCCACGACTATGAAAGTGAAAACCTGTCCGTTTTATGTTGATCTGTCAAAAGTGAAAAAATATACCTGTTTACAATTGTCTGTTTTGATATTAAATACATCAATCTAGAATCAGCTGTTTTGATCTCCCACCTTGCTCTGTTGACATACATTGATTTGGCTAGAATTAGATAGCGGTTTAAGGCCTGATTTACCATACTTGGACCTTCCGGTAGGCCTAATGGAGAATCTTATCATATATTGTGGTAATTAACTGAACGAGTATATAAAACAGTAACGTTAGGGCAAAGATTTTAATTGGGATATTGGTCTATTTGAAACTGGGGATGCATTGTTGCCTTTTTCGTAAATTAGAATCAGCAGGGTATCCTTCCATTACATCAGGAATTCATTGCTATTAACCAGCCGTGAAACAGGGAATACAAAAGACACGCCAAAAAAATGGGATTGTGTTTAAATAAATCCACAGATATCCTCTCGGTTCTGGGGGCTTCATCAGACTTCTGTACATAGTTTGAATTTGTTACGTCTTCACATGAGAAACTCAGAATAGCAGTACTATGTGCTCCCAGATTTAAGAGTGACATTTTGTGTAAAGTGCCATATTGTAATCCAAGAACCTAACTCTTTTCCTTAGGAATCAGTTAGATAAAGTTTATTTGTATACTATCCTTTTAGTGTCATTGAATCCAATGGCATTAATCACATCATTTCGAAATACCATTACTTGTGGAATTAAGCAGTATTTTCTATAGATCCACCACCATCGAAATGGACAATTACTGATTAGTAACGCTCACTAAGAATACAAATAATCTATTTGCATTGCAGGTAATCCCACCTCACATTCGTGGTGGGGTTTCGAAACATTAATTGAAGCACTCGGGAGCTCATTTTGCTCTTTGGCTTGGCGTGAATGAAAGGAGTAAATGCATATAAGGCACCAGCATAAAGCAGGCAGACTCCATACAGATCCATTGTACATGCTGCCTGTGCCTACCTATTCCTGTTTGATGCAGCAACTTCCTCAAGAACTGCCAGTTGAATGCTTTTTCAGCATACAGCGATAAGAATACTGGATTACTGAGTTCTCTCCCAACTAAGACCTCAGATTTAAACTATTTCTAACAGTATCAGTGCCCTGCCTACCCCGATTGAAGTCAACTTGATCAGTTTGGTGAAAATATTTTAAACCTAGATGTCAGAACTCTTTGCATATATTTTGAGAAGAAAAATGGTTTGGTTTACCCCTCAGATTCTTTCGGGTCTCTTCTACTCTTCTACTCGTAGTGATTACCGAGGTGATAGGTACAAGGAATGATTGGGGGGTTTCATCTACTTGTAGTATTCCATTATACATTATAGCAAGAAACACAGCTAATTGGTCTGATGATTTCCTCAACCCCATCCACTTGATCACCTACTGAATTACTGGCTAGTAATACTGCTATACAATGCATTGGCATTATTTTGGGATCATTTGGGCAGATTCGGACCCAAATATTCACATAATTCTGACAGTGACCCTTTACCCTTATTGCTGTAAGTGGAAAAAATAAAAATGGGCAAAGCACTGGGCTATTTCACAGGGTATGCAAACTCCTCTCCTGTGTGTGACCTAGGCATCTGAAGCCACTCTATTCAATCGCATATTGACTGGGAGTACATCAGCTATGTGCCACATGACAAAGTTCCATGTTTAGCTCAGAGAACATCTAGTGGGGGTGACATAGGGGCATGGCGTCTCCTGCTATGGGGCAGTCCTTCACAGCCCTTCACCAATTCAAAGTCCGATGTGCAACCCTCATAAAGAGCCACGCCCAAGGGGAAGAGACGGTCCTACAACTAGGTCACAGGGTCAGTCTGTCAATGTTGGTGTGTGGATAACGGGTTTTGAAAGGGGTTTGGGGCTGTTGGCAGATGGAAGTAGTTTGGAGCAGAATAGGAAGGAAAAGAAAAGAAGATGCTTGTCGAGGGGAGGCTGAAGAGTAGAAGTGGCTTGGAGTGAGAGGAGGAGGGTGTATAACATAAGGAGGTGATTGGAGAAAGTGAGTGACAGTTAACAAAAGGTGGTACAAGTGAGACATCGGGGAGAGGTCTGACAGGGAAAAGGAGTTGGTCGGAGTGATACTTAGGACGGACATAGGATGAGTTTGAAAAAGTCAAAATGGGAGGTGGTAGAAGTGAAATAGTAGGATTGTAGTGCACATTATAGGCAGATTGTAGGATTGAAACATCAGAAGGAGTTTGGTGAAAGTCAAAAGGAGGTGGTAGGGTGGAAAATCAGGAAGAGGTTGACAAAAGTCACAAGGAAGTGGTAGGCGAGAGGCATTAGGAGGAAGATGGTGAAAGTCAAAAGGAGTAATTGGAGAAGTTGAGGGGGAGATCAGAGAACACCAAGATGAAGTAACAGGAGAGTTGACGGAAACAGCAGAACAACATGCAGATAGACAGGAGAGGAAGGTTCTAGAGGATATGGTTGGCCTGAGGCAGAGGTTAAGAGAAAGACCCAAAGGTAGGCTGGGGAGCTAGCACGTGGCATATCACCTAGGAGGGACATGTAAAGAGAAGGAGTATAGAGGTGATCAGATGGGAAAGGTGATAAACAGTGGAGAGGGAAGGGAATTCCCATCAGGATCCCCTAGAACAGATGTGTGCAAACTTTGGCTCTCCAGATGAGTTGTACTGCAACTGACATCAGCCATAGTCAGCACAGTCAAGGCCAGTGATAATAGGGGTCGTAGCCCAAGAGATCAGGAGAGCCCGTTTGCAGACCCCTGCCCTGGAGAAAGTGAAATTAGTCCAAGCTCATCACATCTATCTTTCCCTCATACCAAGACTTCTCCAGTTGCCACAAGTACTAAAAGCAGCATTTTCTTCACTTACCAAAATCTTTGGTAAGCGAGATACTAACAGCTACAGAGGTGCAGGGTGTGGGAAGCCCCTTTAAGCCCACAATGAAAGGTGCAGGAAAGGTGCAGGAAAGCAGAGCTTTCGACCTCCTTAAGCCAGCGACAAGGAACTAAGGCATGGGATGTAGGGCAGAGCTATAACCTGCTTGAGGCAGCCTGAGGGCATCCTACGAGGCTGCCAATCACAGGGCATGAACCCTGCAGACCCTAAGTGCGGGTGAAGCCACAAAGCCATTGACTGTGTTTAAGCTTTCATCTTTATTTGGCCCAACTTGTACATGATATCCCTAAATGAAATACCTGTAAAATAAATGCCTGTCTTGGTTTCATTTTTGATCCCATCACCTTTGTGATACCCCTTCTCATAGAATATTTGTTTTCTAAGGTGCAACTTCCTGAAAACCGCTGCCATCTAAAGTGGTTTCCTTTGTTCTACCTTGGTTTACATTTTTTTC
The DNA here is from genome assembly GCF_040938575.1 of Ambystoma mexicanum. Classification (NCBI taxonomy): domain Eukaryota; kingdom Metazoa; phylum Chordata; class Amphibia; order Caudata; family Ambystomatidae; genus Ambystoma; species Ambystoma mexicanum. The sequence continues at coordinate 979,183,111 of NC_090927.1, forward strand.
AATGAGATCCCCATCTCTTTCCCTTCCTGAGTGAAGTTTATACTCCGATTATTGAATCTCATTTCTAAGTTTCACTTCTAGGATTCCCCTGTCTCACTTTCTGTGGGTCCCCTATGCAATTTAAACCACTTGAAAAGTAGCTTTGGGAGCCACCCAAACCTTTCTTATGGGATTATATCCTGTATAATTAGTTTCAAAGAAATACTCCATTTCTTCAGCTGGGTGTTCGCTAAAACGTTCAACCCACAAGTGTCTTGTTACATTGCCAAATGCCTTCCCCTAACTGAGAAGCCTCTATATCCATTGTCAAAACTTCCATGTTTGACAACCAAATTATCTGAATGTTACACGTAGTTGCCAAATATTCCTGACCCACTTCTACTTAAGCAATAAACCCTAGCGGGCAGGAGCATTACCGGGTCAGGTAATGCCCCAGGACTGATTTACTGGACTCAGGGCCTTAACGGTAGAACCGGGGCATTGCCAGACCCGGTAATGCCCCCCTCCGGTTGTGTTTATTGCTATTAGCACCCTGACATGTTGTACCAGGATGCAAATAGTTTTTTTTTTCAGGTTTAGAGATGGCGTGTTTAACTTTTCTCAACTTGAAAATGAATACAAAACAAGATGGCTACCATGGAGAACGGAAAGGGGAACTACATGTATTGCCTTCTCCCTTTCCATGGCGGCCATTGTCACAACGGAGATGCACCGGGGACACTGAATGTTCCCGGCAAGGGACAAAGGAGCGCAAGGTAAGCAGGGGAGGGGTGGGTTGTCTATGTGGCAATTGGGGTTGAGGGGTGTACGAAATGAGGGGAAGGGGAGCGTGGCGCACTTACCTGAATCACCAGCCGGGAAGATGGTGGTAAATCCCCCGTTCTGAGCTTCCTGATTGGCTGGAAGGCCCCCCCCCACACAACCCCCGGGTACTACTAATACATATGCAATACTTGTATAGGTAAGATGGTGTGGGGAATAAAAGGTTAACCTCTTCATTCCCTGATTAAGCTTCCGCCAAATATCAGTTCAAAAATAACAATAAATGTTCTCTTTAATAATATACTCCTCTGCATTCATTGGTAGTTCTGCCCCTTCCCTAAAAGACTGACAAGGCGTATCTGGATCAAAAATCATATTGAAAAGTCATCCCAGGAATATGCTCCCTCTATCTATGTATAGCCCCTCATATCACCATTGAAGTTCCCAATCTACCCTTCATCCGAAGCAGTCCAAAATGCCCTTTTAGTCAGCACCACAGAAAACCTTAAAGTTCTAGGTACTAGGATCCCCACTCCACCTTTTTCTAGATATCAGACACCCAAAATGTATCCCTGAATACCTGCTGCTTCTCTTGCCTCCTAATCTGTGTTTCAGAAGAGCATACTAGGTTACTCTTCTTAAAGTCCTGTGAAACTATTGATCTTTTCCATTGACAATTCAGGCCTCACCCCATTTAATGTTGCTATTTTAATACCACCTACGTGTTCAGCCATAGGAATTTGCTTGAGAAAATTAATGAAAGTAATTTCTTCATCCACCAGATGTCAGACTGGACACCAGGGAATCCACTCCCCACGCCCAAAAACAAAGAACTGTCGAATAACATAGACAACAATACATAACAAATACTTGAAAGACCTCTCATCTGAGAAGTTTCAATAATGCCTTACCACATTATGGCCAAGACAACCACAGTGACATACGGCTGCAAAGGGGATAACACCCAATTGGTTTCCAGCATTCCACCAGCCTCAGGTACCAAACCTTATAATCAACCAACAAACTACCTCTCATCAAATTCCATTAAGGGGAGTTTCTGAGTCTCATCACCTTGTTCAACACAATGCAACAACAACGATTGACAACAATCGTGCATAGCCATCCTTGTCCCTAGCCATTAGACATTTCAGTTGATATTAAGAGCCAATTACTCACCCTTTCCCCAGGGAAATCATCATAGATGGAGCAAGACCAGAGCCCCCTTCAGATCTCATTGAGTGACTGTGGTATGATCAACCTACTGTACGTCTGAGTAGCAAAAATGTCATTCCTCGCCCAACTTGATATAGATAGCTTTTGTAAACCACCTGATCCCCCTTGATAAGCCAATAAAGCAGTCTTTCCATCCATTTCCTCCTAGTGTCACATTGCCTGCTCCACTTCTTCTAGGTTCAGGATTCTGTATTCATCTCCCCCACATTTGAATAGAAAGTCAACTGGAGAACACCATCAATAACGTGCATTGTGCTCTTTAGGCCAAGCTGTCAATGCTTTACACTCCTTTCTGTTTTTGAGTGTCAGCAATGTTAAATTGTGATAAATACACACATGTGTCCCCTTCTTTTTTTTCTTGTTCATAGGTTAAAAACAAACCTTCTACACAAATTGATTAACCAGAGGGAAAAGCAATGTCAGTGGCATTCAAATTGAGATTACATTTTTAGGTTAAGATTACATTCCAGTATTACACAAAGTTAACAAATCGCAGCACACAAAGATTAAAAACAGAATCTACAAAAATATTAAAAAAGTGTTAATTAAAATGCAAGCTTTCGACCATACATAATACGCTGCAGCCATGATAACTCATTCTGCTCTCAACAGAGTGCTCCAGAACTGGTCACCTTCTCTGTTAAAATCATTAGTAATAAAACCGGCATAGCCTTTACCATAAGAAGTAGCCATTCCTGGGCATTGTGTTAAAATGTGACGGGCAGACTCTATGGCCAGATTACAGAGGCAACATTATTTTCTCCCTCGGTAAATCTTCCATCTACCTGTATGTTCAAGAGTAAGTAAGATATTCATGTGGAGGTAGGTAATGAATCTTTGAATGGGGGCCTAATAGAGCTTTCTCAGGCAGGTTCAGGGGCCGTTTCTGCCAAAACCCTGTCTGCTGTATTCAGCATAGAGTGTGATCTATCATAGGCGATCACCATTACTACAATGATCGAGAGCGCAAGCCTTCTTCTTTAAGAGAAGGGCCCAGTTAGGAAGGGTTATAAATTCATTTAGGGAGCGATTCGAGTAAGTTAGCTGGGTATCTGAGTCCACACACAGCTGCAATAGAAACTCGTTATTGCAGGACCATGTGTTTGCAGAGGCAAAGTAGTGTAAAAGACTGTTAGGCATGTCAGTTGCGTGGAGTATTGTGATGCACATGCTACTACTCTGCGTAAGCCAGTGGGATCTTAATGATTGTCGGCCCAATTTGTATCAAAGAGCCTCCACTGGTACTGACTGCGGCACCTCAAGGATAGATCTCAATATTTTGCTTTCGAGTCTGCTGACCCAACTCATCAGATGCTGCGGAATAGCAGCCAGCCCATATAATATTCCTGGTACTATACTTTTCCAATAAAGGGCCACCTGACCCTTAATACTATTACCTCCCTTAAGACGGATGAATTTTTTTTAAAAGAAACCATTTCTTCAGTATCTTAAAACATATATAATAGTTATAGAATTCCAGCGTAGGTGAACTACATATAGGAAATCACAGATATGTCTATTGGTCTGCAACTTCTAAGCCAGTCCCATTCATGTGCCAGTCGAACACTGGCCTGCTAGAGCGCATACCAACTACCAAAATTTTGGTTTTGTGAACGTTAATGGTTAGTTTATTCATGTGTGCAAATATGGCCGGTGCATTAATAGATTGCTGCAGCCCAATTGGTGTGCGATCCAACAGTACCATGTCGTCGGCATAGCAGAGACAGGGCACCACATGTTTACCAATTTTGGGGGAAAGATTTTGGACGGTTTGAATATATGGGCCCATATCACTCACATATACATTATAAAGTAGGGTTGCAAGTACAGCATTCAAATTTATATAGGAGTTAATCTTATCGGATGTTCCTTGGGCCCCTCACTATACGATTCCCCTGTTAATTTACATTGACTTGAGCCAGGAATGTATTCATTTTGTGGGGTCTTTGTAGTACAAATGACCACATCAATATAGCATGATCACTAATGGGAGTAAATGCAACATCAAGGTTAGTACAATGTTCCCTCGTAGACTTGTCCATTAATACAAAGTCCAAACAAGAGAAGCAATTACTATTGGTCCATGTATATGGTATCAGCCCTTTGACCCCCTTTCCACAGTTCAAACGGGTCATGTCAAATCTCCTCATGAATAACAGCCAGGAATGGTCTTTACCACCAACATTACCAAGGTCAACTTCCATTAGACCGTAATTGGTCTCACCCATATCATGTAATTTATACGGTTGGGAGCATTCAGATCACCCGCAATTATCATTCTCCCACCAGGATATCTTTCACATCAGGTTCCCAATATTTTCTCCATAATTGTTAACATTTCTTTAGCCTTAGCCGAGCTGGGGGGGGGTAGGGGGGAGGTAGATGTTGATGATCAGCAGATGGAAGTCAGTCAAATCTATGGTAATCAGGATTACAGCCAATACATATGGAGAGATAATTTCCTCATAAAATGGGGAGACTTTCATGAAAGACTTGACACCAAGAATGAGCCCGCCAAATGGACGACCAAGGGACCCACGTTCTGCATGTCTAGAAGTCATGTTGAATCTGTCAATATATAAATTGTTCATGGCCCAGGTTTCTTGCAGCATGAATGTCACTATTAGTAGTAATTGAGGTTCCGATAGGATGTTTCATGAATGAGCTATGACCCTGTGCATTCCAACAAAGCATCTTCAGCACCTTTACAAAATTGGAATTTCAGTAAGAGTCACCCGTTTCTTGTTCCCAATAGGGTTTACTCATTCCTTCCAGGTTCATCTGAATGGGTCGATCCTCGTGAGATCTTGTACCTGATGAAAAATTGCTCAACAGCTGGGGATGATGCAATTTCCCCAATTTGCGGCTCTGCACCTCCGATGCCCTTCCCTTTCGGATGTGGTCGTTAGTAACTGGTGGGGCACAGCAGATCGTTAATTTGAATCCCAGAGACTCATGAGCCGGTGCACCCATACAAAGCAGAGAGACAATTGCTGGAGAAGTTGGATTAATAAGCGCTCAATTGGACGCACTATCACGTTTATGAAGTTCGACCCCGCGAATGTCTTCACTCTTGATTGAAATTAACCACTCGATTTTCCTCCATAGTTGCAGGATCATTGATCTATTTAAAAAGGGGCTTTTGCAAGTGGGTTTGATTTCTTCCAATTTAACTATTGTCCCCAATTCAGTCCACTGATAGAAATTAGTCGGGGGTTGGGAGGACTTTGTGCTATTATTCGGTTGCTGTGATTTTGCATGTGGGCAGTGGTTTGATAAGTGAGAACAGGTGGGTTGGACAGAGGAGAGTGATAGAGCCCACATTGCTCACCAGGCCCTGCCACTTTCTTTGTGGCAGGGGCGGTGGGCGCCAGTCCCCCTCTGGAACAAACCCACTTGTCCAAAGGACCTCTAAGTTCTGCATGTCGGCTAGACCCATCACCCTGGTCTTTGACAAAGATGGCAATAGATCCCTTATCCTGTCTGACTCCTCGGGCAGCTGCTTTATGCTTAGATAGATAACCTGTGGGCTTAAGGAGTTCAGCCCGTTTGAGTGATGGTCGGGCTTTATTTGTTGAAATCTTCTTTCCATGTTGCATCAGCTGCCTGGGAGGGGGCGACCTGAGCAACGAGATCTCAATACAAAGTGCTTTGATAGCTTCCTCTTTTCCGAAGCAGCCGTAATGCATAAAGGGTTGTTCTGCCCTACTTCCAACCTCAAAGAATCTGGAATTTCATTATAGCCATCTTCAAATTCACAGCCATGTTGGCTGACAGGAAACCAGAAGTGATTAAGGGCAGACAATCAATGCCTTGAACCAATTCTGAAGGGGATAGCACAATGCGCAATATTGAGTTCCTAACCGTTTGTCAGGATACCATCCACAACTATTGCCAAAATGTATTTAAACTCCAGCTGTTCAGCTGCAAATTTTATATTTAAAATAGAAAGGGCATACATTTGGGAAATTAGGGTAGACGTACTAAAGGATGACAGATCCCCTTGTTGTGTGGTAGCAGGTTCATCTTCATCCGAAGAATTGGTCCCAGTATATGCCCCTGTATTGGTGACCAAGGCTTCCAGATCGGGAGAAGCCGACAAAATTAGTCCCCATAAGGTTTTCACCCTGGGAAGACCCTTGTCCAAGTGAATTTCTTTGAAGAGTGTGGCAAAGCTTAAATAGCTAGCCATTATTGATACTGAAAGAATGGCTCGAGTTGCATATATCGATAGCCGGGCTGTCACTGGCAAAGGCACCGCCCCATGTGCCAATTGATTAGTTGCATGATCAGAAGGAGCCACTGACCAGAGGCTTGTGATGTTTGCCTGTTTATTAGTCCCAGCTTTTTTTACGTGTCTTTCACCCCTTTTTTGTGCAAGGGGTGCCCCTGATACTCCCATGGCTCCTTAAAGGACTGCGGGGGCGCTTACCAGGCTTAATGTGCAAGCTACGGAGACAGTACTTTTTTTCATCATATCTTTCATGACTTGATGGAAGAGGCACAAAGTATCAGGAAGAAGTGATGTGCTTACCTTTCCGATCGGAAAGGAAAAGGAATCGATCTCAAAGTGTCCGGGTGAAAGCGGTGTGTAGCATGAGATCCACCCGCCGGTCCTAGAAAGCAAACTTGGCGGGTTCACAGAACCACAGACCCGCACACCAGAACAGATAGATGAAGGTTGAATTGCCTCCTCCCATGCAGGAATCAGTGGAAAGAGAGGAGAGACTCCTTTTTTGGCAGTAAAATCCAGCAAGGCAGCAAACAAAAACACAGAGTCTACAGCCACAGGAACACTCTATATAGGAGCAGCTAAATGCCTCTGCAGGGAGTCCCGCCCCTATTTTGCCTATATGCTGGAGACCGGAAATTGTGACATGTGCAACGCCAGTGATGGTGCTGATTACACGAAAAGCCTTCGAGACAAGATATCCACTGAGAAAACCCTATCAGATGTATCCCCGAAGAGATGACGGTCTCCTGAATGAGAACCCTGAAGAAGCGTGAAGATGTGAAAAGGAGAGGCTGGTGATGTCACAAGAAATGAGCATGACGCACTGAGAAGGATGACCGAAGAAGAGAAGGCGTAGACGTTATAGAATCTGATGGTGAAGTAAAGAATCGAGAAGACTTTCATGTGCGGAATGAAGATTGCACGTGTGAAGAAGCACTGCAGAAAATGCAAGTCGTTTTTATAACTGTACAGATGCCGTAACGCAAGTAGACTAAGTAATCATAAAAGCTGGCTATACATAGTGAATAGATCGCAGGCGGTGCCGCCAATATATATGTATACGTGTAGAATCTGGACATTCAATGTCAAAACTTTAGTAAGCTCAACCCATGGAGAAATGAGGATTGATAGTTGTGTATGTGTCGCAGCAAGGAAATAAGCAGAGGCTCGAAGATAGACCAAAGGAAGATTGTTTGGCCTGGTGTCAAAGGCTAAAGCAGCCAAAACTGGTTATCATTTCTTGAAGAACAGTGAATGTGAGACGCTGAGGCATCCCTTGTTAAGTTGCAAAGAGAGAACTCCATGAGTGCCAAGTTTCTGTATTCAGGACAAATAAATGCTATAAAACGGGCCGATTCACGGTCTCTGATCATGTGAGTCCAAGATGGAAACAGATGTGGGCATGCAAGCCTGAACCTTGTTAAGAAGATGCTCACACTCCCTTATACTCCCAGGAGAAAGAAGCAACCACAAGGCCAAGTTCAAAGACAATCTGAATGGCAGATGACATGAGTGATGAGAGATAATGGGCTAATTGGGTGGGGAGACACAGTCAAGTCCACACACAAACACCCGGGGTACCAACTTATGTGCTGCTAGAGAATTGAATTCTCCAGAAGTGCACAAGTGTGCCAACCAATTGTAGAAGGCCATATAATGAAGAGCCTTCTAGTTTGAGAGCCAATGAGATGAACAAGTTACTAACCAACTGGTAACGTTCTTTTGACTGGATGTTCCTCCCACGTAGTCCTCATCTATGATAGTCGTATCTCGCCAGCTTTGCTGCTTTGGAATTTCTTTTCGGCAGAGGGCGCTGTGCACGAGGTCGTGGCATCAATGTCCCTCAAGGGCCGCAGTGGCACGTCGATGTCACCAGTAGTACAAATAGCTCATTCCACGGCCGTTGGCTTCAGTTCTGTTTTTAAGTTATAATTCGAGGAACCTTCCAGGCGTGTCTCAGACTGTAAGCTCTTCGCAAACGCAAAGTGTATATCACGCAAATTGTACATTGGGGAAGGTTGGGTGGGGCGATGAGGATTACATGGGTGGACATCCAGTCAAAAGAACGTTACCAGTTGGTAAGTAACTTGTTCTTCGAATGGCTTGTGTCCTCCCATATATTACTCATCTATGATAGCCTCCCAAAGCAGTAAGGAAATAGGAGGTGGGAGTACTATTTAGCTTTATCATGGATGGAATGAAGTACTGCTTTTGTAAATAGCCCTTCTTGGGAAGATGAAGAATCTAAGCAGTAATGCTTAACAAAAGTATGAATTGACGCCCAAGTTGCAGCTGAGCAGATGTCAATTACGGGGACTCACCTCTGAAGAGCCGCAGAAGTAGACATGCCCCTCGTGGAATGAGCTGTAAACCCTTCCGGTGGCTCCTTCCCTGCTAACTTGTAACACTCCACAATAGCTTGAGTAATCCAGCGGAATATAGTTTGATTTCTCACCGCTAATCTCAATTTCGGACCAGTGTAACCTACAAAAAGTTGGTCATCCTGGCGTAATTTTGCAAATTCTCGCTATATAAAAACTCAGAGCCCTTTTTGGGTGTAGTCTGTGCAACCACTCCTCCTCTTTGCCCAAATGAAGGGGAGGGTAGAAAGTTGGAAGTATTATTTTTTGGGACAGTTGAAAATCAGAAACGACTTTCGGCAAGAAAGATGGTTTAACCTTAAGAACTACCTTATCCTTATGAAAAATAGTATATGGAGGTTTGCATGAAAGAGTCTGCAACTCGATTACCCTGCGGGCTGATGTTAGTGCCACAAGAAGGGCAGTTTTCAATGTCAAGAGCCTTAATGGGCAGGAATGTAAAGGCTCAAAGGGTATGCCTGTTAGAAACTTTGACACAAGATTTAAGTCCCAGGCCGGGACATGAAATGGTACTCGAGAGTACACGTTAGTGAGTCCCTTCAGAAATTGGATAACTAATTGAATCTTAAAATAAGAAACCTCCTCTGAGGAGCGCTTAAAGACGGAAAGCGCAGCCAAGTATCCTTTTATTGTGCCAATTTGAAGCCCCAGATTGGCCAGATGCAATAAGAAGGACAACACTATAGGAGTGCCACATTGAAAAGGATCCACATTCTTGTCCTTGCTCTAGTCACTGAACTTATTCCAACGACACTGGTACAAAGATATTGTTTCTGGCCTTCTGGCCGAAAGCAAAATCTCCATTATGTCGTCCGGGAGATCCCAATCCTTATATCTCAGCCTCTCAGAAACCATGAGTGAAGGTGGAGTGTCTTGACCTCTGGATGGAGAACCCGACCTTCCTCTTGCGAGAGAAGATCCTCTCTTTGTGGAAGACGTATAGGAGGGCAGATGAACATGTCCAGAGGTCCGGGTATCATGTCCTCCTGGTCCAATCCGGAGCAATTAGGATCATGGTTGTCCCGAACTTTCTCAACCACCTGATTACACAAGGAATGACTGGGACTGGAGGAAACGCATACAAGTGTGGAAATTCCTAGTCCACTACTGCCTGCTCAGAGTATCCGCCGCTGTGTTCTGCTCTCTGGCTAGGTGAACCGCCGACATATTCCTTCTTGTGTTGCCCAGAACCAGAGCTGCATTGCCTGTCTGCGCAGTGGTAGTGACCCTATGCATCCTCTCTTGTTGAGGTAGTTCATGGCCACTGTGTTGTTCGTCATTATCAGGATATTCTTTCCTCGCACAGATGGCAGAAAGGCTTTCAGTGCTAGTCTGATCGTCCTCAGCTCCAAAAGGTTGATGTGTAGTTTAGACTCCGATGCAGACTAACGACAGCTGATTATCAGATCGTTGGCATGGGCTCCCCACCCAGTGAGTGAGGCGTCTGTCACTACAGATATCTCCGGCCATGTCTCCCAAAAAAATCTCCCTTGAGAATATTGTCCTTGCAAGCCCACCATAGAAGGTCTTGAGCAACTCTGCCCGGAACATGCAGAAGATCCGACATGTTCCCTGAAAACTGGAACCGCTGAGTCCTGAGGGCCGATTGAAGGGATCTCATTCTCAATCTGGCCTCTGGCACCAGAAAAATGCAGGATGCCATGAGGCAGAGCAACCTCAGAAAATCGTAGGCTGGTAGACGCTGGGCATTTTGGAATTTTGTTACCATCTGCAGAATGTGTTGAGCTCTCACCTCGGGAGCCAAGGCTTTCCCTGCGAAACTATCCAAGACCACTCCGATGAACTGGAGCTTTTGGGGATGGTATTATATGGGACTTCTTGTAATTGAGGGAGAAGCCCAGTTGGTGAAGGAAGTGGCAGGTGATGCTCAGATGTTCCTGGGCCTGTTTGGCAGAACGAGCCCTGATTAACCAATCATCAAGGTAGGGGTATACATGAATCCCCCCCAATGCTGAGATTCGCTGACACCACCGCCATCAGCTTGGTGAAAAACCTCAGGGCGCAGGTCAGCCCGAATGGCAGAACTCGAAACTGATAATGAGAGCCACCAACCACAAACCTCAGATACTTTCTGTGCTTGAGATGGATTGGCACATGAAAGTAAGCATCCTGAAGGTCCAATGATACCATTCAGTCTTGGAGTTGGAGAGCCTGAAGGATCTGGAAAGTGTGACCATCTTGAACTTGTCCTTCCTGAGGAACTTGTTCAAGTTTCATAAATCCAAGATGGGTCTCAGTCCTCCGTTCTTCTTGGGGATGAGAAATTAAGGGGAATACCAACCATTGTTCCTCTCCGCTACAGGTACATGTTCTATTGCACCTTTCTCTAGCAGGGTTTATATCTCCTGCACAAGGAGCGGATCTGGAATTTTGACAGAGCTGGCTCCCGGTGAATGACCCCCAGGCCTCTTTAGAAAAGGAAGGCAGTAACCTTGGGATACTGTTTCCAGTGCCCAAGCATCTGAAGTAATGCCCCGCCATTTGTTCAGATTCTGAGAGATTCTGCCTCCCACTGGGGTCTTGTGGGCTAAGGCCTCGGAGTGGCTTAGAGGCAGCTGCAGCAGCAGCTGAGGGCAAAGATGCCGCTGCTGAGGCTGATTTAGCACTCCTTCCTCATCCACCACAAGGGAATTTCCTTTGTCCTTTCTGTACAGCCTGTCCTTTTCCTCTACCAAAGGAGGAGTAGTAATGAAAAGAACGACCTCTCCAGGAAGATGAGCTTGAATAAGGTTGCTGAGGTTGCCGAATGGAGGCGCTAAGGGACTTAGCTGCCACCCTGGAGTCCTGCAGCTTCTCCAAGCTTTCGTTCGCCTTGCTGCCGAACAACCTTGAGTCATCAAAAGGCATGTTGAGAAGCCTGGCCTTCACATCCAGGGCTAACCCTGACTTTCTCAACCATGCAAATCTGTGCGGTACTGTGCTTGCAGCCATGGATCTGCTAATGCTGTCAGCAGTATCCAGCCCTGCTTGGCGATACTCCCCCATCGGCTCCTTGCCATCCTTTATTATATTCAGAAAGCCTTCCCTTTCTTCACCTTCTGGAATATGTTCAGCTGCCCCTTTAATACAGTCCCACAAGGTATGGGTAAAACTGGCTAGGTTGCAGGTGACATTTGTGGACATTAGGGCTCTACTGCCTGAGGTAAACACCTTGCAGGCCCAAGCGTCCACCTTCTTATCCTCTCCATCTGGGGGAATAGAGGAATAGGCTGACTGTCTGGAAGAAGTCGCAGCCTGGATCACCAAGCTTTCAAGTGTAGGGTGTTTCCTGGGATAATCAGGGTCACTGGAAGATGGTCTATACTTTCTGGTAAAGCTCCTATTAATAGCTGAACCAGACTCAGGAGTCTCCCAGTTAGCTTCTACCTTCCTTTGTAAGGCCCTATGGAAGGGTAGAACTGGGTTGTTTTGCAGACCCTGATCCAGAATGTCTGTCATAGCATCCTGCTCGAAGGTTGGTGAGGCCCTGCTCCAACCCATGAATTCAGTCACCTTGTTCATAAGGTTCCTGTACCCTGTATCAGTGTGCTCTGAAGGGTCAGGTTTTGCAAACTTCAACTCTGGTGACATATCTAGACCACTGGCAGAGTGGAGGGAGTCGCAGAGGTCTTTTCACCTTGACTCAGGGTCAATAGGTGCCTCAGGAACTTCTCTAGAGCCATATTTGACTCCTAACGGGGAAATATCCCCCTCAGAGGCACTTTCCTCTTCAAAAATAGAGGACATTGGCCCTCATTACGACCCTGGCGTTGGACCATGGTGCTATTAGCACCATGGTCCATGCCGGTCTCCGCCATGGTGGATGGCGGAATTACCGCCCCCATCACAAGGTTGGCGGGGGCGGTAATTCCCCATTCACCATTTGCCCTTCCTCATTCCCATTTTGCCCCATAGGGCATAATGGGAATGGGGAAGGCGATAATTACGGCACCGCTAATAGCGGTTGCCGTAATTATCGCTAAGGTCCCTTTGCGGCACCCACTTTAACGGCTGGTCTACACCAGCCGTTAAGTACGGGTCCCGCAAAGGGACCTTGTAATCAGGCGGTAATGGTTTAACGGCGCCGCCGCCTTTTACGGCGCCGTTAAACCATTACCGCCTGGGTCGTAATGAGGGCCATTGACTTAAAAAAGTCAGACCTCTGTACAGGTTTGTAGATTCTTTCCTGTACTGGAATTTGTCTCGAGGAATTTGAAGGAACCGTCAAAGGCATCAACGGTTTCTTTGATGGAGATGCCTTTGACTTTGGCGTTGAAGCGGTCGGCGCCGATGGCGGCGATGAAGTTGTCGATAGTCTCGACGTTTTATGTTTCTTGGACGGAACCAGGGATCGACTCGATTCCTGGGTCAAAGCCTTCAAAGTCTTGGTGTCAAGTCGAGAATGTCGAGTCTCAGACTCACTACTTGCCGAAATAGTTTTTGACCTGCCTGCATTGTCCAAGGGAGCGACCGGGGTCTGAGTCTTGCAAGGCTCTTTAAGACGGTCGGGGCCGCATTCTCAAAGATTTGCATCATTTCCACCCTGAAAGCATTCCACTTGCTGGGGGAATTCGACCTAGTTGGGCATCATATCACCTCCCTGGAGGTGTCTGAAGATGAAGAGGGAGACCTGTGATGTCTTTTCTTTGACTTCTTAGAAGAAGAAGTCGAAGAATGTCTCAACCAACTCCTCGATCGAGACCTCTTCGGATGTTTGTGCCGAGTGGAGTCTCTGGACTCCATGGTTTTTTTGTATTTCTTCGAAGAGCCTTTTGAAACTTCCTGCCCCACCGCCAATTTACCTTTTCCTTTGCGAACAGCTATTTCGTCATAGACGGAAGTCATAGTCGTCGGTTCGATGATCTTTACCCAGACACCAAAGGCAGACCCAGTGGGCATCTGTGATGGACATTTTTGCCCCACAGTCATGACACTTTTTGAAACCCGATTTAGGGGTTGAATGAGTAGATGAAGGGGGAGCATGCCGTTGTCTTGAAGCAAAGCTTGGAAAAACGGAACTGAAGCAAACGGGGGCGGCACAAGCTATTTGTACTACTGGTGATGTCAACACGCCACAGCGGCCCTTGAGGGACATCAACGCCACAACCTCGTGCACAGCACCCTCTGGTGAAATTATTTTTCCGAAGCAACGAAGCTGGCGAGATACGACTATCATAGTTGAGGAATACGTGGGAGGACACAATCCATTCAAAATTGGGTTTCTAATCACTGTCAAAGATGACTTTCACAAAGGAGGGGCATAAGTGGCCCGACTGACTATAGAGACCCAATTACAATCCAATCCCTTATAGAAAGTACACTTAGATACTCCCCTTAGTTCAATCACAATCCCATGTAGGTTTTTGTAGTTTGACACATAGTATGATGGGTTTCTGCTACAAAAGTAATATTTTTTTATGAAATGTGTTGAGACCATGCTGTGAGACGTCCGTTGATGTCCATTGTACTCCCTGTTTTAGACAACTGAGAATAAAACAGACACTTTGCCAACTTCCTGAATCAGTCTTCTTATTTAGTGTGAGAGTTATTCTCCATCCCATCCATCATAAAATGTGGTACCTTCATTAAAAGGACCATAAGGGTTCACTTGGTAGCATGTCGGATGGTTTGGTAACAAGACCCATCGACCAGTGGGACTCCAGGGTTTCGGACGATCGAGTGCCCTCCGCCATCTAGCTGGAAGATCATGAGGTTTCCTGTGGAGAGAGGCCGATATAGAATCCTTGCAAGAAAATCGAGACGTGGGATGGGTCCCTCTTTGACGAAATCCCTTCTGGTTTCCACAGGCGATGTGCGGACAGAAGGCGATAGTGGACGATTGGAGGGGAGTCGATACCAAAGGCCTCGAGCTGAACGAGCGAATGGCGAGTAGACTAAGGGGAATGGAAAACTGAGGGGATGGGATTGTGGTAGTTTAAAAGTAACGGGTAGTTTAAAAGTAAGGGGGAAAAGTAACAGGGAAAAGTAAGAAGTGCATTTTTTGTGTGTAAATAAGTGATAGAGAGAAAGCACAGGAATCCTAACCCAAGGGGTTTTAGAAGGAGTTGTCATACACTTCAGTCGAAGTAAACTAGGCCATGTATCTGACAGGTACGTATAAGATGACAATTCAAATCATGTGATCAGGGTATTATTAGGGGCAGATACAAGAGGAGTGATCACTGAGGATAAATGTGAAGAGTCGGCTAGTCTGTCTGTTTGTGTATTTCTGGTATAGTAAGGTGTCGGAGAGTTACAGTTGTGTAAAGAGAACTGAGAAGGGGTAAAGGAGATATAGCATCTATCTAGAGAAATTGTCAGTACCGATTCAGAGGTAAACTGAGATTATTGAAAGTAGAGGTTTTGAGCAGCAATTGTTGGAGGGCGCTCATATTTGTTGTTTTCATTAAAACTATTTTTGTAAACACTGGTAAGTATCGACAGTCAATTGAGACTTGTCCCAGTGGGAGACATTACTCCTCTGATTCATTTATGTAAGACATTGCCAAAACACATGCCCAAACTTAAACAGTACAGTGCAGAGTGGGTGAAAGGTACAGCAGATAAGATGTTCATGCCATGGCCACAAGGGGGATCATTGTCGAAAGCAGTATTGCAACACATGACCACATACTTGCACGCTGCGTACACGGGACAGAAATTGGAGAAAAGGTTTGCTATTTTAGAGCTTTGGAAGATGTACCAGGAAGAGCGGGAGGATCCGCCATCTGAGTATTGGATGCTCAACCAGTGTAAAGAGGAAGGTGTGGAGCCTTCTGCTCCCCTTGCATCGCCTGAGGTAAAAAGTGATAGCACGGAAGACGTATGATTGTATCCATTAAAGGAACTGAAAGCGGCAATGGGGTATAGTAATCGGATATACAAACCGCCTGCTTGTAGTAGTGATGATAGTCCAGAGATGAAAAGAAAAGAGGAGATCTTTAAGGTGGGAAGAGAAAAGGGAGTGATCGAATATATCAGAGATAGAACAAGAGATCACGAGGTGGAAAGGAGAGAAGGATAAAGCTGACAAAGTAACGGTTGTACAGAACAAATGGATGGGAGGACAGATATTACTCAAGCTAGATGGGAAAAGCATTGAGGAAGTTAGGCAAAGGGAAGATCAAGATTAACAGGCTAGGAAAGACAGGGAACAAGAAAAGAGATTGAAGGAAGACAAGCAGAAAAGAAAGAGCAGACAGTGGCGAGAACAGAAGAGGAGCAGCAAAAGAAAGAAGAAAGCGAAGAGGAGCAAAGGAAATATGGCAATAGACAAAGCAATAGAAGAACGGGATAAGCAAGAAAGGAAGAGAGGAGGAAGCACAGAAGTTAAGGGAAGAAGAGAGAGTTAGATGCGTAGCAAGTAAGTGGAGAGAAGTAGATGAAGAGTTAGAACATAACAGGAGACATTGGGAACATGATATTGATCGTATTCAAAAGGAATTAATGGAACAGAGTCCAGTAATACAATGGATCAGTATAGAAGAGTTCCTTCAGTTACAGGGAGCAACGTCAGGGCCATCTAGAGTGAGCCTAGAAGAGAACTTCGATATAGGGAGTATCAGAGATAGGATTGATAAAGCCTATCAGGACTTAAGAGAAGGTGGCAAATCGGGAAGCCGAGGGAAGGGAGATCAAACCCTAGCCTTCCAATCACAAAGCAAAGAGGATAATCCACTCAGTCTTGAGCATAGAGCCTTGTTTTTAAGTAGACTGACCTTAGATAAGGGTGAAGGGGATGAGAGTCACACTAGTTGGGGACTAGATATGTCAGACAAGGAGAGAGAATTCTTCTGTGGGGAAGAGGGAGGAGGTGCATGTGCCCATGAGGGAGGGCTGCAGGCAGACAAGGAAGTAAGATGGTCTGATCTAGAGCAACCTAAAGAAAGAACGCCAGTCCCGATAGCATATTCAGAGCGGCCTAAAGGACGTTCGTATAGCGAGAAGGGAGAATCACTGCCATATGTAAACAGGTTAAGGTCATTGCCGGGAGGAAGGTGATCAGGAACCATTGTCCCCACAATGGATAGGCAGATGATAAGAGCCGATTGCGAATCAAGATTTATGCAGTTTCCCTTATTGGAAAAAGGGGGGGGTGACCACAGTATATTCCATGGCCACAGATGGATAAGGATCATTTAAGGTGCAAACTCCCCAGTGGGTGCGGGAAAATGGATTTATGAGTTAGAAAAAATGACAGGAAGAAATACCTTAGCAATAGGAGATTTTAAGGGTCTCCTAGCAGCTATTCTTGGCGAGAGAGCTGATGACATTTGGGCGAGAGCAGGCTATCCAAGTGTCACAGCACAAAATACAGCGCACAATGGAGCGCCATTTAATTATTGTAGGGCAGATGTCTGGAGAGCGCTCAGAGTGCAGTATCCCGATGTATCAGACATGGGTGTGATCATGATACATAAAATGAAAGAGGATGAGTATCCATTTGCTTACATTCAGGAATGCTGGACGCGTGAGCCGTGGGGAAAAACAGTGGCAGTGTTTTACCACATTTTATGTCAGGCATTGCCTGAGCAGATACAGAGGCAGCTCAAAAAGCAAGTGGGAATGGAAGCCAAGCCATGGGCTGAAATACAGTTGACTATAGTGCATCACTGTCGGCTGTTACAGGAGAAAAACAGGAAGGAAAAACAATGCTAGAAAACTTGAGGAATCCAAGTTAGTCCAGAGGAAATTGTCAAAATATGCCATAGAAGGGGTGGTATTGACAAGCGGGCAAGGACTAGGAGCACAGCAAGCAGTGAGTACATCGCAGGTGAATAATGATCACCCGATGGACCAACGAGGGAATAGGTTTGTACCATGAGGTAGAGGCATGGGCTACAGAGGAAGGGATGGATTTCAAAACACTCAAAATGGGTTTCAGAATGCGCAGAATGAGAACCAGAATGCGCAAGGAGGATTCGACCAAGGGGCACTAAGCAGACGGGGTCATCCTATATGTTGGACATGTGGAATGACAGGGCACATTGCACAAGTATGCAGAAGCCAAGGGTATATACAAAATGGCCAGTTCTCAAGAGGGGGACAGCTTATCCTCCAGCATATAGCTCAGAAGCTAGGGAAGGATTTGCCCAAGATCAGACAGTGTATCAGGCACAAGCGATGGAAATGCAACGGGCACAGCAACCACAGCAAACACCATTGTATCCACCGCAAGGGCAGTCACAGCATGTCGCCATGCAGATACAGCAGAACGCAAATGTACAATTATTGACAACTAGGATAGACGGTGCCACTGTGGTGGGAGGGAATCCTTTCACAGGTACAGGGGTATGTATGTATCCACAATAGGACAATAGTACAGCGCATAGGGCGACTTGATGTGTTCAGTACTATCTGTGAAACCAAACCCCCAAGAGGAACCAAGAGTTGATGTGACAATAGGAGGCAAATCTTTTTTGTTTTTAGTAGACACTGGTGCAACTCGTTCATGTATACGAGAGGGAAAATATCCAATCTCGGGAAACGCCATGAATGCTCAAAGATTCTCTGGAGCTAAAAGTCGAGTTCCATTTACTGATGAATTACCAGTCTCCATAGGAGAATGTGACATGCCTGTTCCATTGTTGTATTCATGGCAGACACCAGTTAATGTTTTGGGAAGAGACTTAATGACAAAACTTAATGTGACCATTTCTTTTACTGACAAAGGTATAGTGTGCTCCACTCCTGGGATATACTATATGAATGTGGGTGAATTTATATTTGCGTTCACAGGGCAAGTGGCTCTGCGAGGTGTGCTGATAGAACCCAAAGTTTTCCTTTATGGGGTGAGCATTCTGTTAACATGGCTATCTGGCATAGTGGGAAGAACTATGAGGATATCTGGTTAATTTTTGTTTAGACCACAGGTTCCTAAGGACGAAGACGGGGGTCAGTGTTACGCTCACCTGGTTCCCACAGGGGCGTCGATCGAACCCGGACAGCAGCGGCCTCCACCAACGTGAAGCATAGGGCAAAGATGGCTGTCTGGACAGACCCGCCTAGTCTCGTGTGCTTGACTCGTAGGAATATTCTCCTGTAGATGGAGAAAAGGATTTAGTCCCATGGATTTGAGTGCAGACCCCTCCCCACTGCTCCCGCTCTCCCCACTGGCCGCCTCATATATTCCCACTTAGTGTCCTCACCTTATGTTTTTAATGGATGAGCTCTCCATCCTGCGTGGCTTGCAGGGGCGCGTAGATACCAGTTACTTCACTGGTTTGGGGTATTGGAGTTCTGGAAGATTATTGACTCCGGAGTTTACCAAGTTTAAAGAGTTCAATATGTCCAATGTTCACTCTTGCACCCGTTGGTGATTTTGTGGCAACAAATACTGTCTGGAGGTTGCTGGTGGCATTCAGCTGATTTACTTTACTGCACCTAGCAACCTTACATGTATCACATGGGCTGTCCTTGTAGTTTGGTTTGTGCATATCAGCACATCTCGCCATTCCTGTTCCCAATTTATGTATGAATCATTCTCCTGGTCACTGGTCACATTGTTGCGGCTCCCTAATTGTGCTCAAGGACATTTGGCTCCCTCTCTATTTCCACGGGCTTCTCCCCTCACTTGATTTACTGATGGTTTCTCTTCATTTGATTGCATTTATTCCCCTGCTGCAGCCGTCTTCTCCACTGGTACTTTGGACCAGTCCTCTTTCTGTTTCCTTGCCGGGCGGGCCTCTTGCTTGTACGCTATGATTGCGTATCATTACGCTACTTAGCGCCATCACGTGCCCTGCCTTGGTCATGTGATGCACATCGCGCGGAGCTTCCATTTAGTGCTGCTCGCGCACGGCGCTGCTTGTAGGATGAGACGGTGCCGTCCTTCGTCAGCGGGCTGCTTGCAAATGGATACAGCCTTCTGATCCTCGATTTCAGCGCGCCCTGGTCCTGGTAGATTCAGCTTCTTACCGTATAAACCCTTCGCTAATTTATGCTATTAGGCTGCATTTCACATGGCTTTTACCATATACACGCTGATCCTTGGGGCCTTCGTTATTATGAGGTTAGCTGCAGTGCGTGTTGTTAATTATTTACATGGGCTCTTGGGCCCACACCTATCTCAATAGGGTCTTCACATAGCTTGCTGGACTGGCTATACTATTAGCCTTCTACCATGCCCTTTGGCTCCGGTCATGGACAGTTGGCAGTTCCCTGTCTGTCCCCCCTTTTCTCCCATGAGCCCAACCTCAGGGATACCTTTTCGCTGATTGTGCCGTTACTGACACGCCTGGACTCTCATCCTTCAGCTCACAACAAGGGCATGGGGCCCTGCTATAGATTTAATGTTTGTTCCATTTCTCTATATTGTCCCAGCAGTGTATTGTTAGCCTCACTTTTGTGGACATAGTTTGAACTAATTACACCGTTTGGTTTACAGTTACCCCAGGCCTCCCAAATTGCCAAGATCATCTTGCCTGCCTCCCGTGCCCAGCAGGTCCTTGCATCGCTACCCACCAATATGGGCAACATTAATTCTAGCCCCCTTGCTCTGACAGGTAATCACTTACTTTTGTCGAGACATTATATACTGGCTT